>NC_061117.1:182544002-182644700 GCF_002878395.1 Capsicum annuum | reverse complement strand
TTTTTTAACTGAATTTGACCGGATTTTGATGGGTTTGACTGGGTTAGGTTAAGTGGGCTGGGTTAGGGTGGTTTTTAATTTTTTTACTGTTTGACCCGGCCCGAACTGGCTCGGCCCGTCTAGTGCCAAAACCGGCCCTTAACCGGCCCTCAACACGGTTAAAATAGAAGGTCCGGTTTCGGGTTGGCCCGGCCCATCCCGTTCTTTATGCTTCTGTAAAGTTAATATTTATTATTGTGGGATAAACATGCAAAGCGCACGTACCCATAACTTGGTAGAACGATATGAGTGAATCTCAATACTAAGATCAAGGTTCTTTTACACTAAAAAGCATAAGAATAAGAGAACACAAAAACCAAATTTAAATACTGGTAATCTATCAAATGAGATTTTTATTACTTTTTGATTTAAAAATAATGCAAATTAATAGAACAATCCGTTGCAATATAGATACTGAACCTATTGGAATTGTCAAAATACCATTTCAAGATTGTTTAGATCAAATACTGACCGAGGTCAACTCCCAATTAAAACTAAATGAGTAAAACTCCATTTAAAATCAAACCAAACCTACATCCAAGCAAAAAAATAACTTCATGAATTAAGAGTGGATGTTCAATTATTCAATTCGACTATTTGATTCTTCGATTTTGGAAAAGTGTGCATCCAACACCAATTCAAACTAATTCGGTTTAATTCTTTTGACTCCGATCCAATTGGTCTAGTGTTTTTAAAATGATTTTGTGGTGCAAATGAGAAATAAAATAAGCACTAAATTATCAAAATATAAGACACTAAAAAAATTTAAACAATTAGCGACCGTCAACAAGGAAACTTTAAATACTAGCACTGTAGTTGGGATAAATAATTAATGCATTGCATTATTCAACTCACAAGTAAATAATGCTGCTCTTCGGCGGCTGTTGATGTTGTTGCTCATCGTTACTAGTTTCTATTGCTACTCATCGTCGAGCGAAGGATCTTAAGGCTCAAGCTGCTGGAAATAATATGATAAGTGAGATTATGACCTAGAGGCTATTGCAAAATAATCAAGACTTGGGTAAAATGGGCTTCGGTCTTAAAATTATTTAAGACAAATTATAAATTAGATATGATTTAAAATATTATTAAACATAATTTTTTTAAGGTTCAATTCTTCGATTGTCATGACCCAAAAACAAGGTTATGATGTCACTTGTCGCGGCTCAACCTTGACAAGTAAGCCCATCTCCCAGAATCAAAAGAAATCTCCATGTAATAAGAAATATAGTAAGACGAGACTTCTAGAATAAAGTCAGGCCAACACAAAACATAAATAAAGTGGAGGTTTGAAGAAGCCACATAGAACCTCTAAAATCTGGTGTCGCAAATTGAAACACCCTAGATTTTGGTCCTTAAAAGATTTCTTGACCTATGGGCTTACTATCCATATTACGACTCTCCCTATGAGTCGTAGGGTGTCATTACGGGTCGTAGGACCCTAATTGTAACTTGACCAGTGTGGATTAGCCAAGTTTCTATTATGATTATGTTTGGCTTCTAACGACTCGTAAAGACTCTATACGAGTCATACCGTGCTTATTCGTAGCCTAACCAGGGTAGTGCCCAATTGATTCTGCTTTGACTACAGTTAAACATAATGAGTCATAATATATGAGTACGAGTCGTATGGTAAGACTTATAGCCAAACCGGTGTTGGTGCCCCATGGATACTGTCCAGACTACAACTGGAGGTCACGAGTTGTAAGGTGACCCTACGAGTCGTAAGGCCGCCCGTAGCGATTGGGCGACAATTTTTCAGTTTTTCATTAAGGGCACTTTGGATATTTTTCCTCTTCCCCAATCGTGACCCACAACTTAAAAACCCTTTAGGGTATCATTATTGCTCAGAAATAAATCAAAATAACTTCTCAATGTCTCTCAAATCCCCAAGGTCAAGAACACTTAGGGTTTCTAAGAAGTTGGTCATTAGGGCTCTTAAGGATGATTTCTCTCCATAGTTGTGATACGTTCAGGTATGTTACTTTTCCCCAGATCTTATTTTATGAAAAACATGTGCTTTAAATAGTTTAATTGTATGGATTTGAATATGATTTTTGACATGGGTTGAGGGTTTGGAATGGATGATTCTTAAATTATTTTCCCATGGTTTTTATGAGTTGTTCATGATTTGAATTGATTGTTTTTGAATTATTAGGGTGCATAGGTGTGGAAATTGGAATGAGGGTTGAGGTAATCCCCTAATTTGATGTTTTAAACTTGGAATTTGGTTTTAAATAATTATATCCCTTGACTCACTTGTGTAATGGCTTTGACTTGAGAAATTGTCACTTGATTTGATTTACATACATATACTATTTCATTGCATAAATGATTAAACAATGAATATGGATTTTAAAGGCCTTGTTGGCTATGTTTTGATTTAATAAACAAAGGGGGTCGAGGCATTCACCCAATTTGATTTGATAAACTAAAGAAGGTCGAGGTATTCCTTCAACTTGATTTAATGAACAAAGGGGGTCGGGGCATTCCCCCAGTTTAATGGAATTGTAATGACATAAATATGATCTTGCAAGCTAAATTGTATGACGATACCTGTGGTGTGCCTTAATGTATAATTCCTTGGTTAGGGTTATACAGCTAAGCCGTGAAGATGTGGGTGTCGAATGACTTATATTGGAAACTCACATTTGTCGATGTAAGGGTTGGTCTTGATGATTATATGCATGGTTCACACTGTTGATATATTTTGTATCTAGGATTTACGTAGGGTCTAGGTATTACCTTATCTTTCTTGATACCTTTGATTCGTATGGCTAACATGCATTAGGGCCTTTTCATCAGGGGGAGATGAACCCATATATTCCACGGGTGCCGATTTATGATAGTTAAGCTACATAGACCAGGATAATATTTTACTATCATGCCAAACCTTGTTCTCTACCCTAGTATCTATTATATATATTTGTATGCATGTACGTGAAAATTTACAGTGAGTTTGAAATTGAACTTTGGACTGACATTATTTCATCCTTACCATGAGTTACATGCTAGTGCTCACCCCACTAACCGTTTTCAAATGTTATATCCCTATGCGATACAAGGTTTAAAGGCACTTCTACTTTTTTTTGCGCAGTGATATAGTGAGCTTTCATTCTCAGCAGGACTTGATTAATCCATCAATTTTTTCTTCCATAAATTAGAAATGAAGACTTCATATTTAAATTTTCATTATCATTGTTAGGGTCGGGGGCATGTCCTGACTTAGATTATTTTCGCCTTAGTAGAGGCTTTGTGGAAATTATTGTGGATTGGGTATTGATGTTGACACTTTTAAATGTATTTGAATTATTACTCTCTATCTTGTTATATGTTCAGAATTTATCTTCTGAGTAGTGTATCATGATCTATTTGACTAGGCAACGGGGTGGTCTCCAATCTCGGTGGACATGAGATACCCATCATCGCCAGGCCCTGATTTGGGTTATGACATAGTTGGTATCAAAGCCTAGGTTTGGTGTCATTAGGTATCCACAAATCTGTGTCAAGTAGAGTCTCTTTCATGGGTGTATAACGTGTCACACTTATGAGGGAGGGGTTAGAAGACATATAGGAATATTTCCTTTTCTTGTGTTCTACTTTTGGGCTATAGAGTCTAAGGTCTTGAAACTTCTCTAATCTCCATTTGTTTGAATTTTAGACCACGCCTCCCTGAAGATCTGATAATTGTGGAACTTCTTTGGACCCAAATCAGGACAATATGGATGGAACTCATCTTACTTATGAAGTTCAGACCTGGTTTAGGGCTTTAGCTCATGATTGTACTACCCCATGTAGAGTTCTATTGGTCCCTACCAGTCCTCTTCGGGCTCCTTAGACGATGATAATCATGCCTCACCACCCCAAGAAGGCATTCTAATGCTGAGTTTCATTATCTATTCATCTGTTGACCCAGTTGGTGACATTTCAGTCGCGCCAGTCGGGTCCTACTAGTACTGCTGTGAGTTTTTCTGAGTTTACTTGAGTCGGATAGTTTATGATACTCAATTCTCCAAACTTTACTGGCTCAAAGGCTGAGGAGGATCCTCAAGGATTCATAGACGATATAGAGGATATCTTTCGATTTATGCATGCTTCTGACTTTGAAGGTGTAGAATTGGTTGTATATCAGTTAAAGGATTTGTCATATAAGTGGTATAAAGAGTGGGATCAGTCTAGGGGTGATGATGGGGAGTTGGAACTACTAGATGAGTTTTCGGGTGCCTTTCTGGATCGTTTCTTTACTTAGGAGTTAAGGGAGGCCAAAGCTGAGGAGTTTGTGAATGTGAAATAGAGAAGGATGACCATGAAAGAGTATGCCCTAAAATTTCATCAGTTGTCCTGTTATGCTCTTGAGCTAACCGGTGTTTAACATGAGGTCTAGGATGAGAAAGTTTGAATTGGATTTGTCTTGAAACTTGGTGATAGAGTGTAAGGACACCTTGTTGAATAGTGATATGGATATATCTAGGCTTGTGGTATATATGCAGCAGGTTGAATATGAAATGAAGAGACAAGGGAAAATAGGAGAAAGGAAAAGAAAAAGGTCCAGATATTCTAAGTAGGGTGGAGGCCAGTAAAATAGTGGTAGAGATGGAAGGCAACTGTCTAAGAAAAAGTGAGAAAATTTTGGTTCATATTTTATGGCTAGTGCTCCATATCCTAAGTCGTTCGGTGATCGCTACTTTTATAGCAACATCAGGTTTAAGGCACAAGGTGCCCAATCTCAAGCTAATGGGGCCTAGTCAACTTCATCGTATCCTCCTTATAAATTTTGTGGTCAGTTGCATCATGGTTTTTGTGATAAGGGTAGAAATAAGTATTTTATATGCAACCAGCCTAGCCATATTCAGAGGAATTTCCCCTATGGTAATATTGCTACTAGGGCTAATAAGGTCCCAATTGCTGCTTCTTTAGCTCCTATCCCAAAAGTGCTACTTCTAGCTCCGACATTGGTCGAAATTGTCTTTATGATCTTGCCACCCATCAGGAATCTGAGGTATCTCCTGATGTTGTTAGTGGTATGCTAAAAATTTTCTCTCATAATATGTATTTTCTGCTAGATACCAGGTCTACCCTTTTTTATGTGACCCCTTATATAGCTATTCATATTGGTTTTGGTCCTGAGTGTATTCCTGATCCCTTTTCTATGTCTACCCTGGTGGGTAACTTTATTGTTGCTAGAAAAATCTATAGGGTTGTGTGGTATCTCTTTGTGATAAGGAGACGTTGGTGGATTTGATAGAGTTGGAGATGTTAGATTTTGATGTTATCTTGGGGATGGTTGGATCCATTCGTTCTATGCATTCCTTGATTGTAGAACACAAAGGGTTAGTTTCCAATTCTCGAATAAGTTGGTGATTGAGTGGGAAGGTAGTTCCCTAGTTCCTAAGGGGAGGTTCATCTCCAGAAATTTATTTTAAAGGGTTGTCTGGGTCACATGGTTTGGGTTAAAGATTCTAATTTTGAGGTTCCCTTCTTATCATTTGTCCTTGTTATCTGTGAGTTTCCCGAAGTGTTCCCTAATGATTATTCTAGTGTCCCTCCTGATGGGGAAACTGATTTTAGGATCGATCTTTTTTTGGACACTCGTCCTGTCTCTATCCCTCCCTATAGAATGGCTTCAGCTGAGTTGAAAAACCATAAGGAGCAGTTGAAAGATCTTCTTAATAAGGGTTTAATTTGCCCTAGTATTCCTTGTGGGGTGCGTCGGTACTCTTTGTGCGTAAGAAAGATGGGTCCCTTTGAATGTGTATAGATTATCGCCAGTTGAATAAGGTAACAGTGAAGAATAAATATCCTCTTTCTAAGATTGATGACCTTTTTGACAAGATTTAGGGCGTGGAGTACTTTTCTAATATTGACCTTCGGTCAGGTTATCATCAGCTGAAGATTAGGGAGGTGGATATCCCTAAGACTGCTTTCTGAACCAGATATGGTCATTTAGAGTTTTGGTGATGTCCTTTGGTTTGACTAATGCATCGGTAGAATTTATGGATTTTATGAATTGGGTATTCTATTATTTTCTAGATTTATTCGTCATTGTGTTTATTGATGACATCTTGGTTTATTCTAAAAGTTAGGAGGATCATGTCAATCACCTTAATATAGTGTTGCAGACCCTTAAGGATCAACGTTTGTATGCTAAGTTTTTGAAGTATGAGTTCTGGTTGAGTGTTTTTACTTTTCTGGGTCATGTTGTTTCTAATGAATGGATCATGGTGGATCCTCAGAAAGTGGTGGTGGTTAAGATATGGCCTAAACTCACGACTCCAATCGACATTCGGAGCTTCATAGGTTTAGCCGAATATTATAGGAGGTTTATGTAGAATTTTTCTTTTGTTACTGCCATATTGACAAGGTTGACTCAGAAAAAGGTGAAGTTTCTATGGTTCGACGCTTGTAAGGGTAGTTTTGAGAAGTTAAAGGATAAGTTGACTTCTGCTCCTATTTTAACCCTACCCGAGGGTACTGATGGATTTATTGTTTATTGTAATGTACCCCGTGTGGTACTGGGTATTGTGTTGATGCAGCAGAGTAAGGTTGTGACATATGATTTTAGGCAGCTGAAGATACATAAGAAGAACTATCCAACTCATAATTTGGAGTTGCTTAAAAGATTTGGCACCATTATCTGTACGGGGTTCATGTTGACATCGTCTCAGACCATAAAAGTATGTTTTCACCCAGAAGGAGTTGAATCTCAGGCAGAAAAGATAGGTTAAATTGCTTAAGGACTATGACATGAGTTTTCATTATCATCCAGGTAAAGCTAATATGGTTGCTGATACTCTTAGCAGGTTATCTATGGGGAGCTTGTCTTATGTTGCTTAGGAGAAGCGAGGGTTGGTGAAGGATATTCACCGACTGGCTAATCTTGGAGTTTGTCTTTTGGACTCTGAAGATGATGGTGTGATTGTTCAAGAGGTGGCGAAGTCCTCTCTGGGTGCTGAGGTGAAGGAGAAGTGGTTTTGGATCCTATTCTGATAGAATCAAGAACGATGTTGGTCAGTAGAAAGTTATGGATTTTGGGATTGGTGGTGATGGTATCTTGAGGTACCAAGGTAGATTATGTGTTCCCAACATTGATTGGTTGAGAGAAAGAATCTTGGTTGAGGCTCATGAGCCGAGGTACATTGTTCATCCAATATCAATGAAGATGTACCACGACGTAAAAAAGTTTTATTGGTAGAATAACATGAAGAGAGAATTGGCCAATTTTGTGGCTAAGTGTATGGTGTGTCAGTAACTGAAGGTTAAACACTTGAGGCTTGGTGGTTTGTCTGAAGAGATTGAGTTGCCTATCTGAAAGTGGGAGGTGATTAATATGGATTTTGTTACCGGTCATCATCGATCTTAGAATCGGTTTGATTCAGTTTGGGTCATCGTTGATAGGATGACTAAGTCTGCTCACTTATTGTCAGTGAAGACTACTTATTTCGCAGAGGGTAATGCTAAGCTTTCCTTCAGGAAATTATCAAGTTGTATGTGCTTCGATTTCCATCATATCTGATCGAGGTATGCAGTTCTCTTCTTAGTTTTGGCACTCTTTTCAAAGAGGCTTGGGAACTAAGTGACATGACTCAAACCAGGGCCTGACCGTATTGGGTATCTCAAGTCCAATCGGGACTAGAGACCACCCCCTATACCTATGCCGTTGACTACCCTTCACCCCATGTCGAATGAATTTCAAACATATAACAAGATAAGATAACATTAATTTAAAGACATTAAAATAAGCCTATAACTAAAACCAAACATCCACAACCAAATGAACGTCTAATACCAATACCAATACCAATGCCAATATCAATACCAATGCTAATACCAATACCAACACTTTCCATGCCCATAATAGTCCAACAAAGCCTCTAGTTAGAACCAAAGAGTATCCAGTCGGGACGTGCTCTTGACCATTGCCAAAACCAAAATCAAAGAAATAATAGTGACAAAAATAAATCCATGGCATGAAATGGGTCCTTACGAATTATGGAAGTTCACCACTTCAGTCTGGCTCAAAAATTATCCTCAAATCACCACGTCACTGAGTAGGAGGAGTTGAAGTCTGGACGGTTCCTGCATCGCTTAGGGATACAGTGCCCGAAGATGGTTAACGGGGTGAATGATAGCATGTAACTTAGGGATAAAGATAAAATAATACAATTAAATAAAAACCAAATCAAACCAATGCAAATAACTACATGCAAATACATATATGTATATACCGTGCTGGGATAGGGAACAAGGCTTAGCATGCATTTTAAAACCTTAACGTGGATTGTGTAGCTTTACTACCACAAATCCACCCACAGGATATATATGGGTCCAGTATTACCCTTTGAATGGGCCCAATGTGTGTAGCCGTATGAATCAGAGATATCATAGATGGTCGGGGATTCCCTTATACCCTTCACCCTCCATGATACAAGTTTATCTGTATAGACTTGGGGGATTCTCGTGTACCCCGCAAGTATATGTTCACTAAGACTAACCCTCATGTCGGCAAGCATGAGTTTCTAGTACAAATCACAAATAGCACAAAACCAAACCGATAATTCCCGGAGTCAATAACTAAGGCATTATAAAGTGGTATCGTCATACCGATTATAGCTGGCGAGCAACGTCATTATCCAATACTTAGGGGATTCCCATGTACTCCGTAGACTCCATTATTAAAATCACATAGGAGATTCCCGTGTACCCCACAAGGTTTTCATTTTAACAATCACTTGAGGGATTTCCGTGTAACCCACAAGGTTTTCAAAACCATCCTTAACCATTTAACATTTTATACCATGCATTAGTTTCAAGAAATAAGTCAAAGCAAACACTTTGGGGATTCCATTATACCCTTAATTCAAATTTCCACCTTTCTCATAACTACTAACCATTTTCACAATACAGGGCTGGGGTCATAACCAATTCAAAAGTCACAAGTTCAGAGAAAGTTATCAATATCTAGTTCAGCCACCATACCCATGCACCCACATGTCCAAAACCATATTTAAAATAAGGAAAACCATAATTAAACCATGGGAAAACATATATCAACAATACGAATTCAAAAACCCTCAGCCTTTATTTCAAAACCATAACAATACCATAAAAGCCATATATTAAAATATGTGCTTTAAGTAAAATAACAATGAGGGAGGAGTAACATGCCTAAAATACCAAGGAATTTGGAAGAGATTTCACCCTTATAACCCTAGATGATCACTTTCTTTGAAACCCAAGCCTTAGCATGAATAGAGAGTTTGAGAGAGAATGTGGGAGTGTTTTATTAGGAACGATGTAATAATGAAGTCCCAATGAAGGTTTTAAGTCGTGGGGTCCAAGGGCCTATAGTTGGAAATGTCCAAAATACCCTCAACTTAAAATCTGTAAAAAGCTGTGCTTGGTTACGAGTCTACCCATTGACTCGTCACCACATCATACAACTCATAGCTTTGAGTCATATCCTAGATAGTTAGTTGGACACCCATACACTGTCCACCCTACGGCTTCATGATCCCACTCATAATCTGACCCTGTGGCTTATAGGGTCTAGTCGTAACCAATATAGCACCCAAATGGGTCAGACACTGGACAACCTATGACTTCACCTCACTATTCGTAATCTATCCTCACGGTTCCTAGTAAGCCACTCGTACTTAGAGCAGAGTCAAGCCACTAACTTACTAATTTGGTTAAGGTTCGTCCTAACGACTTGTCATCATCCTTAATGACTCATATCACGAAGTCGTAACCAAGACAGAAAACCCAACCACCATCTGTTGGACACCTTATGACTAGGGTCACCTGACCCATCAAGATAGTATATGACTTGTATGATCAATTTGTAACCACGTCAGTGAGCTTAGAGCTCAAGAAATTTCCAAGGGCTAAAACCCGAGGTGTTTCAATTATCCTCCACTTGGATCATTCATCCTCGAATGATGGAACAAGGCAGTGACTAGCACAATTAAACCCACAAATATCTCTACTCTTACCTTTAAGATAGAAAAAAGATTACCAAGGAATTCACAATCTTTTTTTAACAAAGACAGAAAACAAAGATGTTTAGAACAACACATATCTTAAGCACAATTTTCTGGAACAGGGAACATAATAGATACTTGGAATTTATGTCCTCTTTAGCTTCTGAAGTAGCCTCTTCGACCTTGTGGTTCCTCCATCGAATCGAACCTACAACCTTGGTCCGAAACCAATGAACTTGTCGACCCAAGATTTTAACTGGGACTTCTTCATAAGATAAGAAATCCAAATACCAATATCCTTGATAGGAACAATTTGCGATGAATCAGCCACACACTTTCTCAAAATAGATACGTGGAACACCAGGTGAATGGAACTCAAGCTAGAGGGTAACTCTAATTCATATGCAACATTACCAATCCTTTTCAAGACAAACTACGGGCAGACATACCGAGGACTGAGCTTCACTTTCTTACCAAATCGTATCACTCCCTTCATAGGAGACACCTTCAAGAACCTTCTATCCCCAATCTCAAGCTCTAACTTCATATGCCTCACATTCGTATAGGAATTTTGGCGACTTTGGGCAGCTTTGAGCCTATCCTGAATCACCTTCACCTTCTTCATGGCGTAGTAAACCAAATTTGGTCCAAAAATCTTCTCCTCACCAACCTCTAACCATCTAATAGGAAACCTACACCTCCTACCATTCAAGAACTTAAACAGAACCATCCCAATGCTAGAGTGGTAGCTATTATTATACGTAAATTCTATAAGAGGAAAATGTTAAACCCAACTATCACCATAGCAAATCACACAAGCTCAGAGCATATCCTCTAATATCTGAATAGTTATTTCCACTTTCCCATCCGACTGTGGGTAGAAAACCGTACTAAGACTCACCTTAGTAAAAAATATTTCTAAAACGATCACAAAAAATGTGATGAGAACTAAGCACTATAATCGGACATGATAGAAATAGGAACCCCATGCATCTTCGCAATTTCCTCAAGAAACAACTTGGCATAATCTTTCTCCAAGAAATTAATCCTCACTGGCAAGAATTGAGCAGACATAGTCATTCTATCCTCGATGACCCAAATCAAATCAAACTGATTTCAAGACCGAAGAAGACTGTTAACAAAATCCATATTGATCACTTCCCACTTCTATATAGGGAACTTAATTTCTTGATACAATCCTATGGGCCTCAAGTGTTCAACTTTTACTTGCTGACACACTATGCATTTGGCCATAAAATTGGCCACATCTCGCTTCATATTGTTCCACTAATAGATCCTCTTGAGTTTATGATATATCTTTGTCAAACCAAGATAAACAACATAATGCAACTCATGCACCTCGATCAAGATCCTCTCTCCTAACCCATCTATATCGAGAACGCACAATCTCCCTTAGTACCGCAAGGTACCATTGCCACTAGCCTCAAAGGCCATCACTTTCTGCATACCTACATCATCATTGAGTTGCACCAAGATAGGATCTAACACTTGATTCTCATTCACCTTAGCACCAAGAGATGACTTTGCCACCTCCTAAACACACGTACCACCATCTTCAAAGTTTGAGAAGCAAACTTTAAAGTTAGCTAAACGATGAATATCTTTCACCAATTCTTGTTTCTCCTTATCCATATGAGCTATACTCCACATGGATAATCTTCTAAGAGCATCAACAACCACGTTAGCTTTACCTGGATGGTAGTGAAGTCTCAAGTCATAATTCTTGAGTATCTCAAGCCATCTTCTTTGCATGAGATTAAGTACTTTCTGGGTAAACAAATATTGCAGGCTCTTATGATCTGAAAAGATATCCACATGCACTCCATACAAATAGTGTTGCCAAATTTTCAATACAAAATAACACAGCCAATAAATCCAAGTCATGGTTGTCATACCAACACAACCAACCAATACAAATGGCTAGTTATCACAACCCGTACTATTGCCCAATTAAACCATTTAGCACATAACCAAACCACCAATTTTTGGAGTCAATTATTAAGGAATTATTAAGTGGTATTGTCATACCGACTATAGCTTACAAGAAATGTCATTAGCCAGTACTTAGGGGATTCCCATGTATCCCGCAGACTCCATTATTAAAATCACATGGGGGATTCCCATGTACCCCGCTATACCATCCTTAACAATTTTATCATTTATACCATGTATTAGTTTCAAGAAATAAGTCAAACCAAGCACTTTGGGGATTCCATTGTACCCCTAATTCAAATTCCCACCTTTAACATAGCTACTAACCAGTTTATAATACAGGGTTGGGGTTATATCTACTTCAAAAGTCACAAGTTTAGAGAAAGTTATCATTATCAAGTTCAGCCACCATACCCATGTACCCACATGTTCAAAACCATATTTAAAATAAGGAAAAACATAATCAAACCATGGGAAAACATATATGAACAATAAAAATTCAAAAAACCCCACCATTTATTTCAAAACCATAACAATACTATGAAATATACATTAAAAAATATGCTTTAAGTAAAATAAGAATGAGGGAGGAGTAACATACATGAAGTACCAAGGAATTTGGAAAAGATTTCACCATTAGAACCCTAGATGACTACTTTCTTTTAAACCTTATCCTTAGTTTGAACATAGAGTTTAAGAGAGAATATGGGAGTGTTTTATTGGGAATACTATGATAGTAAATTTAATTCATGAGGTTCAAGAGACTATAATGGGAAATATCCAGAATACCCTCAGCTTAAAAGTTATAAAAAAAGTCGTCGTTGGTTATGAGTCGACCCATTGACTCATCACCACATCATACAAGCTGTAGCCTTAAGTCGTATCCTAGACAGTGAGTTGGGCACCCATATAATGTCCACCTACTGACTTCATGATCCTACTCATAACTTGACCATATGACTCATGGCATCTAGTCAAAACAAATACTTTACCTAAATAGGTCAGACACTAGATAACCTATGAATTCACCTCATAACTCATAACATATACTTATGGCTCTTAGTGAGCCACTCATACTCAGAGTAGATTTAAGCCACTAAGTAATTGATTTGGTTAAGGCTCATCCTAATGACTCCTTACTATCCTTAATGACTCATATAACCAAGTCATAACCAATACAGAAAACCCAACCACCATCTACTGGACACCTTATGACTAGGGTCATGTAACCCGTTGAGTCACCATATGACTTGTATGGTCAATTCGTAATTAGATTAGTCAGCTTAAATCTCAAGAAATTTCCAATGGCCAAAATATGGGGTGTTTCACTAAGGTGGGCCTTAGCACCGCTTTTCACCCTCAAGAAGATAGACAAGTGGAGAGAATAATTCAAACTTTGAAATATATGTTAAGGTCATATGTGATTAAATTTGGTGGTAGTTGGATTGATCATTTTTCTCTCATCGAGTTTGCTTATAATAATAGTTATTACTCTAGCATTGGGATGAATCCATTTGAGGCTTCGTATGGTAGGAGATGTCATTCTCCTATTAGGTGGTTTGAGGTAGGCGAGGCTCAGTTGTTCAGTCCTGACTTGGTTCACCAAGCTGTGGAAAAAGTGAAGATGGTTTGGGATAGGCTTAAGACCGGCCAAAGTCGCCCAAAATCCTATGTGAATGTGAGGCGAAGGGAGTTGGAATTTGAAGTTGGTGATTGGGTGTTCTTGAAGGTGTCTTCCTTAAAGAGAGTGATGCATTTTAGAAAAAGAGGGAAGATCAGTCCCTTTTAAGTGGGTTCGTATATGATTTTAAAGAGGGTGAGTAATGTGGCTTATGAGTTAGAGTTGCCTCCTTGTTTGGGTTTTGTTCACCTGTTTTTTCATGTTTTGATATTGAGGAAGTGCATGGTTGATCCTTATTTAGTAGTTCCATTGGAAAGTGTTGGTGTTTTGAATTCCTTGTCTTTTAAGGAAGTGCCAATTGAGATTTTGGATTGGCAAGTTTGTCAGTTACGGACTAAAGATGTGGGTTCGGTGAAGGATCTACGTAGAAACCAAATATTTGAAGAAGCTACTTGGGAAGCTGAAGAGTAGATAAGTCCAAATACCCATTCTTATTCCCCGTTCCAGCTAATCGTGCTTAAGGTATGTGTTAATCTTAACATCTTTATTTTCTATTTTTGATAAAGGTAAGTGTGTTTTTACTCTATATTAAACAGTGTTAATGGATGCCTTGACCCATCATTTGAGGTGAATGATCCTAAGGGGGGAGAATGAAACACCCTGGTTTTAGTCCTTGAAAATTTTCTTGACCTATTGGCTTACAGCCCAAATTACGACTCTCCCTACGAGTCGTAGGGTGTCATTATAGGTCATAGGAACCTAATCATAGCCTGACCACTTTGGATTATCCAAGTTTCTATTATCATTGTGGTTGTATCCAAATGAGTCGTAAAGACTCTATACGACTCGTATCATGCTTATTTGTAGCCTAACCAGTGTAGTGCCCAATTGATTATGCCTTGACCATGGTTGAACCTAACAAGTCGTAATGTCTGAGTAAGATTTGTTTGGTACAACTTGTAGCCAGACCAATATTGGTGCCCTATTGATACTGTCCAGAATACGACTGGAGTTCACGAGTCGTAAACTGACCCTACGAGTCGTAAGGTCGCCCACAGCGACTGGGCGACAATTTTTCAGTGTTTCATTAAGGGTACTTCGGAAATTTCCCCTCTTCCCTAATCATGACCCATGACTTAAAACCCCTTAACGGTATTATTATCACTATGAAATAAATCAAAATAAATTCTAAATCTCTCTCAGATTTCCAAGGTCAAAAACACTTAGGGTTTCCAAGAAGTTGTTCAATTAGGGCTCTCAAGGGTAATTTCTCTCCATAGTTGTGATACTTTCAGGCATGTTACTCTTCCCCAAATCTTATTTTATGAAAATTATGTGTTTTAAATGGTTTAATTGTATGGATTTGAATGTGGGTTTTAACATGGGTTGAGGGTTTTGGAATGGATGATTCTTAAATTGTTTTCCCATGGTTTTCATGAGTTATTCATGCTTTGAATCGATTATTTTTGAATTAATGGGGTGCATTGGTGTGGGAATTGGAATAGGGGTTGAGGCAATCCCCTAATTTGATGTTTTGAACTTGGAATTTGGTTTTAAACAATTGTATCCCTCAACTCACCTGTGTAAATGGCTTTGAATTGTGGAATTGTCACTTGGTTTGACTTACACACCTATACTATTGCATTGCAAAGATGATTAAACAATGAATATGAATTTTAAAGGCCTTGTTGGCTATGTTTTGATTTAATGAACAAAGGGGTTTGACGAATTTCCCCAATTTGATTTGATAAAATAAAGGAAGTCGAGGCACTCCTCCAACTTGATTTAATAAACAAAGGAGGTCGAGGCATTCACCCAGGTTAATAGAATTGTAATGACATAAATATGATCTTGCAAGCTAAATAGTATGACGATACCTGTGGTGTCCCTTAATGTATAATTCTTTTGTAAATAAATGGGTTATGTGAAACTTGTTTTAATTAGGCTTAATGGGGGTTATGTAGCTAAGTCATGAAGGTGTGGGTCTCGAATGACTTATACTGGAAACTCACATTTATCGACGTGAGGGTTGGTATTGATGACTGTGT
This sequence comes from Capsicum annuum, assembly GCF_002878395.1. Classification (NCBI taxonomy): domain Eukaryota; kingdom Viridiplantae; phylum Streptophyta; class Magnoliopsida; order Solanales; family Solanaceae; genus Capsicum; species Capsicum annuum. Next base: position 182,629,059 of record NC_061117.1, on the reverse strand, counting down.
GCATGGTGCACACTATTGATATATTTTGTATCTAGGTTTGACGTGGGGTCGGAGAATTCATTGGTCTATCTTAATACCTCCGGTTCATATGGCTAACACGTACTGGGGCCCTTTAAGCAGAGAGAGCTAAACCCATATAGATTGTGAGTGTCGATTTATGACAGTTGAGCTACATATTCCAGGATAATGTTTTACTATCATGCTAAATATTGTTCCCTACCCTAACATCTATTATATATATTTGTATGCATGTATGTGAACATGTACAGTGAGTTTGAAATTGAACTTTTGACTGACATAATTTCACACTTACCCTAATTTACATGCAAGCACTCGCCCTACTAATCCTCTCTGAATGCTGTATCCCCACGCGATGTAGGGTCAGAAAATAGTTTTAATTTTCCTGCACAGTGATAAGTGATCTCAGAGTCGATCGTTGCAGTGAAGTGGTGATATTCCATTCCCCGGAAGATGATCATTCCATCCGTTTTTCCTTTCATAAATTAGAACTGAAGACTTAATACTTACATTGTCATTGTTATTGTTAGGGTCGGGGGTATGTCCCGACTTAGATTATTTTCGAATTAGTAGAGGCTTTATGGATATTATTGTGGATTGGGTATTTATATTGACACATTTAGATGTCTTTGAACTTATTACTCTTTATCTTGTTATATGTTCTAAATTCATCCAATGAGTAGTGTATCATGATCTATCTGACTAGGCAACGGGGGTGGTCTCCAGTCCTTGGTGGACTTTAGATACCCATTACGGCCAGGCCCTGGTTCGGATCGTGGCACAAACATAAGAGCATTCAATACATAATGAAATCTGAAAATACATAGTATGTCTCTAGAAATGGCGTGAAGACATAATGGAGAGATAGGATGAGATCCTAAAAGAGCAACTTTGAACTATAGAGTACTGCAACACCTCAAAAAATCACGTGCTCAATGGCATGAACTCAGCCTCCACATGTCATACCTGAGTTACGAGTTGCATCAAAAGGGCAAAGTAGGAGTGAGTACGGTCCAGTTGTACTCATAGATATCATAGACCAACTGAGCAATTCAGAAAAATAATATAAGTAAAACAAACTATGTGTACATCACTAGCAAATAGAAACGTTCCCAATAGATAGCTCACACAACCTCCACTAACAGTTCTAATACAAATACTGAAATGAAAAAACACAAATATACACGAAAGTATATGAAAGATAAGAATAATTTAAGGAAAACTAAAAGAATCCTGAAAGATGCATATGCAATGCAATGTAATGATGATGGGATGATAGTGAAAGTCATCGCATGACTTTCTATATACACCTCCAAAGACAAGATCCATAGGGGGTTGGCAGCCCATATATTATAAATCATGTCAAAAATCTCAACCTACCTCCCCAACTCATTTTCGCGGAGAGGGTTTTAATAAAAATTCTCATTTCTTTCAAAATAGTATTTCTCAATGTTGCCGGTATCTCATGAATGTATTTTTGTAGAATAAGAATATAATTCTCATAATTAAATTATTATGAAGATATCGAATCCATTAAATAATGTATATAAGTGAGCCTAGAAATCAACTCAATATGTCCACAATTTATGATAATCAACTCTAATTAGGTACCATCGGAATAAATCTACTTGTAAGACATCATTAATATCAAATCAACCCCTAAAATTTGAGCATTTCTATAATGATAAAGACAACCAATGCTCAATAAGGCCTATAATAACAAATCAAGCCTCCGTACGAGCATTGTATCTAGAATAAAGAAATTTAAATGCACAGATAAGGCTAATGATATCAAATAAAGCCCCTATATGAGCAACACGCAATATCTGATATCACGAGTCAACAACAACAGAATATAAGCCCTCACTTAGGCACACAATAGTAATAAAAAATTTGAAATATAACCTCTTAGTTATTTTCCCAAACTCATAGCATGCTTTACTTATTTATTAACTACCCAGCTCAATCTGTAAGAAGTTAAGTCACAACCTACCTCAAAATGATGAAATTCAAACCTAAGTGATCCGGCATGGAGCTTTCCCCTTTCAAATGACCTCTATATCACCTACAATCTTCAAATATAACATCTATGCATTAAAAGAAAGCTAATGATACCCATATTGCCCATATTTGAGTCAGGTCCAAAATGAGTTCAAAAACAAAAGGGATAGAACGAAAATTTTATTTTTGAAATACATTTTACAAGGTTAAAGGAATCTTCAGTTGGAAACCCATGCTAAAATGTGGTTGAAATCAAAGAAAATCATTTTAAAGCTTTTTCAGTAAAATCCTCAAAATACAATGTTAAAACCAAGATTAAAGAGTGTTTTGATAATATAAATGAATGAAAAGTAACGGAATTAAGGTTTTAGAGGTTACCCGAGCTCAAATGATGATGAAAATCCTAAAAATTACCTAAACTCGAAGCTTAAAATCCAAAAATAGTGATAATTATGAAAAATAGGTTTTATACACAACGATGGCCGCTTGAAAGGCTACAACCAAAGTTGTACTAGGACACTAAAGCAGCTACCTCTTAAGAGATGCATGGCCATTAAAGTGTCTACTGCTTAAGCGGTCTTGGGCTGTCACGACCTCAAAATGGTCATGATGGCACCTATCGTGGCCAAGCCTTGATAAGTGAATCAATCACCCAAACTAACAAGAATACACAAATAAAATAATAAAAACCTAGGGGAAACTTCTAGAACAAAGTCAAGCCAATCATGAAACATAATCACAACGGAACATGGAAAAAATACATAAAATCAAATTCCAAAATCAAGTGTCACGACATAAAAACATCTAGTACAATATATGAAACTGAAAATACATGGTTTGTCTATGAAATAGGAATAAAGACAAATCATAGATAGAAGAGACCTGGAGTAGACTCTGATAAGCCTAGAGTGGCTACTACCTCGAAATATCACTAATTTCACTACCTGAAATCAGCCTCCATAAGCTATACTCATACTAGGATCTGCATCAAAAAAGCACAGTAAGGGATAGTACGACCCACTTATATTCATTGGGTATCATAGGTCGACTGAGAAAAGCAAATAATAAGATAAAAGCAAAAAATAAGATAAGTAAAATATACTATGAGCACGTCACTTGCAAGAAGAAAAGTCCTAAACGGTAGCTCGCACGGTCTATACTAACAATTATAATATATACATATATATATATATATAAACACACACACACACACACACATATATATATAAGTACACATAAATAAGAACAACATGGATACGAAGGACAGGCAAGATGCATATGTAAATACAATGCAATGTCGATTGGTTGAATGATGAAAGTCACCGCATGACTTTTCATATAAATCCACTGAGAATGAAAATACCAGGGAGGAACCATGGGGGATGGGTTCACAATTGATATACTATATCTCAAATCTAAATTGCAGTCTCAAATCTCATCTCTAGCTCATGTTCACGGACAGGATTTTTATAAAAGTGTCTCATTTTCTTTCAAAAATAGTGTTTCCCAGTGGTACTAGTATCTCATGGATATATATATATATATATATATATATATATGGAGTGATAATGTAGATATATTAGAAAAATAAGCCCCTGCACGAGCATTATATCTAGAATAAAGGCATTTAGATGCACAGATAAGGCCAATGATGTCAGACAAGGCCCCTAAATAGACAACACATAATGTCATATATCACAAACTAACCATAACATAATAATCCCCCAACGGGCACACCGCAATAAATATAATCTCAAACAATAGACCCATAGTTATTTTTCCCAACCCAGAACATGTTTTACTTACTCATTAACTACCCAACTTAATTTGAAAGAAGTTAAGCCATAACCCACCTCAAAACAATAAAATTCAGGTTTAACGTGCTTTAACACGGATCTTTTTCCATGCGAATGGCCTCAGAATCAAATACAATATTCAAATATAACATCTATGCATTGAAAGAAAACTAATGATACCTATATTGCTCATATTTAGGCCTGATCCAAACTGGATTTGAAATAGTGGGATTAATGTTGAAATCTTCAAAAATTATCTTTCCCGGAGCATGAAGGTCCAAAAATTGAATAAAGTCGCAAATATAGAGTATTTATACAGTTTAATGAATAGTACCTCATGAACGCGATCCGTTCATATTCACAAAGGATAATGCTGACCAGGCCATCAAACTGGCCTTCATGTTCACGGCCAAGGCTTCGCATTTGCCTTTGCAATAGCCTCAGCGCGTTCGTGATGAAGGACCTCATAGCCCTTCTCGATTATGGACACCACCTCCTGATCGCGATAAAGGGTGATTTCCTTCTTCGCATTTGCGGCCAAGGGTACGCATTTGCGATGAAGTATCCATACACCAGATATCAGCAGTGTACCAGCTTATTTTGCATGGTTTCGAATGTTCTGAACGAACTATTGGCCTTCATTCGGGACTCGACTAAAGTTAATCATATATACTACTAGGGTAGTTTTGATATTTCTGACTCCATAAAAATGTGAATTTTTGAGAAAAGATCATTTTCACAAAATTAACCATGGGACCCTATTTAACTAGTTTCCAAATGAAGGGTCAAAATGAGATATAAATCCCAAAACCAAATCAATCTTGATACTAACCCAAATTTGACATTCTGGATCTGCTAGCGTAATCAGTTTTTTCATTTGATACTTAGAACAACAAATGTTTATCGAAGTCAACAATATAGCTTCTCAAGCCTTTGAAACTGACAAACTTGCAAATCATTCCTAATCTCATCGAGAACTATGTCAACCATCTCTGAATCTTAAAATCAATATGTAGCATTTACGGGGAAGGAAAACATGGTCAAAACATATAGAAATGGAGGACTCAAAAATCCAGGTCATTACAACATCCACCACTAAAAAGCTAGTTCATCCTCGAACTAAAGGCATAAAAATACCTAAATCGGTAAAAAGCTAAGGGTAACTACTACACGTGTTGGACTCGACCTCCTAAGTAGCCTTCTCAACAGGATGATGTCTCCACTTAACCTTAACCATAGGAATATCTCTAGAACTCAACCGTCTTATATCCTGGATAAAATAGACACACTCTTCACCAAATGTTAACCTCTTATCCAACTGAACTTAGTCCCAACGAATCACATGAGACTCATCTAGAATACAACATCAAAGCATAGATACATGAAAAATTGGATAAAAAACTAAAAGGTCTAGAGGTAAGGCCAACTCATAAGCAACCTCCCCAACAAATCAAAGAATCTCAACTGGTCCAATATATTTGGGGCTAAGCTTGGCCCTCTTCCCAAACCTTATCACGTATTTCATGGAGACACATGAAGAAAGACTCCATAACTAATCCCAAACTTTAAGGCACGTGGTCTACAGTCTGCATAACTTTTTTACCTACTCTGAGCCGCTCGAAGCTATCCTGAATCATGGGGTCTAACTTCTGAAGTCTCAAACCAACCAATAGGGGATCGATAATCCCTACCATACAATGCCTCAAAGGGGGCGATCTCAGTACTATAATGGTAGCTATTATTATAAGTGAACTCTGCCAAGGCCAAATATTGCTCCCACTAAGCTCCAAAATCCATAACACATATGCGGAGTATATCCTCCAAAACATGCATAGTCCACTCTGACTGACCATCATTGTATGGGTGGAAAATTATGCTAAGGTTAACCTAAGTACCTAACTCCTCCTGAAAAGTCTGTCAAGAGCTATAAGTGAATACTGAGGCTCTGTTTGAAATAATAGACATGGGTACCCCATAAAGATGAACTATATCATGAATAAAGATACAAGATAACCTCTCAACATTGAAGGAAATCTAAATAGGGATACAATAGGATAATTTGGTCAACAAATCCATCACGGCCCAAATACTATTAGAATTGTGAGAAGTACGAGGCAACCCAATCATGACATCTATTGTGATTCGCTCCTACTTCCACTCAGGAATGGGTAATCTCTAAAGCAAACCACCTGATCTTTGATGATCGGCCTTCACCTGTTTACAACATAAGCAGTGAGTTACAAAATCCGCACATCCTTCTTCATACTATCCCATCATTAAAGCTTCTTCAAATCATGACACACCTTGGTCAGACCTGGATAGATATAATATTTAGAGCAATGAGCCTCCTTTAAAATCAATCTCACCCAATCTATGACTCTCAACACACAAACTCGGCTACCAATCCTCAATACAATATTAGAATCAAGAAATACTTCCTTAGACCCTCCACTCAACACCTTACCCTGAATTACCCTGAAACTATCATCATCAAGTTGGTAAGGTTTAATATGCTCTATCAAGGAAGATCTAGCATTAACAAAGGCTAAAACATATCTGAGTGTCAAAATATCAAGACTAACTATTTGGTTAGATAAGAACCTCCAAGGCTAAAGGCCATTCAAGGGTCAACAGATGAGCCAATGTTCCCATACTAGTTGACTTCTAACTCAAGGCATTCGTAACCACATTAGCCTTGCTCGAATAATACAAAATAGTGATGTCATAATCCTTAAGCAATTAAAGCTAACTCCACTTCCTTATATTAAGATCTTATTGTCTGACTAAGTACTGAAGGCTATGATGGTTCAAAAAATCTTATGAGGCACACCATACAAGTAATGACGACACAACTTCAACACAAACACTATGGCTTCCAACTCCAAACCATGGGTAGGTAAATTTCTATCATGAGGCTTTAACTGACAAGTGAAATAAGAAATCACCTACCTTTCTTCATTAACATTGCACCAAAACTAACACTTGAAACATCACAAAACATGATATAATCCACACCTCTTTAGATAAATTTAAGATAGGAGTCAAAGTCAACAACTCCTTAAACTCTTGAAAGCTCTTCTCATACATATTCAACCACTAAAAACCCATTTTTTTTAGTCAACCTGAACAAAAGAGCTGCAATAGATGAGAAACCCTCTACAAAACATCAATAATAACCTACCAAACCAATAAAACTCTGAATGTTGATAGGAGAAATAGGTCTTTCCCAATCACAAATTATTTTAATCTTTGTCGGCTCAACCATAATACCACCCTCAGTCACTACATAACCCAAGAAAGAGATAGAATCCAACCAAAACTCACACTAAGTAAACTTAGCTTATAACTTCCCATCACACAACCTCTAAAGCACAATTCTTTAGTGTTTTACATGGTCGGCCTCTCTCTAGTAATAAAATAAGATGTCATCTATAAATACAATTACAAAAAAGTTAAGATACGATCAAAATACTTGATTCATCAACTCTATGAAAACTTTTGGGGCATTTTTTAACCTAAAAGACATTAGCAAGAACTTATAATAACTTAATAAGGTCCAAAAAGCAAAAACTATAGTTCATCCTTGAACTAAAAGGTAAGAAAGTACCTGAATAGATAAACATCTTTAGGTAAATACTATGAATGTCAGACTCGACCTCTCAAGTAGCCTCCTTAACAGGATGGTGTCTTCACTAAACCTTAACTATATGAATATCTCTAGAATGCAACCATCTAACATCCTTGTCTAAAATTAACACTAATTTACCTATAAAGGTTAATTTATAATTCAACTAAATTGAGTCCCAATGAAGCATGTGAGACTCATTTAGGATATAATGCCAAAGTTCAGATACATGAAAAACTAGGTGAACTACTAAAAAGTCTATACGTAAGACCAACATATAAGAAACCACCTAACTGTCTGATGAATCTCAAAAGGTCTGATATACCTAGGGCTAAGATTGTGTCACAACCTAACCCCAGGCCTAGCTGTGATGGGTATCTCAAGCACACCAAGGGCCGGAGACCACCCCCTTAGCCTTACCTCAAGATAACAATAAAAGTAAAAAGCGGAAGAAACCCAAGATAGTAATAAGAATAAATAGTCAAAATACATTTCTAAGAATCCAAATAAATAACTAACATACACTTGTCCACAAAAACCTCTAAAACTAGAATATCAACTACGTCGGGACATGCCTACGACTATGAAAAATAAATCCATAATTTCCAAAATATGAAAATAACCTAATAACATTATAGGGCCTTCTGAAAGATGGAAGCCCACCATTTCACAACAACTCAACAGATGCACCACGCCACTTAATTCTACACAAGGGTAACAAGAAAGCCCTCGAAATCTACATCATGAAATGTTGTAGCATCTGAGAATGGTCAGTGGAGTGAGCAATGGAATATAACTCAGGGAATAGGGATAAAATAATGCAGTTATGAAAATCCACTCACAAACCTTATGCACCATATTCATGTACATATAAATAGGATGCAGAGATAGGGACAAGGGCTATGAACATGAGAGTTTTAAGTATTAACCTAAACTATGTAGCTTACTTCATACTAAAGGTATCCATGGGCTATATGGGTCTATCTCCCACTGCTAGAAGGTCCTTAGTGCATATTAGCCGCACGAACTGAGGAAAAATTGAGGAAAGGCTAAAGACACCAAGGCTATAGCCCTCCAAAAATATATATATAAAGTGTGCACTAAGCACATGGTCACATGGACCCCCAATGTTGGAAAATATGGTTTCCAGTGTCGACCTTCTCGGGACCTACACCTTCACGATGAGCTACATAATTTCTTTTAAGCCCAACTTAAAACAATTTGCACATAACCAATTGTTACCCCATGAGTCATTCGTTAAGGCATTTATCAAACTAGTATCATCATAACAATATGCTTGCAAGCTTATATAATTATGCCAAACCAGTATACATAACCAAACTGACTCCAAGTTCCATTTGAAAATCCAAAACCAAGGTCATCCAAAACCATATTCATTCATTTATCCTTTAATGCAATGCAATGGGTTCAAAAGATAAGTTAAACCATACAATTATCAATATTCAAAATCAAGTTTACAAAGTGTGATGAGGTTAATGCAATTATCAAGCCAAAATTTTGTTAAATTAGGAAAACCCATGTTCCCTCATTCTAACCATTAAACCATACACCAATTCAGTCCCAAAACCATAAATTAAAACATAAATAAACTATTTAAAACATGGGACAAGCAATTCAAGTAAACCCAATCAAAACCCCTCAACACAATTTTGAACTCAAAATTTAAATCATATGAATAATGATTAAATATATTCCATAATGTAAAAATACAAGTTAGGGGTGAGCAACATGCCTGAAATATAGAACAATTTGAAGACAATTCGAAGTTTGGAGCCCAGAGTAGTGATTTCTTGAAGAACCCTTGAGATTTCTTGGGGTTTGAGTTAAAGAGGAAAAATAGTGATTTTGATCTTTGAAAACTGAAGGAAAAGGGTCACCTAGGTGTTTATAAGTCGTCCAAGGGGTAAAAACCCCAAAAGCCCCCCACCCCAAGTGAAAAAAACAAAAACTAAATGAAATTTACATAGTGGTGTGGAACGCCACTATCTTGGAGGGTAGACTCCATGTCACACCCTTATCATGGAGGATAACCTCCATGGCATGCCACTATCCCTTCCAAAAATTCTAAAACTTTTCTAAAACACCATTTTAACATCCCTAAACATAATTCAAGTCAATATTTGACATTATGCATGCGGGAGGGTCAAGAATAAATTTGTTAAAATTCTATAGGGTCTTACATTATCCCCTCTTTAGGATCATTCATCCCCGAATGATGAGTTAGGATATTTTTAGAATAGTAATAGAAAAAACATATCAAAGTCAAAAAAACAAATTTGAAATGCCACATGTGGGAAACAAAACTCATACCTCAAGCATTGTTATCCAATACGAGGACCAAGAGGTACTTGGCCTTCATATCTTCTTCAGCTTTCCTTGTAGCTTTTTCCACCATTTGATTCCTCCAAAGAACCTTCATTAAAGCCACATCCTTAGTCCTCAATCTACGAACTTACCTACCTAATATCTCCATTAGGACCTTATCATAAGACAACGAATACAAAACACCAACATTGTCTACAGACACTATCAAAGAAGGGTCACCCACATACTTTTTCACCATAGACACATAGAAAACAAGATGAATAGAGCCCAAACTTACTGGTAAATCTAAATCATACGTGATATTCTCAATCCTCCTTAAAATTTGATATAGACCAGTGTAATAGAGACTGAGCTTCCCCTTCTTACCAAATTGCATGACTTCTTTTATAGAAGACACCTTCAAGAATACCCAGTCGCTTACTTCAAACTCTAAATCCCTTTGCCTTACATCTGCATAAGAATTTTGGTGACTTTGAGCAATCTTAAGCCTTTTTCTAATCACCTTATCCATGGCTTAGTAAACCAAGTCAGGACTAAATAACCTAGTCTCACTGTAACACCCCATATTTTTAGGCTAGAATGTAAACTATTATTATGAAGTATGTAGACCGGAACCCAATAATTTTATGTCTTTATAAGTGTGATGAATAATACTATAGTGAAAAACTAGCCTCTTATATCAGTTGAGGTCATAAAAATCTCCAAACTCAAAGACGAGTTGAGAACACCTCTGTTGATTAAGTTTTAGTGAATGATTAGCTTGGGTCAACTTTAAATGAACATTAGTCCTTAAACATAATGATTTACCTATCCTACTTTATATCAAATAAAAGATCTTTGAATCTTGTTTCCATATCATTTGGTTTCACCTTAATCCAATATCAAAGCGAGAACTTATCCCTATTTTACTCCAGCATGTCATCCTATCAACTAAGTGATGACCTAAGCTAATGGGTTGTCACCTATGTGATGACTTATCAGCCCAAGTCATCAGCCTTAGGCATAAAATCATTAATTCCAGCTTCTAAGTGATGACCTAGGGTAACGGGCCATCACCTAAGTGATGACTTATCATCCCAAGTCGTTACCCATGAAATTATGCAATTCCCACTTGGATTTAGAGGGGTATTTTGGTCTTTTCTATCACCTACCATGACTTAAATCAATAAAAACATATACTTATCCATTATAAACAAGTTTTTTTACAAACCCTTAACCCTTCTTACCATCAAGAACAAGAAAATTAGAGTTTCCTCTCAAGATCACCTCCCAAGAACAAAATTCAAGTCCTTCCTTAAGAAAACCAAGACATTTTGGTTTCTAGTCCAAAAACGTTCAAGAAAAGTCAATTCTCTTTCAAGATCAAAGCCTTAAGGTATGTTAGATGTTCAACCATGGGCCCTTTTCACCCATGGAGTCCAAGAATCCATCTTTTAGGTTTTAAATCATGAAATAACATTCTTATAATGATTTATCACCATAAAGCTTTTATGAATTTTGATTATACATGATGTTTACAAACTATTTTCATTGAAAGCAGCCCTTATTACATATTTTATTAATTATGTCCATGAACTTACAAGAATTTTGAATCTTTATCATATTTCTATGAAATTGTTAGTGATATTATAACTTACATGTTTGAATGGTATTATTTATTGAATTTAAACCCTAGTTGGTGATCTTAGAAGTGAAATCATGCTATTACTACAACTTTTAACACTATTCCTATGCTTAGCCAAAACCATGCATTGCAAGTGTTTGATAAAATACCTAGATGAAAGGATTTTGAACAATGACTACTTAATATGTCCCTAAAGCTTTAGTATGTTTTAAATATTATGGTTTCCTTATCATGTCCATGAGAATTTTAGAAAAAATCCTCAGTTTATGATTTTGTCATGTGATCGTTCAACGTCATCATGTATTAAAATATCCTCATGTTACAACTTTGTTCTCCATGTATTTAATGTAATGTTTAAGTGAATAATTGTGAACACTAATTTCCTTCCATGGTTTCAAAGATTTCATGTGACTTTGTTGCTATTGTTATCGAGTCCTAGGGGTTATAAATGCCCAAAATTTATCTATTTACTTAGTCTTAGTAGTTTTAGAATAGCTTCAGATGCGTATGAGAATTATCAGTTCAGTCAGTTATCATATCAGTCAAACATAGAATAGTTCAGTAATCTGAGTTAATTCACTCTTCAGTTAAGCTTAGCTTAGTCCCGTAATCAGTGTCAGTCTAGTTAGGAGTAGGATTCATCACCGAGCAAACCCATGGTTGAGGGCATTCCTATTAGTATAGAGTTTGACCCTTAGTAGCAATCCCTGAGCTATAGAACTACATAGCCAGTGTAGGTTGAGATATCTTCCTGCTAGATAAGTGTTGAAATATCTCGCATAAGTTTTTCTACTAGTGAAGGTTGACAAAATATCTTTCTTTCGAATAGGGTTGACTCACAGCCATTGTTAGTACCCGTGGTACGGTACTAGTACTCTTCCAACTAGGGTCATAGGTTGGACCCCGATCAGCTCAAACTGGGGCATATAGGTTAGATGATACCTCCTACAGTTTCACTTTTAGTATTCAGTATAGAACTTAGTTGAGTTTCACTTTACCATAGCATACAGTTTATCAGCTATTCGGTTATTAGATTTTTGTATTTCAGTTGCAGACTATATAAAAAATATATTATATGCTTGGTCATGCATTCTCAGATTTTATAGCTTTCACGCATTTATATTCAGTATTCTCATGCTAACCAGACAGACCTTGCTTTATGCATGTTTACTAAGTTACTTCATATCATTCAGCTAGTTATTACTTCATGTTCAGTTATTCCATGCTATTCATTCAGTTGATTATGATTTATACACATAAACCCATGCATCTCAGCCTTACCTCATTTAGCATATCGATATATTCAAAGTACTGATCGTATATACGTTTATTGCACTATGATATTTCATATCATAGGTTTGGACGCTCAGGTTCTGACCGTACCTAGTTTTCCCAACTCACCAGTAGTAGCAATAGTGGTGAGTCCTCATATTCCGAGGACCAGTTATGTTATTTCAATTTCTCGATTTTAGCAGACAGTCGGAGTTAATTGAGAGCATGTCTCATCAACACCTCAGTTATTTAGTTAGAGGATTTCAGATAAGTACAGACAATTAGTATGTTTTCAGTTGTTATTATCAGAGTTATTTTGCAAAGATTATCAGAATTATAAATTAAAACCTTTTCACAATTTTAGTTAAATTCTGTAAAATAAATCTTTTGTTATCAGTTTAATTTAGCGTGTATTGAAGGTACCAGCTCATGGGTTAGCTTATAGTCTTTTCGGACTGTAAGCACCGTGTGGCATCCAGGATATATTTTTGGGTCATTACAAATGTGGTATTAGAGCCTAAGGTTTTATAGTGTTCTAGGAAGTCTAAAATTCGCATCAAGTAGAGTCTTGTGCATGGTTGTGACGCGGCCAGACTTATGGACAAGAGGCTACAAGATGTTTTAGGAAAAGTTTCCCTTCTTTCATGTCTTAGATCGTGTTATAGAAATGTCCTCTAAGAAAGTTATATATATACTCATCTTGCTCTTTTCATGTCATCTCTACCTTATTTTCAAGGTAATAGAAATAGTCAAGCTTAAATCCTTATAGATGGAGATTTTCTCAGACAATTATGGGATTTCATACAAGCTTAAAGGTATCCTATCAGTGTCTTTATGTTCAAAAATATAAAAGATTTTATTCAGGATTCATGAAAAATGTGCATTTACCCAAAGTCAAATGTGCTTTAAAATCCCGCCTCAGAATCCTATGATAGCATATGACCTAAAGTTAAAAGTATGAATCTAGAAGTTTAGAAACAGAAAAATGGGGATATTGTTATCTGAATTTAGTGTATTTTGCATTCATGGGGTTAGTTAGATGAAAGGTGAATAAGTAGGCTTGAAACAATATATGCAAGAAAAGAATTTAAGTTTGTTGATTTGAAAGTATATGTTCTTGGTGTAATGATAATTCCCATAGTGTAGGGAAAATATAAGTTTAGAGAAGAGATAATTGTAGGCTATGATGAAATTAGTATGGTTTATTGAAGGTTTGGGGATATCCATGTTAAGTGTTAGAATCTAAGTTTGAATCTTTGAGGATTGAGCTAATAGAAAAGAGAGTTAAGAATTCTAGGTTAGTTAAGTTGTTATATGATGATTGTTGGAGGCTATAGAGAGCCAAAAGTCATGTCTCAGAAGAAAGTACTAGCAGTTGTTTTTATATTATCAAGTGTATTCTTTCAGGGTAAGCTTATCATTTATGCATATTATTTTACCCAAATTCTAGAGTAAAGTAGTGGCATTTCAATTTAGAGATGTTGATTGAGTAGTTCCCAGACCTAGAACGATGGCTTTAAGCTAAGGGGAGATGATAGAATAAGTAACCAAGTCAGGCTCTCAGATCCTAGTAGTGATGCAGTATGTGTTGGAAAATAGTAAGGAAGGATGATGCCTAACCTGTTCTTATCTCAGTGCAATGTTTCTCAGTCATCATGATATTTACGCATGCCTAACATATCAGTTCCATAATCATAGTTCATGTTCATGCATATCATAAAGAATCGTGTACGCTTCTAGTTCCTAGTAAATGGAGCTCCAGTTTGCTCAGCAGTACAGATCATGTTCCATAAATTTATGAACTCCAAATTTAGGTCATGAAACTCATAACTTATGTTCTCATGCTTTACAGTATGTTCAGTTCTAGTACTCATGCTACACTCTTAATGATTAGTGAAATTCATATTTAGTTTATGCATGACCTCGGTTCAAACCTCTTTAATGAATTTATGTCATTAACCCTCTATTCCTCAGACCTCAGTTTCGCACTCCAGATGTTCAGTCATAATTCAGTGTGTGAGTATTTTGCACATTATCTCAGTCTTTCCTTAGTAATTTAGCCAAGTCAGTATCATTCGGGGGATGAAGTATCCCAAGGGGGAGATGTTGTAGTACATTGAGTTTTTATGTCCTAAATCTCTCATCTTTTCTTCACGAAACTAGACCCAGCCTGAGGCAGTGGTTACTCATAAGTTGAATCTCTCCCTTCTATCTCAGCCTTATAACAATTCTCATGTCATTACATGCATTCAAGAGATCAGTTAAGTTTATGATAATCAGTTATGTGTCATGTTTCGAACCACATTATGTAATCATGTTTTCAACATTTATATTCATCATGTAACCTCAATTTCTCAGTGTTATTAGCTTAACCAGCCTCATTCAAGGATGAATGTTACCAGGGGGAGATATTGTAACAATCTACAATTTTGAGCTAAAATGCAAACCGTTGTCATGAAGTATGCAGATCGAAACCCAATGATTTTATGTCTATATATGTGGGATGATCAATACTATAGTGTAAAAATGTCCTCTTATATCAGTCGAGGCCATAAAAATCTCCAAACTCAAAGACGAGTTGAGAACACCTCTGTTGATTAAGTTTTAGTGAATGATTCAGTGTGGGTCAACTTTAAATGATCATTACTTCTTGTACATAATAAGTTACGTGTAATACATTATATCAAATGAAGGATCTTTTAATATTCTTTCCTACACATTTTATTTCACCTTAATCCAATACTGGAGCGAGAAGTTATGCCCATTTTACTCCAGCATGTCATCTTGTCAACTAAGTGACGACCTGAGCTAACGGGCCATCACCTATGTGACATCTTATCAGCCCAAGTCGACAGACTTAGGCAGAAAATCATCAATTCCAGCTTCTAAGTGATGACCTAGGGTGATGGGCCGTCACCTAAGTGACGACTTATCATTCCAAGTCGTCACCCATGAAATTCAGCAATTCCCATTTGGATTCAGAGGGATATTTTGGTCTTTTTCCTCACCTCCCACGACTTAAATCATCAAAAACACATACTTAGCCATCATAAATAAGTTTTTTTTACAATCCCTTAACCCTTGTTACTCTCAAGAGCAAGAAAATTAGGGTTTCCTCTCAAGATTACCTCCCAAGAACAAGATTTAAGTCTTTCCTCAAGAAAACCAAGAAATTTTAGTTTCCAATCCAAGAACGTTCAAGAAAAGTCAATTCTCTTTCAAGATCAAAGCCTTAAGGTATGTTAGATGTTCATCCATAGGCCCTTTTGACCCATGGAGTCCAAGAATCCATCTTTTATGTTTTAAATCATGAAATTACATGCTTATAATGATTTATCACCATAAAGCTTTTATGAATTTTTATTATACATAATGTTTACAAACTATTTTCATTGAAAGAAGCCCTTATTACATGTTTTATGAATTATTTCCATGAACTTATGTGAATTTTGAATCTTTATCATATTTCCATGAAATTGTTGGTGATATTAAAACTTGCATGTTTGAATGGTGTTTTTTGTAGAATTTAAACCCTAGTTGGTGATCTTAAAAGTAAAATCATTCTATTACTACAAATTTTAACACTATTCCCATGCTTAGCCTAAACCATGCATTGCAAGTGTTTGATAAAATGCCTAGATGAAAGAATTTTGAACAATGACTTCTTAATATGTCCCTAAAGCTTTAGTATGTTTTTATTATTGTGGTTTTCATATCATGTCCATGAGAATTTCAGAATAAATCCTCAGTTTATAATTTTGTCATGTAATTGTTCTATCTCATCATGTCTAGATATATCCTCATGTTACAATCTTGTTCTCCATGTATTTGATGCAATGCTTAAGTGAATAATTGTGAACAATAATTTCCTTCCATGGTTTCAAATGTTTTATGTGACCCTGTTGTTATTGTTATCAAGTCTTGGGGGTTATGAATACCTGAAATTTAGCTGTTTACTTAGTCTCAGTAGTTTCAGAATAACTTTAGATACGTATGAGCATTATCAGTTCAGTCAGGTATCATATCAGTCAAATTTAGAATAGTTCAGTAATCCGTGTCAATTTCCTAGTTAAGCTTAGCTTAGTCCTGTAATCAGTTTCAGTACAGTTGGGAGTTGGATTCAGCATTGAGCGAACCCAGGGATGAGGGCATTCCTGTTAGTATAGGGTTTAACCCTTAGTAGTAATCACTGAGTTACAGAACTCCGTAGCCAGTGTAGGTTGAGATATCTTTCTGCCAGATAAGGGTTGACACATCTCGCATGAGTTTTCCTGCCAATGAGGGTTGACAAAATGTCTTCCTTCCATATAGGGTTGACTCATAGCCATTGTTAGTAACTATGGCACTATACTAGCACCCTTCCAATTGGGGTCACAGGTTGGACCCCGATCAGCTCAGACTGGGGCATGTCGGTTAGATGATACCTCTCACAATTTCACTTACAATATTTAGTACAGAACTCGGTTGAGTTTTGCTTTACCATAGAATACACTTTATCAGTTATTCAGTTATCAGATTTTAGTATTTCAGCTACAGACTATATCAAAAACATATTATATGCTTGGTCATGCATTCTTAAATTTTACAGCTTTCACGCATTTATATTCAGTATTCTCATGCTAACCAGACAGTCCTTGCTTCATGCATGTTTACTAAGTTACTTTATATCATTCAGTTAGTTATTACTTCATGTTCAGTTATCCCATGCTATTCATTTAGTTGATTATCATTTATGCATATAAACCCATGCATCTCAGCCTTACCACATTTAACATACCGATACATTCAAAGTACTGATCGCATACTCGTTTATTGCATTATGATGTTTCTTATCATAGTTTGGACGCTCAGGTTCCCGACCGTACCTAGTTATCCCGGTGCACCAGTAGCAGTAGCAGTGGTGAGTCCTCATGTTTCGAGGACTAGTTATGTTATTTCAATTTCTTAGTTTTAGCAAATAGTCGGAGTTAGTTGGGGGCTTGTCCCATTAACTCCTCAGTTATTTAGTTCGACGCTTTCAGACTAGTATAGATAATTAGCATGTTTTTAGTTGTTAGTATCAGTGTTTTTTTAAGAGATTATAAAAATTATGACTTAAAACCTTATGGCAATTTCAGTTAAATTCTGCAAAAGAAATCCCTTTTTACCAGTTTTATTTAGTGCTCGTAGCAGGTACCAGCTCATGGGTTAGCTTGTGGTCTTTCTAGACTGTAAGCACCGTGTGGCAACCAGGGTATATTTTCGGGTCGTTACACTTACTACCTCAAACCATCCAATAGGAGACCTGCGCCACCTACCATAAAGAGCCTTAAAAGGAGCCATTTGAATGCTAGAATGATAACTGTTATTATAAGCAAACTCAATAAGAAGCAAATGGTTAACCCAACTACTTTTAAAATTAATCATACAGTCCCTTAGTATATCCTCCAAAGTCTACAAAATCTATTCTTCTTGTCCATCTGTGTGAGGGTGGAAAGCGATGCTAAGGTTTACCTGAGCACCAAAACCTTTCTGAAACACATGCCAGAAATGAGATGAAAATTGCATACTTTAGTCTAAAATAATGAATACCGGTGCACCATACAGCTTAATTATCTCCTAAAAGAAAAACTTAGCATAATCCTCTCCTGAGTAGTTAGTCCACACAGGCAAGAAGTGAGCAGACTTGGTCATCCTGTCCACATGACCCAAATAATAGCATACTGATTGTGAGATCTTGGAAGACTCGTAAAAGAATCCATATTGATCACTTTCCAGTTCCAAATAGGAAATTTTATCTCTTGAGAAATACCACCAGGCCTCAAATGTTCAACCTTAACTTGCTGAAAAATTGTACACTTAGCCACAAAGTTCACCACATCCCTCTTCATATTGTTCCACCAGTAGATTTCCTTCAAGTCATGATACATTTTGGACTAACCCAAATGAACTATATATCGAGACTCATGAACCTCATCCAAGATTCTTTCTCGCAGCCCATTAACTTCAGAAACATACAACCTTTCTTGATACCTGAAAATGTCATCTCCTCTAATCTCAAAAGCCATAACCTTTTGTTGACCCACATCATCCTTAATTTGCATAAGTATAGGATCCAAAATATTCTTCTCCTTCACCTCAATACCAAGAGATGATTTAACCACTTCCTGGACAATCACTCTTCCATCCTCAAAGTCCAAGAGAGGAACTCCTAAGTTAGACAACCTGTGAATGTCCTTCCCCAACCCTCTTTTATCCTCATCAATTTTAGATAGGCTCCCTATAGACAACCTTCTAAGAGCATCAACAACAACATTAGCTTTACCTATATAGTAGAGAAAACTCATGTCGTAGTCCTTAAGAAATTAGAGCCACCGCCTTTGCCTGAGTTTTAATTCCTTATGCATGAACACATACTACAAGCTCTTATGGTTTGAATAAATATCCATATACACCCCATACCGATAATGGTGCTAAATCTTCAAACAATATACCACAGCCACCAACTCTAGATCGTGAGATGGGTAATTCCTCTCATGAACCTTAAGCTGCCTTGAAGAATAAGCGATAACCTTACCTGCTGTATCAAAACATAACCCAGTCCCATACAGGATGTATCATAATACACAATAAACTCAGCAGTACCCTTTGGCAAGGTTAAAACTGGCATAGAAGTCAACCTATCCTTCAACTTCTCAAAACTACCTTCACAAGCATCGGATCGCAAAAACTTAACCTTTTTCTGAGTTAACATAGGAGTATCAATAGACGAGAAACTCTCTATAAACCTTCTATAATATCTAGCCAAGACCAAAAAGCTCCTAATGTTAGTTGGAGTCGTGGGTCTAGGTCATTTCTTAACAGCCTCAACTTTCTGTGGATCCATCTTGATCCCCTCACTAGAAATAACATGCTCAAGAAAAGTCACAATATTTAGCCAAAATTCACACTTAGAAAAGTTTGCATAAATTTGTGGTCCTTAAGAGTCTATATCAAAATTTAGAGGTGACTGGCATGATCCTCCTCACTCTTATAGTACAATAAGATGTCATCAAAGAAGACTATGACAAATAAATCCAGAAACTGCTTGAACACCCGATTCACAAGATCCATGAAAGTAGCCAGAGCATTTGTCAATCCAAATAATATAACTAAAAACTCATAGTGACCATACAGGGTTACAAAAGCAGTTTTTTGAATATCAACCTCTCTAATTTTTATTTGATGATAGTTCTAATGGATATCAATCTTAGAGAAACACCTAGCACCCTGGATCTAATCAAAAGGTTATCAATCCTAGGAAGAGGATACATATTTTTCATTGTAACGTTATTTAAGTGATGATAGTCTATACACATCCGAAGAGACCCATATTTCTTTTGCACGAAAAGTATAGGAGAACTCCGTGGAGAAACACTAAGACAAATGAAACCCTTATCAACAAAATCTTTCAATTTCTTCTTAAGTTCCTTAAGTTCAGCTTGAGCCATCTTATAACGAGTAATAGAAATGGGACGGGTATCCGATAGAAGATCAATTACAAAATCTATTTCCCTATCGGGAGAAATTCTAGGAAGATCGTTGAAAAAACTTTAGGAAACTCATTAACCATAGGAATGGATTGCAAAGAGGGACTCTCAGAATTAGAATTATTAACCCAAACTAGATGATATATAAACCCTTTGGAAATCAATTTCTATGATCTAAGAGAAGAAATAAACCTCTCTTTGGGTACTAAGGAACTCCCCTCCCATACAATCACCAGTTTATTAGTAAAATGGAAACTGACTTCTTGGGTCCTATAATCTCGAGAAGCATAGCACGAATGGATCCAATCTATCGCCAATAATGTATCAAAGTCCATCATATCAAGTTCTATCAAATCCATCAACATCTCCCATAATGAAAGGACACCACACGACCCCTATAGATCTTTCTAGCAACAATAGACTCACCCATAGGAGTAGATACAAAAAAGGGATCAAAAATACTTTTAGTACCAAAAACAAAGTGTACAGCCACATAAGACAAGGTTAAACCTAGAACAAGCAAATAATAAACATCATGAGAGAAGAGTTATAATATACCAGTGACAACATAGGGGGATGCCTCATATTCCTAATGAGTAGCAAGAGCATAGAGATGACTTTGGCTAGTGTCGGTACATAAAGTGGCGCCCTTAGGTGCTAGTGCCAAAGAAGTGGCAATCGGGACCTTATTAACTCCAGTTTCCACCCTGGCCAAAGGACAATCTCACTGTATATGACCAAGAAGACCATAATTATAGCAATGATTTCTCCCCTACTCGCAATACCCATGGTGAACTACCTACAAAATAGACATGAAGGGTAAAGTAGGGCTGACTGAGCACCACTAGCTAAAGACTATGTATTCTGTGCCTTAGATCCACTGCTAGCATAAAAACAACGATAACCTAAAGACATAGGATAGGAAGCACTACCTGTTGAATAAAAGTCTCCCCAATTATTCCTCTTAGTCCACTGTCTACTATCTCAACCACTATTCTACTGATTTGCACCCTTCTCTGAATATCTAAACTTCCTGTTCTCCCTCTCTCGCATTTATGTCTATTTCTTTTTCTCATCCTCTACTTGATAAATATAAACCACTAGATTGGATATGTCCATAGTATTATTCAACATGGCAGCCTTACACTCTAACACTAAATCATGGGACAAACCAAAATCAAACTTCCTCATTATGGACCTTATATTAGACATCAATGTTGGAGCATAATGGTCCAACTACTGAAACTTCAGGGCATACTCCTTAACACTCATTTTGTCCTGCTTCAAGTTAATAAACTCTTCTTCCTTAGCCTTTCTTAACACCTGAGGAAAGAAATGATCAAGAAAAGTACCTAATAAGTCATCCCACACTGATGGTTCAGCATCATCACCCATCATCACTTCCCACTCCTCGTACCAATTGTAAGCCATATTATTCAACTAACAGGCAACAAATTCCATACCCTCTGAATCAGTAGTATGCATCACCTGAAACATTTTCCCTATCTCATCAATAAACCTCCTGAGGATCCTCCTATACCTTGAAAAATTTAAAGGTTGGGGAATTCAACCTTATAAACTAGCCAATCCAAGTGACCTCAGATGAACTAACAGCAGGACCAATATGATCAGACCGAGAAGACTATGATGTCACCAATCAAGCAAGCATATGAATAGACTGATGGAACTCCACATTAGAGATATCTCTCTTGACTAAGGATAAGTATTACCAACCCGAGGAGGACTAGTAGGGACCGACTGAACCTCACGTAGAGAGGCATAATCAGGGGCAGAAACCCTAGACAAGGTCTACACATCATAGAATTCCCTCTACTTTCTCCTTAGGTAGGATAGAGTTTCCAGTAGAGTTTCTATGACCTCAGATCCTTGGGGAGGCATGATCAGAAATGTGAGTAAACCTGGAGTTAGAAGAGTTTCATAGTACTAAACTCTATAGCTCAAAAATAGAACACAAAAAAGGGAAATATTCCTAAATGCCTTGTAGCCTCCCTAATATAAGTTTGACGCGCTATACACCCATAAAATAGACTCTACTAGAAACGACTTTGTGGAAATCCAACGACCCTAAACCATGCTCTGATACCAAGCTTTTTATGACCTAAACCCAGGACTGGCCATGATGGGTATCTCAATCTCACCAAGGGATGGAGACAACCCCCTTAACCTTACCTCAAGATCACCATAAAAGTAAATAGCAGAAGATAACTAAGATAGTAATAAGAATAGATAGTCAAAAAAGAGATCTAAGAATCCAAACAAATAACAAACTCATATTGTCCATGAAAACCTCTTAAACCAGAATATCGACAACGTCGGTACATGCCCCCAACTATGAAAAAATAAATCCACAATTTCTAAAATATAAAAAAAAAACTAATGGCATAATAGGGCCTTCAAAATAATGGAAGCCCACCACTTCACAGCAACTCAACAGATACACCACCCCACTTAATGCTTTATAAGGGTAACAGAAAATCCCTTAGAACCTACATCATAAAATGATGTAGCATTCAGGGATGATCAGTGAGGGCACTAGCATGTAACTCAGGGAATAGAGATAAAATAATGCAATTAAAAAAATCCAATCATAAAGTATATGCACCATATTCATATACATATAAATAAGAAGTCGAGATAAGGACAAGGTCCATGAACATAAGATTTTAAGGTATTAACCTGAACTGTGTAGCTTGATCTGTACTAAAGGCACCCATGGGCTATATAGGTGAAGCTCCCCCTATTGGAAGGGTCCAGTGCATGTTAGCCGCATAAATTGAGGAAAAAATGAGGAAAGGCTAAAGATACCAAAGATATAGCCCTTTCAATACACACACACAAACATACACACATACACACACACACACACACACACACACACATATATATATAAAGTGTACACCAAGCACATGGTAACATGGACCCCCAACTCTGGCAAATGTGGTTTCCAGTGTTGATCTCCTGGGACCTACACCTTCACGGTGAGCTACATAATTTCCTTTAAGCCCAATTAAAATAATTTTCATATAGCCAATCTTTAACCCAGGAGTCATCCATTAAGAATTTACAAACCTGGTATCGTCATAACAATATGCTTGCAAGCTTATATAATTATGCCAAACCAAACCCTATAACTAAATAAACTCCCAAGTACTATTTGAAAATCTAAAACCAAGGCTACCAAGGCTATCCAAAACTATATTCATTCAATTATACTTTAATGCAACGTAGTGGGTTCAAAAGAAAAGTTAAACCATGAAATTATCCATATTCAAAAACAAGTTTACAAAGTGGGCTAAGGTTAATGCAATTATCAATTCAAAATTCTATCAAAATTGGGAAACCCATGTTCCGTCATTCCAACCATTAAAACCATACACCAATTTAGTCCCAAAACCGTAAATTAAAATATTAATAATCTATTTGAAACATGGGACAAGCAATTCAAGTAAACCCAATCAAAACCCATCAACCCAATTTCAAACCCATAATTTAAATCACATGAATAAATATTAAATATATACCATAATGTAAAAACACAAGTTATGGATGAGCAACATGCCTGAAATATAGAATAATTTGAAGACAATTGGGTGTTTGGATCCCAGAATAGTGATTTCTTGAAGAACCCTTGAGGTTTCTTGGGTTTTGAGTTAAAGAGGAAAAAGAATGATTTTGATTTTTGAAAACTAAAGAAAAAGGGTCACCTAAGTGTTTATAAGTCATACAAGGGGTAAAAAGACCAGAAGCCCCCCACCCTAAGTGAAAAAAATAATAACTAAACAAAGGGTAGCCTCCATACCACACCTTTATCGTGGAGGCTAACCACTATGGCACGCTACTATCACAGATCTTCACTACCTCAGGGTCCCGAAAATAACCCGGAACCCCTTCTAGAAATTCTAAAACTTTTCCAAAAGCACCATTTTAACATCCCTAAACATAATTTAAGTCAATAATTAACATTACGCATGCGAGAGGGTCAAAAATAAATTTGTTGAAATTTTATGGGGTCTCACATATTGACTCTCTTTCTGAACTTCATCACTCTCTTCATGGGTGACACATAAAGAAAGAATCGATCACCAATCTCTAACTATAAGGCATAAAGCTTACGATTGGCATAACTGTTTTGCCTACTCTGGGTTGCCTGAAGTCTATCCTGAATTATCCAAACCCAGCCCAAAGACTCATAAAACAAGTTGGTTCCACAAGGTGTAACCTATGAAGTCTCAAAATAACAACTAGAAGATCGACAATGGCTATCATATAATGCATCAAAAAGTGCCATCTTAATACTCAAATGGTAGCTATTATTATAAAAAAAAAATTCACGAAGTCTAAATATTGCTCATGTCAACCTCTGAGGTCCATAACATATACACGGAGCATATCCTTCAAAGCCTAAATAGTCCACTCCCACTGATCATCGGTATGGGGATGCAAAGGTATGCTAAAGTCAACTTGAGTACCCAACTCCTCTTAAAATATCTACCAGAAGCTAGAAGTGTACACTGACCCTCTGTCTAAAATAATAGACATGGATACCCCATAAAGAAGAGCTATCTCTCGAACATAGATATAAGCCAACCTCTCATCACTAAAGAGGATCTAAATAGGTACAAAATGGATTGATTTGGTCAACCGATCCATGATGACCCAAGTGTTATCAAAATCATGAGAAGTATGAGGTAACTCACTCACAAAAATCATAGTGATCTTATCTCATTTCCACTCAGAAATAGGTAGTATTTGAAGCAAACCACCCTATCTTTAATGCTCATCCTTCACTGGATGACAACACAAATAATGAGTTACAACGTCTGCTATATCCTTCTTCATACCACCCACCAATAATGTTGCTTTGAATTAAGATACATCTTAGTCACCTATGGGTAGATGGAACACCTAGAATAATATTCCTTATCCTTCTTTATACCACCCACCAATAATGTTGCTTTAAATTAAGTTACATCATAGTCACCACTGGGTAGATAGAACACCTAGAATAATATTCCTTCGCCAAAATCAATCTCACCCATCTACCAACTCTTGGCATACAAAATAAAACTCTAATTCTTAAAACACAATTGGAATCAAAAGATTCCACCTTATCCTCGCTACTAAGCACCTTATATTAAATCACCCCCAAAATACCATCATCAAACTGGTGAGCTTGAATTTTCTCCTCAATAAAGACCTAGCATCAACAAAGGATAAAATATATATAAGTGTCAAAATATCAAGCCTAACCACCTGGTTAGATAAATACTTAACCTCCAAGGTTAAAGCTACTTCTTAGTCAAAAGATGACCTAAGTTCCCCACACTAGCCAACTTTTAGTTCAAGGCATCTACAACCATATTACCTTTGTTCAAATAATAAAGAATAGTGAGGTCATAATCTTTAATTAACTCAAGATAGTTCCACTACCTTATTTTAAGATTCCACTAATTTAAGAAGTACCAAAGGATATGATAATATGAGAAAATCTCATATAGAAATTCATACAAGTAATGTCACCACAACTTCAACACAAATACCTTGGTCTCCAACTTTAAATCATGGGTAGGGTAATTTTAAACACCATTTTCATAGTTATGTTTAAATCTTCTTTTAAAATTCTTTCCCTTTTGGAAGTTACAAATTTTAGGCTAGGCTAATTTTAAATAAAATTAGAGGAAGGTGTGGTCAATAAAAATATGGGAATGATTTGGATTGTATTAGTAGTATTTGACTTGAATTCTAGATAGATATAAGAAAATTGTAGGAATTTATAGAATAAAATTTGGGTTAGTATAACTCTCAAAAGTGATCTTAGCATAAAGGGCATTATTTGGAATATCTCAAATTTGAGTTGTGTTGTAAACAATGGTATTTTAGGGCTAAGCTGTATATTTTGTCCTATTGACTCTCCAAAAATAACTAGCACACTACTATATTGACCAACACTATAGTGGAGAACTTCCTACTATAGTGGCGGTCAAAGGATGGTCAATGTTGCTATAGAAGAAGGTGATGCTATAGCAATGCTATTATTGCAATGTAAGCTGATATAGTAGTGAAAATCATAGTTGAATTATATATCTCTCTACAAACAGTTTATTATCCTAAAACTCATTTTGGAGCAAAGGAGGGGCAATTTGAGGTAATTTTCACCAAATATTCTTTGTTTGGCTTCAAAATAGTAAGGAATCCATCCCTGTTAACTTGTAATTTGATGATTAATCGTTAGATTTTCTAATTTATAGATTTTGAGGAGGTATTTAGGGCTAAATTTTGTTATTTTATGGTGCAAGGAAGGAATTAAGCAATAAGTTAATGATGTTTTATTTATTAACAACTAATTTATCCTTTCATTTCATTAATTCACTAATTTAACTATGGAGTTGGTAGATTTGGTGAATTACAATAGAAAATCCCCAAAACAGCAAAGGAATGATCATGAACTCGAATTTAGGGGTTAAGGGTGAGTTCTAATTGCCTACACGATAGGTCATGGTATTAATTATGTGTTTATATTGTCATTCTAGACCATGAGCAAGCAGAAAATACATGAAAGGGCAAGGATCCAACTTAGAAAAGTTGTGCAAGCTTGGCTCAAGGTAGGTATAGTTTAATCTAATTTATGTTATATGTGAATGTTAACTACTTTGTAGAGTGTCTTATTGGTGAATGTTTGGTATTGTCAAGGCAAACAATTTTATGGTTGCTATATGATTTTTGACCTATATTATTGGTTAAAAATGGAATGCTTGATATTTAGAACGTTCTCATAGAATTTTAGTAAAATAAGCTTGGAAAACACTTTTTTTTTGGGTTAGTACATGGACGAAAATTATCCCCTACAAGTTATGGATAGAAGATGGTTGTATTAACCCTAGCGTATATGTATGAGGGTCAGGTGAGTTTGAGGTTCCATGAGTGAAGTGGGAAAATATGTTTATATTCTAAATAAATTATCCTGACTTGCCTTAACTGAATTTGACTAGTGATAATATGTTGACTTGTCTGTTTTAATCCCTAAATGCTTATTTGTTGCTTGTTATGATAAGTATAATTATTGAGCATGGATTACTTGTAAAAAAATATGGGTATACATTCATATTCTCATCTTAGGTTGGCCAAATGACCCTACCAGTATATTGTTATTTTTTTGTGTGTTGATACTACACCTGCTCTTACTTTTATGGGTGAAACATATATTCTAGTGGATCCTACAAGACCTTTCTTATGATCCCAACAGTTAACTTTAAATTTTGGGTGAGCAGCATATCTAGGCTTCCATGGAATCTCTCCTTATTCATATAGTTCCTTATTTCAGAACATATGTTTCCATTTTAGTTTTTAAGGTTGCATCCTCTTCTTAACATTCTTTAGTAGTTTTGGTATGGACGACTTTTGGTTCCTTGGGATGGTTTACTTTCTTAAGTATAATACTTCACCTTTGATTGTACTTATTTTTTCTAGTTTAGCCTTGATTTTATCTATTAACGTATTAGCTCTTGATTTTCTAAGTTTTGCTTGTGAGATTGTGTTTTGAGATATATGGTTCTCGCCTTGGGTGAGTAGTATGGGTTCCACTCACAACGGGTTTGGGTCATGATAAAATTACTATCAGAACCTAGGTTTATCGATCTTATTTTACCAAAATAAGTTTAGTAGAGTCTCGCTAAATGGTACGAAGACGTTTGTACAATTCTTTGAGAGGCTATAGGAATTTAGGAAATCTATCATTCTTGTTTATTTTGTGATATTACTTTATTTTGATTGGTATCTGGTAATCCAAATTGGAATCTAATCCTTTTCATTTCTTTGTTCACGATGGTGACACTAGGTTCAATAGAGCCCGATCAGCAATACCCATACTGACTGCTCAAATTGTGAGGCCAGACTGAAGGGAGAGAGGATGAGTAAGAGAAAGAGGTAGAAGAATGAGGGGATGAGCCACACCCTCCAGGGATGGTTGTCAAGTAACAGCTGGCCAGACTCATGAGAGAGAAGTATCACCACTCCCATTTTAAGATTTTTTTCGAAGAGATAGAAGTAGTAGAAACTTAGGGTGTGGAACCATAGGAAGCAACTTAAACAGGAGTTGAAGATCACGCCCTATATCCGCTGAGGTTGTGCAACATGTGTTACTTTTTCAGAGTAGGTCCACTGGGACTGGAGCCACTCCTATGGTATCGACTTATCAGGCTCTAGTTTTTTATCCTCCTATCTCCATGGCTCCTAAGAGTGATAAAGCTTTAGGGAATGATATTTTTCCTCGTTCAATTTTGGGTTCGGTGATGACTAGTCAAAATATAAACTGTTGACAAAATTTTTGAAGATAAAACCTCCAACATTCCAAGGTACTAAGTAAGCGGATTATTTTTTAGTTCATCATTTATTGCTATGAGAGGTCACACAAAATGGGTATTTTGAAGCAACATGGAGTTGAGTTTGTGACCTTTATATTTGAGAAGGATGCTAAGCAATGTGGAGGGATTTTTTTGAATGTCAGTCATTGGCTTTGCCTCTATTGACTTAAAAGCAATTTCATGATTTTTTTCTTAGAAAATCATATGCCACGATCCCTCTGTGACTGCAAGAAAGATGATTTTTTGGCATTAAAACATAGAGACATGTCAGTTGGGGCCTATGAGGCTAAGTTTAATACTTTATCTCGCTATGCCACTTAACTGTTGACCTCTGTAGAGAAGAGGATCCACCTCTACTTTAAAGGTTTGAACTATGATCTTACTCTAAGAGCCACGGTCAACAAACCTATTTAGCTCATCCAATTCAGTTAGCCTTGCTAACTTCAACTGTGGTTCTAGCTAAGGTCTTTTCTCAGTAACATACTATTAGGGGCCAGGGGGCTTTTTACTCTTCTACTAGTCAGTTTTTTCTAGAGTGAGGATATTTTCATTATGTTGTTGTAGGCCACTTTAAGAGGGAGTGTCCTATGAGGCAGGTGAATTCCCAGGAACAGCAGTAGGCTCGGGCTATAGTTCCAGTAGGTAGAGAAGGAGGAGAAAGTAATAGAGGTTGTCTAATGGGTAAACAAAGAAATCAGATAGGTGGCCAGAGTGGTCACAGAAATAGAGACATGGGGGGGATGCAGCTGGGGAAGAATTTAGATCAAATTGATGATCGAGCTTAATGTTATGTATTTCCAGCAAAAACTAATGCCGACTCTTTTAATACGGTGATCATAGATACTATTTTTATTTATGACCAGATGGCTTCTATTTTATTTGATCCATGGTCTACTTATTCTTATGTATCTATCTAGTTTGCGGTGGTTCTAAATCTGGTTTTTGATGTTTTTAGTTATCCTATTTATGTGTCTACTCTAATTGGTGAGTCTATGGTTGTAACCCATGTTTATCATTCTTGCTTTGTATTACTAATAGGTTTTCAAACTTAGGTAGACTTAAATATTCTGGATATGTTGGACTTTTATATAATTTTGGTTATGATTTGGTTATGTCCATATCACATTGTTTTAAACTATAATGCTAAGATAGTGGCTCTATCTATGCCAAGAGGTAATCAAGAGTGGGAGGGAGTGTATAAGGCCAAGACAGTGAAAATTATATCATTTGTTTGAGCTATAAAGCCAGTGGCGAAGGGGTGTCCAATATTTTTAGCTCATCTCTAGGATTTGAATGTGGGGTTCCCTTCTGTAGAGTCAATTTTGGTAGTTTTTAAATTCCAGAATATATTCCCTTTAGACCTACCATGTATGCCCCCAAATAGAGATATTGATTTCTGTATTGACTTAGAGCTAGGGATTCACCCTATATCTATTTTTCCCTATAGAATGGCTATAGCAGAGTTAAGAGAGCTCAAGGCTTAACTGTAGGAGATACTTAAGTAGGGCTTTATTTATCCAATCGGTTTACCTTGGGGTGCCCCGATCATGTTTATTAAAAAAAGGTGACAGTCTAAGGATGTGCATCGATTATAGACAGCTTAATAAGGTTACTATCAGAAATAAATACCCCTGGCCTTATTGACGATATGTTTGACCAGTTACAGGGTACATCAATAATCTCAAAAATTAGTTCATGACAGAGTTATCATCAGTCCAAAATTAGATCAAAAGATATGCTCAAGATAGCTTGTCAAACTCGATATAATCATTATGAATTTTTGGTGATGTCTTTAAGGTTGACTAATGCACCTGCATCCTTTATAAGTTTGGTGAACGGGATCTTTAAGTTGTTCTTAGATTCTTTTGTTATTTTGTTTATTAATAATAATCTTGTCTACTCTAAAAGTAAGGAAGAGAATGCATTCCATCTTTGCATAGTCTTGGAGATTCTAAGAGAAAAGGGATTGTTTGTGAAGTTTTCAAGTGCGAATTCTGGATTCTTCAGTTTCCTTCTTGGGGCATGTGGTTTCTATAAAAAGGTAATGGTGGTTCCCCAGAAAATTTAGATAGTTAAGAATTAGATTAGGCCTAGGCAGTGACTGAAGTAAGAAGCTTATGGGTCTTGCTAGTTATTACCGCAGGTCTTTTAAGAACTTTGCATCCATTGCAATGCACTTGACAAGGTTGACTCAGAAGGAAGTACCATTTTTTTGTCAGATCATTATGAAAAGAGCTTCTAGAAGCTCAATACACTCTTGACTATAGTGCCTATTCTCTTGTTGTTGGTTGAAGGTAAGGACTTTATAGTATTTTTCGATGCTTTACTTTTGGGTTTGGGTGTTGTGTTGATGCAGGATAAAAATATCAATGCTTATGATTTGAGGTAGTTGAACCCTCATGAAAAAAATACCCAATACATGACTTAGAGTTAGCAGCGGAGGTATTTGCATTAAATATTTAGAGACACTATCTTTATGGTGTCAAATGTAAGGTCTTCACAAATCACTGTAACCTGTATCACGTGTTCACTCAAAGGGATTTGAATTTAAGGCAGCAGAGGTGGATAGAATTGTTGAAGGACTATAATGTAACTATTCAGTATCATCTGGTTAAGGCTTATGTGATGGCAGACTCATTAAGCCAAAAAGTAGTAAGTCTGGGTAGTTTATTATTCTTGAAGGTGTCCAGGAGACTACTAGCTAGAGATTTTCAAACTCTAACATGAGCATACAGTTTGGGGTCTCAGATAGTGGTGGTTTGTTGGCTTTTATCAAGGTAAAGTTAACATTTTTGGATTAGATTAAGGCTAAATAATTTTACTCTTAATATGGGTGGGGTGTTGTTGTTTAAAGAAAGATTATGTGTTCCTCGGATTGGTGATTTGATCAGCGATATGCTTTTAGAGTTCCAAAGTTCATATTATTCTATTCAATTAGGTACAACCAAGATGTGTTGTGACTTGAGGCAACTTTATTGTTGACTCTGGATAAAGAGAGACATAGTAGATTATATGTCCAAATACACCAAAGGCTTGTGGAGTTGCTTTGGAGGATACCTATACATATTTGGAAGTAGGATCACATTGCTATAGACTTCAAGGTAGGTCTTCCTATGACTTTGGGAAAGTATGACTCCATTTGGGTGATAGTAGATTAGCTGATGAAATCATCTCACTTTTGACCAGTTTGGGTAAACTACAACTCTCAGTAGTTGGCTAAAATCTACATTAAGGAGATTACCAGACTTTATAGGGTGACCCTTACTATTATTTAAGATAGGGACACCAAGTACACTTCCAAATTTTGGGATGGGTTACATGAGGAATTGGACACTAAGCTCACATTTATCATGACCTTTTATCCTCAAATTGATGGGTAGTCATAGAGGACGATCAAGTGGTAGAGGACATATTGAGGGACTAGGTGATTGATTTTGGTAGTTGTTGGGACTAGTTTCTTCTATTGTATGAGTTTTCATACAACAATAGCTATTACTCTAGCATTGATACAGCCCCATTTGAGCCACTCTATGGATGAATGTATAGGTCACCTATAGGGTGGTTTGAGGTTGACATTGTCAAACCTTTGGGCATAGACTTGGTAAAGGAGGCTCAAGATAATATAAGGTTTACTCAAACCAGGTTATTGGATACTAGAAAAAGAAGTATACAGACTATAAGGTACGAGACATAGACTTAAAAATTAGAAATAAAGTTTTTCTTAAGGTGTCTCTCATAAAGGGAGTCATGAGGTTTGATAAGAGGGCTTAGCCCTTGCTGTATAAGTCCCTTCGAGGTTCTTGATGAAGTGGGTTCAGTTGCATAAAGGATAGCTCTACCATTAGTATTGTTGAAAGTAAATCTTGTATTTCATGTCTCAATGCTGAAAAGGTACTATAGGGATGAAGACTACATCATTAAGTGGGATTCAATGCTTCTAGATAAGGATTTGTCTTACGAGGAGAAACAAATAGTGATTCTAGATTGGGAAGTTTGAAAGCTGAGAATGAAGAAAATTCATTCAGTTAAGGTTTAATAGAAGCATCGTCCAATTGAGGAAGCCACTTGGGAAATCGAGAAGGAAATATGGGATTAGCAACCTCACTTATTTAAGGATTCAAGTACTCTCTTCTCTTTTTGTTTTAGCCTATTTTTACGTTTGATCATTTAGGGATGAATGATGGATAAATTGGTATTTGTTGTAATGACCATTTCCATCATTATGTATAAACCTCACATTAAAAGTCCCATGTTAAAATTCTTTTTAGTTTTAAAGTTAAAATTTTACGCCAGGCTGGTTTCGAATGAAATCGAAGCGAGGTGTGGTCTAGAAAAATTTGACAATGATTTGGATGGTTTCAGTGGCATTTAACTTGAATTCTAGATAGTTAAGACTATAAGAAACTCATAGGAATTTACAAAATCAAATTTAGGTGAGTAGAACTCTCAAAATTAATCTTAGTTTAAAGGGCATTGTTTGGAATGTCCTAAGTGTAGGTGTGTTGTAAAAAGTGGAATTTTGGGACAAAAATAGATGTTCCGTCCCATTGATGCCGCTATAACAGCTGGAATTCTACTTTAGAAACCAGTGATATAGCAGAGAAATTCCCGCTATAGCGATGGTCAAAGGCTAGTTAACACCACTATAGTAGTAAAAATCACAGTTTAATTAAATATTTCCCCCAAAATAGTTTATTATTCTAAAACTCAGGGGAAATGAGCGGTGATTTGGGGCAATTTACACAAGAAATTCTTCATTTGGTTTCAAAAAGGTAAGGTATGCATCCATGTTAACTTGTAATTGATGATTAAGCCTTAGAAGTTCTAATTTATAGAGTTCGGGGAACGTTTAGGGAGGAATTTGATTATTTTCTAATACAAGGGAAGAAATTAAGCAATAAGCTAAAGGGTTATGTTTATTAACAATTAATTCACCCTTGCATTCTGTCAACTCACTAATTTAGCCATGAAATTAGTAGTTTTTGGTGAATTAGGTGAAATATCCTAGAACGGGAAAGAAATGATCATAAACTTGACCTTAGGGGTTGGGGTGAGTTATAATTCCCAACATGGTAGGTCATGGTATTAATTATGTGTTTATATGCTTACTCTAGACCAAGAAAAAAACAAAAATTGTACAGAAGGGCAAGGCTCCGATTTAGATGAGTTGTGCAAGCTTGATTCGAGGTAGGTGAGTATTGTAGCTTAATTCAATTTTTGCTATATCTGCATGTTAACTAAATTATAGTGTGTCTTGTTGGGGCATGTTGTTTGGTGTGGTCAATACAAATGCGTTTATGATTGTTATATGATTTACGACCTAGTTTATTTGTTAAATATGGAATATTCGATATTTATAATGTTCTCACAAGCTTTTGGTGATACAAGGTTGACAAACATTCTTGTCTGGGGTTAGTACATGAATGGAAATGGTTTCCTGCAAGTCATGGATAGAGGGTGGTTGTATTACCACTAGCGTATATTTATAAGGATCAGGTGAATTTGACATTTTCGTGAGTGAATTGGGGAAATATGTTTATATGCTAAATGAATTGTTCTGACTTGACTTGAATGAATTTGACTGGTGATAATATGTTGATTTGTAGGTTTTTATCCCTAATTTCTTATTTGTTGCTTTTTATGCTAAGTGTAATTGTTGAGTGTGGATTAACTTGTTGGACTATAATTTGGTTATGTGTTCATATTCTCATCTTTGGTTGGCCAAATAACCCTACTAGTATACTGTTGTTTTCTTATGTGCTAATACTACACCTACTCTTACTTTTGTGGATGCAACACATATTACAGCGTCTCCTACGAAACCTCACTTGTGATTCCAGTGGTTAACTTCAAATTTCGGGTGAGTAGCATATTTGGGCTACCATGGAATCTCTTTTTATTAACATAGTTCCTTATTTTTGAACTTACGTTTCCTTTTCAGCTTTTGATGTTGCATCCTATTCTTGACATCCTTTAGTAGTTTTGGTACAAACGACTTTTGGTTCCTAAGGATGGTTTATTTTCTTAAGTACAATGTTCCGCCTTTGATTGTACTTATTTTTTCTAGTTTAGCCTTAATTTTATCTATTAATGGATTAGTTCTTGATTTTTTAAGTGTTGCTTCTGAGATGGTGTGTAAGGATAGATGGTTCTCCTACCGATACCGAGTAAGTAGTATGGGTGCCACTCTTGATGGGTTTGGGTCATGACAGTAATTTCTCTCATAAGGCTTCAACCGATGAGAGGCATAAGAAATCACCTTACCCTCTTGTATCAACACCACACCTAAACCAACACCAGAAGCATCACAAAACACCATAAAGCCCATACCCTCCTTGGGTAAGGTCAAAATAGGAACCAAAGTCAACAAATCTTTGAGCTTTCGGAAGCACTTCTCACACACATCCGACTAATGAAATACCATCTTTTTTTAGTCAACATGGTTAAAAGAACCACAATAGAAAAGAAATCCTCCTTAAAACATCGATAACAACCCATCAAACCAACAAAACTCTGAATCTCGATAGGAGAAGTAGGTCCAGCCCAATCATAAATCTTCGCTATATTGGCCAGATAAACCATAATATCATCTTTGGACACCACATGACCCAATAAAGAGATAGAAACCAACCAAAACTCACACTTGAAAAACTTTTTATACAACTTCTCATCACACAACCTCTAAAGTACAATCCTCAAATGTTTCACATGATCGACCTCCTTCTTTGAATAAACTAGGATGTCATCTACAAATATAATCACAAAAGAGTCAAAATACGATTAAAATACCTAGTTCATCAACTCCATGAATGTTGTGGGAGCATTGTTCAACCCAAAAGGCATGATCAATAAATCATAATGACTGTATCAAGTCAGAAAAGCCATCTTCAATACATTCAAATCTCTAATCTTCAACTGGTAATACTTGAACCTCAAATCAATCTTAAAAAATACCAAAACACCCTGAAGTTGGTCAAAAATATCATCAATACGAGGAAGAGGATACTTGTTCTTAATTGTTACTTTGCTCAACTATCTATAATCAATACACGTATGCATGGAGCCATATTTTTTCTTCACGAACAAGACAGGAGCACTCAAAGAGATACATTAGGCCTAATGAATTCCTTACTGAAAAAGTCCTACAACTGCTCCTTTAATTTCTTCAACTCGGCCAATGCCATCCTATATAGAGGGATGGAGATCGGATTGGTGCCTGGCTCCACATCAATAGAAAAATCAATATCCTGATTTGAAGGCATACCAGGCAAATCCGTAGAAAACACATCCTTGAACTCACGAACAACCCAAATAAAATCCATAGAAGCCAGTGAAGCAACACTAGTATCATGAACATAAGCCAAATAAGAAAAAAAAACCTTCTCTCTACCATGCAACGAGCACGTAAAACATATCTAACACACTTTGGGCCCGAATTAAGCATACCTTTCTAAGCTAACCTTGGCACACCCTGTGTAGCTAAGGGCATGGTCTTGACATAATAGTCTAAATAGCATCATAAGAAGTTAACCAATACATACCCAAAATAATATCAAAATCAATCATATTTAGAATAATCAAGTTTACCCAATTCTCATGACCAACAAAGGTAACCACACAAGATTAGTACACCTAATCCATCATAAAAGAATCTTCTACAAGGGCAGAGATATGAAGAGGCATAGCAAGGAGATCACATGTAATATCAAATGTTAAAGCAAAATATATAGAAACATAGGAGAATATAGTCTAAGTGTCACCTAACACATAAGAAAATCTATAACAAACTGGGATGACACCTTTAATAACTGCATTAGAAGCCTTTATCATAGATCTCCTAAGTATAACATAAAACTGACCACGTCTACTCTCAGACTGAGTAGCACTGTGACCACCTCCATGGGACCCTCTATCTCTACCTCTAGCACTACTAGCACCACCTCTACCACTCAGTGAACCACTTTTTACTGCAGATATTGGAATAGGAAAAAGTTGAAGCTAAGAAACTTACTGAGTGGGTTAATACATATATTAAGATCAATCCTTGGCCACATGGCTAAACTCATCATATATAAAATATCCTTTACAACCTGACTCAATCTAAGAAGGTGTGGATGAACTACAATAACTGTCTTGCCCTGAAGGGTCGATGGTAGAGCCTCCAACCACACAACCCGATACAAGCCTACCAGAAGTCGTAAAACCTGGAGGTCTACCACCTGATCCTTGCAATGAAGCATGAACCGACCTACCATGTTAACAACGGTAACCTCTACTATAGAAATATCTATCTCAAAAGGCATGTCCAGTAAACTCATGTTAATAATACACTTTCTTG
This sequence comes from Capsicum annuum, assembly GCF_002878395.1. Taxonomy (NCBI): domain Eukaryota; kingdom Viridiplantae; phylum Streptophyta; class Magnoliopsida; order Solanales; family Solanaceae; genus Capsicum; species Capsicum annuum. Next base: position 182,592,150 of record NC_061117.1, on the reverse strand, counting down.
GTGCCTTTCTGAGTATCCTAGACAATAGATGTGGTCATCTTTGTATGCTCAATAATATTCTGGAAAAAGCCCCTAGAACTACCATCTGGATTATAGCCAACCGATATGAACCATCTAACACATTCACAGACTTTTGAATACTCATAGATTCGGTGGAGATGCTAGCGGCTGAATATCTGGATAAGGTATAAAAATGTGCCTCATACTTGGAAATAGACGTGGAATCCTGCTATAAGTAATCAAACTCATCCCATATTTGGTCTCTCAAGTTATCCAATACAAACCTCTCCAAGAAAGCCTCAAAAGACTAAGTCTAAGTCATAGCAGGTGAACCCAAAGGCCTACAACTAAAAAGAGACCTCCAACAATTCATAGCCATAGCCGTCAACTGATAGGTAGTATAAGCAACTCTATGAGACTCAAGGGATCTAAGATTATGTAACTTATTCTGGCAATCAATCAAAAAATCATAGGCATCTTCACCAATAACTCCACTAAACTTAGGCGTAACCAAATGAATAAACCTCTCAAATCTCTTTCGATCATCAGCAGACATAGCTATACTCGAAGCAACCAGATGAAGAGTAAGTCTAGCAGGCAAAGATTCCATACGTTAGGGGTGCGATAGATGATAATTGAACCCTAAAAATAGGAATACTATAAGAAAATATCAATAGTGATGGTGGAATATTACTCGAAGTCTGAGAAGTACCAGGTACACTCAAGGGAACACCCTCCAAAAATCTAAAAGGGCAAATGAAAAGACACTGAAGCACTAGGATATTGACTAAACTCTGTGGAAACTGAGTTGGTGTTGCACCCCCTTATTGACAATTATCCCTAGAGTACACAACCTCAGGATTATGAGAGATTTTCCTAGCACGTCCTCTAGCTGGGTTAACTCCTCTTGCCCATCCTCTACCTCTAGGTCGACCAAGACCCTTGTCCCTAGCATCTCTGTGCCTAGTCCTCACCATCTGCATATAAAAAAATAGAATATAAATTTAGAATATTGGGTATGAACAACCCGCTCAATGAGAAATCAAATTAGAGAAGTATTTCATAAAGGTATTTTATAGCCTCTCGAAGATAGATATAAACGTCTATTTACTGATCTATGAGACTCTACTAGATATCCTACTCTTATTCTAATGAGATCAGTGAACCTAGAATTGTAATACTAATTTATCATGACCCAAAAATGAGGTCATGATCGCACTTGTTACGGCCTAACCTTGACAAATAATCCAATACCCCAAAATTGAAAGAAAATCTCCATATAATAAGAAATAAGACAAGAAAAAACATAAATAAAGCAGATGTCTGAAGAAGTAACATAAATCCCCCCAAAATCTAGTGTCACAAATGTAAGAGCATCTAATACATAATCGAATTTGAAAATACTTAGTTTGTTTCTAAAAATGACATAAATAAAGATAGGATGAGTTCCTAAAAAAGTAACTCTGAACTCTAGAGCACTCTAGTACCTCGAAAAATCACCAACTCAATTACACGACCTCGGCCTCCATTTGTCATACTCGTGCTAGGATCTGCACCGAAAGGACACAATAGGAGTGAGTATAGTCCACTTATACTCATTAAGTATCATAGGCCAACTGAGCAAAGCAAAAAATAATATAAGTAAAGAAAACTATGAGCAACCCACCTGCAAATAGAAAAGTTCCCAAATGGTAGCTCACACCCCCTCCAGTGATAGTTCTAATACAAATACTGAAATGAAATAATAAAAATATACATGAAAAGTATATGGGAGCTAAAACTAAGTCAAGGAAAACTAAAATAATTATGAAAGATGTATATGCAATGGAATGATGATGAGATGAATAGTGAAAGTCATCGCCTGACTTTCTGTGTACACCTATCAAGCTTACAGCTCCCAAGATAGGATTCATATAGGGTTTGAAACTCATATACTATAACACATATCTCAAATATCAAACCACCTCTTCGGCTAGTATTCACGAAGAGGGGTTTTATAAAAAACATCTCATTTTCTTTCAAATTAGTGTTCCTCAATTATACCGGTATCTCATGAATGTATATGTATGGGATATGAATGTAATTCTTACAATCAAATAAGAATAAAGATATCTAATCCATTCAATATATATATATGTGTGTGTGTGTGTGTGTGAGAGCACCGAAATCAAATCAATTTATGTTCAATTCATGATTATCAACTCCAACTAGGTCCATTGAAATAAATATGCATGTAAGACATTATTGATATCATATCAACCCCTAACTCCAAGCCTAAAGTACTTCAACACAAAGCTTTTTTCTTTCAGACGATCCCCTGAATCAACTACAACATTTAAATATAGCATCTACGTATTAAAAAACTAATGACACCTATAATGCACATATTTGAGTTCGGTGCTAAATGGATTCAAAAGATGAGTTAAAAAATAAATAGGGTAAAATCAAATTTATTTTTTAGAAATACAATTCCCAAGGTTAAAAGAATCTTCAGTTCAAAATCCACATGAAAACGAGTTTAAAATGATATTCAAATCAAAGAGAAATTATTTTTAAGCTTTTCCAAAAAAAATCCTCAAAATCTCAAGTTAAAATCAAGCTTAAAGAGTATTTTGATGATGTAAATTAATGTAACGTAATAAAATTATGGTTTTGGAGCTTGTCCAAGCTCGAATGGTGATGAAAACTCTAAAAATTGCCCAAATCCGAAGTTCAAAGTCAAAAATAGTGAAAAGGCATAAAAAGTGGAGGTTTATATACAACGATTGCCGCTTATGCGGCTACTGCCAAAGCAATACTATACCGCTAAAGCAGCTACTACTTAAGCCATGTCTGACCACTAAAGCGGTTATTGCTTAAGCGGTCTTAGGCCGCTAAGGCGGTTGCACCAGATATCAACGAATGTTGATTATGGTGCAAGCCAATCAAGTTTCAAAAGGACCCTCAGAATTTGATTGGGATTCAATGGTGATATCAAATTTATTTTTAAAATATCATTTTTAATAAATTAAATCCGGGACCACTTTAAGGCATATTTCACTAGTTTTTCAAAGAAGGGTCGAAATGCAAACTAAAGGCTCTAAACCTGGACCAACCCCGCTGCTAACCCAAATTCGACATTCCAAATCTAATAAAAAATTTCAATCATCATCAGGCACTCAGATTGTCAAATACTGATCAAAGTCAAATATGAAATTTTTAAAGCCTCTAAAAATCATAAACTCTCCCAAATCACCCCCGATCGCATAAAAAACTGTGCCAACTATCCTTATGCCCCAAACTCAACATATAGGAACTATGGGAGGAGAAAAATGGTTCAAATACATAAAAAGAAAGATTTCACACTTCAGGTCATTATATCGGTGCACTGAAAAATCGTGGCCCTTACACCAAACACCGCATTAAAAAATAATTTTTTTTAAAATAAATAAGGACCAAATCAAAAATTAAAATTAAAACATCAAATTATTTGGCTTGGTTTGATTTTCAATACTTATGTTCATCCATCCCTTGAATCTAGCGGAACCATCAAAATTAGAGTTGTCCTTTTTAGGAAAAGTCTCTTGTAAATTTTAAAAGTGAGATAGCCACCTGGAAAGATATTATTTAGATATATAAGACAGATACATTCTTGACTGTTTAACTCTTTATACTTCTATATAGTTAATATTGATTATTGTGGGATACACGTGGAAAACACGTTCCTATAAACTAGTAGAACGATATGAGTAAATCTCAATACTAAGATCAAGTTTCTTTTACACTAAAAAACATAAGCATAAGAGAACATAGAAATCAATCTTAATTACTAGTGATCTATCTAATGAGATTGCTATTACTTTTTAATTTAAAAAATAATGTAAATTAATAGAACAAATCAATTGCTCTCTACATTTTGAACTTATTGAAATTATCAAAACACCATTTCAAGATCATTTAGACCAAATACTGGCTGAAGCCAACTCCAAATTCAATCCAAATGACCAAAACGGGCCAAAAGCCTTGAAAATCGAACCAAAACCTCCACTCAAGCCAAAAAATAACTCCACATATTAAGAGTGGATATTTCATTGTTCGGTTTGATTTTCTTAAACTTTTATTCGATTCTTTAATTGTTCGATTTTGAGAAAGTGTGCATCGAACACCAAGCCAAACTAATTTGGTTTGACTTTTTCAATTTGGATTCAATTTGCTTTAGTATTTTAAAATAATTTTGCGGTGCATGAGAAATACAATGAGCACTAAATCGTCAAAATTTAAGAAACTAAATTAATTTAAAACAATTAGTCGCCGTCATCAAGGAAACAATAGACACTAGCACTGTAGTTGGGATAAATAATTAATGCATTGCATTGTTCAACTCTCATGTAATTAATATTGCTCTTCGGCTGCTATTGTTGTTTCTGCTTGTCGGTGGCGGTTGTTGTTGCTACTCACCGTCGAGTAAAGGATCTCAAGGCTCAAGCTGCTCGAAATAATATGTGAAGGGAGATTGTGACTTAAAGGCTAGAGCAAAATAATTAGGGCTTGAGTAAAATGGGTTTAGGCCTTAAAATATTTTGGGACAAATTATAAGTTAAATATAATTTAAAATATTATTAAGATTCTTGTTTTTTATAAAATTTTGTTTCTTTAGTGCACCGAAAGATTATGATTCTTACATCGAATACCGAATCAAAGAATAATTTCTTATTTTTTTAAAAAATAAAGAGGAAACTAAAAAATCAAAACTAAAACATCAAATTATTTGGTCGGTCCGATTTTCAGTATTTCTGCCCATTCCTCCCCTAAATCTAGCAGAATCATCAAAATTCAAATCTGACCTCCCCAACATTAAATGTTTACTTTGGTCAAACTTCCTATGTTTCAAAGCTCCAAAACTCAGTAATTCATCTTAAACTCACTGAGCACTTAGTGAATAACGACTCATTTCTTCACGTCACATGTACTAATCTAAATCTATTGGAGGTAGAGGGGGAGGCGGGTCAAATGGAGAAAACGAGGCAAAAGTCACAACATTACCTTGAGGTTCGTTACACAAACCCTATAAATTAGGTACTAAAATATAATTTTTTAGAAAAAGTAGAATTTATCTGAATATGTCGTTTGCATCAAATCATATACATCAAATTTCCACAGTTAAATAATTTAATAATGTAGAAAAATATAATAATTAATTGAAAAAACATGTGTCATGCATCTTCGTTTTTGATATAAATAGTGATTGCGAGCAAACTTTTGCCACGTTATTGAGAATGACTCATAGTAGCTAAATCTTAAGCGAGATCTGAATAAATAGTGTGAAGAAATTTTCCAGAAAGCTACTTTTCAATCAAACGTCAAAAAGAAAAATGTTTGAAATGAAAAAAAATCTATTCAATTTATTTGTCAATTCTTATAACAATTAAAGAACTTTTCCATTTAGGTAATTACAATTCATGGGCAGGGGCGAACCTATGTAGGATTTTGGGGTGCTTCGGCACCCACTAAATTCGACGCATAATAAATATAATTACGTAAAAAATAAAGAAAAATAGGTATAAAACATATAAAAGCACACATTATAACAAAAAAAATTATTGGATGCATCAACATTTAGGTTGATTTTAAGGTCCTCCATTGGAAGGAGGCCCCAGATTCGGACCTCACTGTGGTAATTTTTTAATTTTTTAAGTTTAAGCACCCACTATCTGAGGACAATTTTCTTGCTATAAAAATTTATAACTTCTAACTTCTAAAAGTAGCAATAAAATTTACAAAATGTATACTCCCTCCGTCCCATTTTACTCGTCCCAAATCTTATAATTTGTTGTCCCATTTTACTTGTCCTTTTTAACTTATCAAGATAAGATAATTTTTTTATTCCATTATATCCTTAGTGTAATTGATTACTCTTTATTATTAACATTCTTGAAAAATGTTGCAAAGGAGGAGTACCATTGAAAGTACACCATTAAGAATAGAAATGGTGATTTAGTATTAGTCATCCATCAATATTGGAACTAACAATAAGACACAATTAAGAGGGACAAAATGGTAAAGTTACATTATCAATCATTATTTTCTTAATAGCTGTGTCATCCCAATTTGAAACGGGTAAAATGAGACGGAGGGAGTACAACTTTCAATAAATTTTAATCTTCTGTGGCACACAAACTCTAATTTACATTGTTCCCTTCCCACCCGCCATGATTGCCTCGTTGTTGCTACCCCATTTTCGATACTGCCGCCCCTCACTGCTTTACTGCATTAAAAAAAAAAGAAAATGTTCTTAAATTATCTAAATTTTGATGAAATTTATTGTAAGACGTCTTAATTTTACGCGGGTTCTATTATTTCTAGAACTGTTGGATAAACGCAGAAAAACAACAAAAGTATTTGTGGTAAAATAATAGGAAAATAAATAAAAATAATGACATCAAGAATTTTACATGGAAACCCTTTTAAATAAGGAAAAAGCCACAGACCAAGAGGAGCAACTGATATTACTATAGTAAAGAGTTTTTACACCATAATCACAAGTACAATACTCAAAGTAACTACTACATACTCAAAAGAAATAACCCTCTTTTGACCCCTACCTTACTAAAATATCGCTCACTTTAATTTTTTTTTCTTACAGACTATTTTAATTAATATATGGAATACCTCACTGCTCTATATTATTTTCCCTCTGTTTGGTGTATTCTCCAAATGAGCCAAATCTCTCTATTTATATCAGTGAGATGTTTTGTTCTGATGTCGTTGGTGACATCTTTACTCAAGAAAAAATCCATATGAATGGATTAATTGGTTGGTGGCCAACCTATATCTATCAAACTCTTTGAAAATAAGCCATGTCATGAACAATTTTTTCAATGGCATTAATGGGGATGGACCCTACAAATCCCCCCTGCAGTCCCATGCATTTGAAGGAGGTATTCTCGTTCTTCTCAAAGAGAGCTCATACTGACAAACTCTTTGCACATTTTGAACTTATTTTTTGGCACCACCTTTGTCAGTATATCCGCGGGATTTTCACTCGTGTGAATCTTCTTAACATAGAAAGATTCGTTCTCCACCTGTTCACGAATCCAATGGTACCTTACATCAATGTGTTTTGTTCTTGCATGGTACATGAAATTATTGCTCAAGTTTATTGCGCTTTGACTGTCATAATAGACAACGTAATCCATTTGCTGCAATTCAAGTTCTTGAAAAATTCATTTGAGCCATATCATTTCCTTGCCAGCTTCAATAGCCGTAATATACTCAGTATCAGTTATAGATAGTGCGACACACTTCTGCAACTTCAACTGCCATGATATAACTCCCCCTGAAAATGTAAACAAAAATCTAGTAGTAGATTTTCTGTTATCAAGGTCACTTTCCATATCAGTATCTGTATATCCTTTTAAGATTAGATCAGATCCTTCAAAACACAAATAGTCACTTGAGGTTCCTCTTACGTACTTTAATATCTATTTGACTGCTTCTCAATGCTCCTTTCTTGGATTTTCAAAAAATCTGTTGACAACACTAACTGCGTGAGCAATATCGAGTCTCGTACACACCATTCCATACATTAAACTTTCGACAACTGAGGAATATGAAACTTTAACAATGCTCTTTTTTTTCTCCTTCGTTGCAGGACACATTTTCCTGCTCAGTTTCATATAACCAGAAGGGGTGTGTTAACAACTTTAGCATTCTTCATGTTGAAGCGCTTTAGTACACGTTCAATGTACTTCTCTTGTGTCAAGTAAAGCTTATTTTCTTCTTTGAGACAAGTAATTCTCATGCCCAAAATCTGCTTAGCATGACCCAAGTGTTTCATAGCAAAAGATTTGCATAATTGTTTCTTCAACTTATTAATTCTGGAAGCATTCTTGCCCACAATCAACATATCATCCACATATAGTAGAAGGATGATAAAATCATCATCAGAAAAATTTTGTGCAAATACACAATGATCTGAAGAGGTTTTCTTGTAACCTTGCTTTCCCATGGCAGATTCAAACTTCTTATACCACTGTTTGGGAGCTTCTTCAAGCCATAAAGACTCTTCTTAAGTTTGTACATATAGTTTTCTTTCCCTTTTACCTTGAAGCCCTCAGGTTGTTCCATATAAATCTTCTCTTCAATGTCATCGTGAAGAAAAGATATCACCACATCCATCTTCTCAATCTCTAAATCAAGACTAGCAGCCAAACTAAAACTGTACGAATAGAGGTCATTTTGAAACGGGAGAAAATATTTCGTCAAAGTTAATACCCTTCCTTTGATCAAACCCTTTGATAACCAATCTAGCTTTGTATCTGGGCTTCAAATTGTGTTCTTCAAACTTTACCTTGAACACCCACTTATTCTTCAAAGCTCTCATGCCCTTAGGCAATTTCACCAACTCATATGTGTGGTTCTCATACAAAGATTTCATATCCTCTTTGATCCTTATGTTCATCTTCCATGGCCTCCTCATAACATTCAAGCTCTCCCCCGTCAGAGAGTAATGCATACTCATTAGGAGAATAATGAAAAGAAGAAATACGTTGTCTTGTAGACCTTCTTAGTGGAGTATTTGACTCATCCACAGCTTCTTGAACTGAAGCATCGTCAACAACAACATTGTTATCATTATCAACATTAACATGCTGATTTGAAACATGGTTCTGGGTGTCACTATAATTATCTCGCCCACCAACATCATGCACAATAGTAGGAGGAAATTGATTAAGACTAACCACACCATCAAAACTTGAAGATTCTAGCTTCTCCGCTTTGTCAATATCTTCGATGGTTTGATTCCCTATGAAGATAATATCACGACTTCTTACAAGATTATTCTCAATGGGATCGTATAGCCTATAACCAAACTCATCAAGGCCATAATCAATGAAGATGCATTACCTTATCTTGGTATCTGACTTTAACCTTTCATCTTTGGGCACATGTACAAAAGCTTTACAATTAAGAACTCTTAAATGGTCATAGGAAACATCTTTTCCATGCCAAAATTTATTTGATACATCACTTTGTAAAGCAATAGCAGAACATAGGTTAATAACATGTGCAACAGTCAATAAAGCCTCACCCCAAAAAGAGTTCGGCAACTTTACTTCAGAAAGCAAACATCTGACTCTTTTCATCAAGGTCCTGTTCATCATTTCCGTCAAACCATTAAGTTTAGGCATCTTAGGAGGAGTCTTATGGTGTCTGATACCTTTTTGCTTGCAGTATTCGTCAAATGGTCCACAATATTCATCACCGTTATCAGTACGAATACACTTCAACTTCTTTCCTATTTTTCTTGTAACAGAAGCTTGAAACTGCTTAAAGAAACCCAACACTTGGTCTTTAGTCTTCAAGACATAGGCCCAAGATTTCTTTGAGCAATCATCAATAAAAGTGACAAAGTAAAGTACACCACCTAAAGTCCTTCTCTTCATTGGACCACATAAATTTGCAAATGCCAGCTCAAGCAACTCTGTCTTTCTTGAAGGAAAGATAAGACTTGAAAGAAACTTTATTTTGTTTTTCAATCAAGCAGTCACATTTTTTTAATTTTAGCACTTTCAAAATCCAACAGTAATTTCTTCTTAGCCAAAGCATTAAGTCCTTTATCACTAATGTGGCTAAGCCTCTTATATCATAACTTTGAAGAGCAAATGCTTTCAACTATATTTACCATATTAGCACAAGTAGAAGCTGTAGTCCAGTATAGACCACGACGCTTGTCTCCATGAGCCATAATCAAAGAAGACTTAATGAGTATTCATTTTCCACCACCATTGGTACTAACATATTCCTCATTATCCAGTACACCAACAAAAATTAAGTGTAAGCGAACATTGGATGCATGTTTTACATTGTTTAAAACTAGTTTAGATCCAGTATTAGTTTCCAAATAAATTGTACCAATATCAACCACCTTAGAAACAGTCTCATTGCCCATAATTAAGGTTCCGAAGTCACCTTGAGTATAAGATGAGAAAAAAATCCTTCCTTGATGTCACATGAGATACGGCACCAGAATCTATAATCCAGCTTGACTTATCACAAGCAACATTTATTAGATTTACATCAAGGACTATAACAAGATCTTCGGTGGTGATGGTGGCTATGCAATTTTCATTGTCGTCTTCTTTCTTTTCCTCCTTGGCTCTTTTCTCCTTCTTCAACTTTTGGAAAAATTTCTTTGTGTGCCCTTTTAACCCACAATGATAGCATTCGATATCTTTAAATTTACCTCTAGACTTGCTTCTATGGTGTTCTCCATTTTGAGCACCATGATTCTTGCTTCTCCTCCTAGCGCCAGTCACCAAAGTATCAGACGAAGAAAAACCTTGAGACTTTCATCTCATCTCTTCATTAAGAACGCTACTCTTGGCAAAATTCATAGAGATCACGCCATCAGGAGCAGGATTTGATAATGAAGTTCTAAATGTTTCTCAAGAGTCTAGTAGGGAACCAAGCAAAAGTAAGCCTTAAATTTTTTCATCACACTTAATGTCCATAGCAATAACTGTTTCATAATCCCCTGAAAGTTATTCAGGTGATCTGTCATCAAAGAACCATCATGGTATTTTAACCCCAACATTTGTTTTAACAAGAACATTTATTATTTCTAATCTTTCGAGCATATAAACTTTCAAGATGCTCCCATAGGGACTAAGCATATGTCTCCCCAAGAATATGGTTCAACACATTATCGTCAACCCACTACCTAATAAAATCGCAAACCTATGTATGCAACAGGTTTCATTCTTCATTAATTTTATTTTCAGGTTTTATAGTGTCAAAGACCGGCTGATAAAAATTCTTGACATAGAGCAGATCTTTCATTTTTTCCTTCCAAATGGCATAATTAACGCCATTTAAGATAACCATTCTACTTGTGTTGGCTTTCATTGTTTATCAGAAAATATAGATATTGCAAATCGCAGGCTCGGATACCAGTTTGTTGGGTAAACGCAGAATAACAACAAAAGTATTTCTAATAAAATAATAGAAAAATAAATAAAAATAATGACACCAAGAATTTTGCATGGAAACCCTTCTAAATAAGGGAAAAATCACAGACCAAGAGGAGCAATGGATATTACTATAGTAAGAAATTTTTATACCGTAGTCATAAGTACAATACTCAAAGTGAATACTATACACCCAAAAGAAATAATCTTCTTTCGATCCCCATCTTACTAAAATATCGCTCACTCTAATTTTTTTCTTCACAGACTATTTTTATTAATCTATGGAATACCTCACTGCTCTATATTATTTTCTCTTTGTTTGGTGTGTTCTCTAAATGAGTCAAAGCTCTCTATTTATAGCAGTGAGATGTTTTGTTCTGATGTTATTGGTGACGTCTTTATTCAAGGAAAAATCCATATGAATGGATTAATTGGCCGATGGCCAACCCATATCTATCAAACTCTTTGAAAATAAGCCATATCATGAACATTTTTTTCAATGGCATTAATGGGGATGGACCCCACAAGAACTTTGCGGGAGTCCTATCCTATGACCCTCCTAGACTATTTATTAGTGTATTTTATTTTTACTTATTTGTATTAAAAAAAAAAAATTATTAACTTATAAATGTCACTAAAATATACTAATAAATAGTTAGGGGGGTCATAGGACCTCCGCAAAGTTCAGGTAGTAAATTTTAGTTTGGTTATATATTGAATATTTTTCCCTCAGAAAACATCTTAACTTCTCTTTCACAATTTTTTTTCGGTTGCTGTGATCTCATCCATTGAGTTTTTCAGTTGCTTTTTCTCCATTAAAGTTTTCTTCCATAACTTCCACAACTTCTCTCCATGTGTAACTTGGATATAATGTATATCAACATATTTCAGATATGTAATTCAATGTATATATTTGACATACACTGATATACAATTGTATATATTTTTACCCACTACACATATGCACAATATACAATGATATACACCCTGTATGTCGTTATATTTACTCGTGCGTGGTGTATACGTCACTATGTGTCCAATACGATACATGAGACATACAATAACATGCACCAAACATTTTCTTGACATACACCACATTGACAACAGACATTTGTTCATTCCACCTTTAAAGCATCAGTACAAACCATCATAACCATCATTGATCACCATAACCATCACCCATTTTACCATAATAATATAAAATACAAAAAAAAAAGAAAAAAAAAGAAAGACACTTGCCGGAATTAAATTTATCCAGGCCTATTTTTCTAGAATTATTTCATCGGGGAGATTTATCAACCAAACATTCCATGCTGTTTGAAGGTTGGGTATTTCTAGGTGCTTTAGAAGGAAAAATTGATTTACTTCGATACTATGGAAGAAGAAAGATTAGGAGAAGCGAACGATCTCATTGTATTTATGATGACAACTGAAGCTAGGGATATGGAATAGGTTGGCAGCTAGAGTATTTTGAAAGAGTTTAAGTTTGGTGTACCATGGTGTATTTTTTTCACACCATCACATGACTTTTACCTATTGTAGCCTATTCATTTTATATTTTTACCTTGAGAAATGGGTGACCTGCTACAGTAGGTAAAAGTTACCTAATAGTAAAAAATACGCCAACGATGAACCAAACTTAAATTCATTTTGTGAAAAGTGTCGGTTATATTTGTTAGTAAACTTGTTCGCTCATAAGACTAAAAGATATTAATAGCTTTATTAAATATAATACAGATAAAAGAGGTATTTGCAATATATACATACATACATATATATATATATACACACACACATACTGTTGTATTTCGAGTACACAAAATTTGTATTTTCACATCCCTACTTCAACACAAGTTCAAGAATAAATAAAAAACACTTATGAAGTTGTCCAACACCGTCAACACAAGATTAAAATGATCTTTAAAAGAAGTGTGATTTTATTTTCTTAAAAAAAAAATAGATGAAGCATAAAAAAGTCAAGTCCTCCAAATTCACGGAGTGTCCTTAAGAAAATAATTCCCCTCAAGTACCCGAGGTTGAGGAATTTTCCTCCCAGGATAAAATAGCTTCACAACTAGAATGTAGCGGTACCTCAAACTTTCTGGTTTTCTTTGAACTCACTCAACGGAAGATGATCACACAGAGTTTTTAGAAGCAAGAGAATATTTTTTCTTATGCAGAAATTCTTCATACTAAACCTGTGGAAAAAATGCAAGTTTATATAGCCATAAAGTACCCCTTTCGAAAGGTGACAATGGTTCATCCGAAAAGGTGTATCCTTTGGAAGAGTCATGTATGTTCATTCAAAACATTGTGTCTTTTTTCTAAATAGACACAACTATTTGAATAGTCACTCCTTTTCCAAAATAATGTGTCTTTTCCTCAAAGGGTTGTGTCCTTTTATTTTTCATTCACACCAATTGAATCTAACAATGCCCCACATGAATGGGGAATGGCTATTCTTTGTAAAAATTTATGGACAAGTATGTGATCATCAAGCAAAGATTGATTGCATCTGGATAAGTGGGTTTTCCTTTGAACTTTCTGTAGTGAACATGCATCGGATGCACTCGGTCAATCGGTAGATTTGATATCTTTGAACCATCAAGCTTTAATGTACACCTAGACAACACGTCATACAACCAACCTTTTATTGTTTATGGTTCTCACGGTTTTGTTCGTTTCAGCCATGAACGCGTTCCGGTCTTATGAGAGCTTAGAGAATAGGCCTTTACTAACATTCTCCTTAAAGTGGCTTCGACTTCACCATTACATAGGTGATTTCTAAACGTTCAATCCTGTAGATTAAAATATTTGGTCAAATCTACCAAATTTAGATAATCATTAAAAGACTTCACACCATAAGTTTTACACTTGTTTACAAAACATTGTCTACATCATGAGAATGGGTTAGGTATATTAACAATGTTGAACCTGTCAGACACAAATTTATTTGATCTCCTTGAACCTAGCTGTTAGGATCTCCAGTCTGCTAGGTAGAGTTACCATCATGCTGACTTGTCTTAGGCCGTAAACCCATTCTCTTGGATATCCTCTCAACTCCTTCTCTAAACAGTCCTTTTGTAAGTGGATCCAATACATTATACTTTGACTTTACATAGTCAACAGTGATAATTCCACTGGAGAGAAGTTCTCTAACTTTATTATGTTTCTGTCTTATGTGACGAGATTTATAATTGTACATCATGCTCCCTGCCCTACCTATTGCCGCTTGGCTATCACACTGCATACATATTGGTTCCACTAGTTTAGGTCAATAAGGAATACCTTTCAAAAAATTCTAGAGCCATTCTGCTTCTTCACCGACTTTATCTAATGTGATAAATTCCGATTCCATTGTAGAGCTAGCAATACATATCTGTTTGGATAATTTTCAAGAGACCGCTCCTCCACCGATAGTAAATACATATCCACTCATGGATTTTACTACGTTCGATCCGGTGATCTAATTTACATCATTATATCCTTCAAGTACCGCGGGATATTTATTATAATGCAAAGCATAGTCTTGAATGTATTTAAGATACCCCAAAACTCTTTTCATTGTCATCCAATGAGTTTTATTAGGATTACTCATGTACCGACTCAACTTACTAATACCACATGCTATGTATGGCCGTGTACAATTTATAATATACATTAAACATCCCAACACTCTTATGTACTCCAACTGTGAGTCACTTTCACCTTCATTCTTTTGAAGTGCAAAGCTCACATCCAATGGAGTCTTGGCAATACCAAATTCCAAATACTTGAATTTGTTTAGTACCTTTTCAATGTAATGAGACTGTGAAAATGCCAACCCTTGGGAAGATCTGCAACTCCAAGTTCTTTCATATTAAACTTGCTCTCGAGAAATCATTTTGTAGCATTTATGTCAGAAATATCTCTACTGATGATCAATATGTCATCAACATACAAACAAATAATGACTTCGTAATTTGGAGTGTTTTAATATAACACATTTATCTTGAATCTGTTTGCCCACATGGTTTGGTCAAACTTCGCATGCCATTGTTTAGGTGCTTGTTTTAGTCCATAAAGTGACTTACCGAGTTTACACATCTTATTTTCTTTTTCTGGAACCACAAAACCCTCAAACTGTTTAATGTCAACTTTTTCCTCCAATTCTCCATTTAGAAATATTGTTTTCACATCCATTTGATGGATTTCAAGACCATATACCGCCGCTAAGGTAATTAACATCCAAATTAACATTATCCTTGTCACAGGTGAGTATGTGTCAAAGTAATCAAGGCCTACCTTTTGTTTAAAGTCTTTTACTACAAGTTTTGCCTTGTATTTGTCAATAGCACCACCAACTTTCATTTTTCTTTTGAAAATTCATTTAGAACATAGGGGTTTATTTCCTGGAGGAAGATCAACCAACTCCTACGTATGGTTGCTTAAGATTGAATAAATTTCACTATTGACTGTCTCTTTTCAAAAGAATGAGTCTGACGATGACATCGCTTTCTTAAACATTTGAGGCTCATTTTTGAAGAAAAATATTACAAAATTCTATCCAAACGAAGTTGACTTTCTTTGACGTCTACTACATCTTGGATTCTCATCATTATTTACATCCTCACTTGGTTCATCTTGAGGTTGTTTAGAACCCCCACTAGACTGTTCATGCCTAGTTTTATAAGGAAAAATGTGTTCAAAAAATTTAGCATTATCTGATTCAATTACCGTATTTTTATTGATATCCGGATGTTCGGATTTATAAACCAAAAACCAATATGATTTACTACTTTTAGCATATCCTATGAACACGCAGTCCACCATCTTAGGTCTTATCCTTACTCTTTTAGGCATAGGTACTTGGACCTTCGGTAGACACCCCCACACTTTGAAATATTTCAAGTTGGTTCCTTCTTTTCCATTTTTCATATGGAACTGATTATGTCTTACTATGGGGCACTCTATTTAGTATTCGGTTAGCTGTAAGGATAGCTTCTCCCCATAAGTTTTGTGGTAAACATAAACTTATTAGACAAGCATTCATTATTTTCTTCAAGGTTTGATTTTTTCTTTCTGCAATACCATTAGACTGAGGTAAATACGAGGCCGTAGTTTGATGGACAATTTCATTCTCTACATATATTTGTGCAAAGGAAGATTCATATTCTCCACCCCTATCACTTCTTATTGTTTTGATCTTTTTCTCTAACTGATTTTCAGCTTCTATTTTATATTGCCGAAATGCATCTATTGTTTCATCCTTAGTGTTTAGCAAATAAACAAAACAGTATCTAGTGTAATCATCAATAAGAGTTATTAACTACTTTTTCCCACCATGAGATGGTGTTGACTTCATATCACAAATGTCTGTATGTATTAAGTCTAAGGGATTTGAATTCCTTTCAATGGACTTATACAGATGTTTGGCATACTTTGATTCCACATACATTTGACATTTTGATTTATTGCACTCAAAGTTTGGCAAAATTTTTTAGTTAATCAATTTTTGCAAGGTTTTGTAGTTGACTTGTCCTAAACGACTAAGCCACAAACCATTTGACTCTAGCAAGTAAGAAGAAGCCTCAACTTTCTTCATTTCAATAACTATTACATAAAGTTTGAAAAAGCCCTCATTGAGGTAGCCCTTTCCTACATATATTTCATTCTTGCTTATTACAACTTTCTCCAAAACAATCACACACTTAAATCTATTTTTAATGAAAAGTGTTATCGACGCTAAGTTTTTTCTAATAGTAGGAACATGGAGAACATTGTTAAGAGTCAACACCTTGTCGGAAGTCACTTTTGGGAATATCTTCCCACTTCTTTCAACCTTGGTTGTTGTATTATTTCTCATGAAGATCACTTGTTTGGGACCAACGGAATCATAAGTAGCAAAAGCTTCTTTGTCCGCTCAAACATGTCTAGTGGCTCCTAAATTAAACCATCATTCATTTGGATATCCAACTAGATTACTTTCAGTGATCATATCACATAGATTTTCAATCTTTCTAGTTATTTCCAACATGTTTATCTAATCTCTTTTCTTGTCTAGAAGACTTCTTCATTTTATTATTATTTGGAGCATCATCCTTAACAGGATTTGCAACCATCATTGATGATTTTTTCATTCAACTCATTATCCTTGTCTATCTTGAAATGACTCATAAGATCTTTCACATCAGACAATTGATTTCCAATCATTATTATTATTATTATTTTTGTTGCAAGTTTGGCCGGTCAAAATGACATCATTTGCTGCCATTCTTTGAAAGTTCACACCAAAATATTTTTCTATTTCTCTATTGTTTTCATTGCTAGAGCAATACCTAAACGACTTAACAATAAATTCAACCCAACTTATGAACATCAGCAAAATGAAGTTCAAACTATTTTATGAAAAATAGCAAAACCAAATGTTAAGAACTTCACCACAAGTTCAACCAACTTATGAACTATCAAAATGAAGTTTCAAGAACTCCATACACAAGTTCAAAAAGTTGAAAACCTATCAATATGAAGTTCAACTATTTACTAAAAAACCAATAAACGAAATAATACAGATTAGTAAATTATTTCCTTAAGATTGTTGTATTTCGAGTACACAATTTAGGTATTTTCGCAATACTACTTAAATACAAGTTTAAGAATAAATCAAGAACACTTATGAAGTTGTCCAACACCTTCAACACAAGACCAAAATGATCTTTCAAAGAAGTGTGTTTTCAGTTTCTTAAAGAAAAATAGATGAAGCAGAAAAAAGCCAAGTCCTCCGAATTCACAGAGTGTCCTTAAGGAAATAATTCCCCTCAAGTATCCGAGGTTGTGAAATTTTCCTCCAAGGATAAATGGATTCATAACCGGAATGTAGCGGTTCCTCAAACTTTCTGGTTTTTGTCGAACTCACTCAACTGGAGATGATCACACAGAGTTTTTAGAAGCAAGAGAATATTTTTTCTTATGCAAAAAATTTTCATACTAAACCTGTGAAAAAAATGCAAGTTTATATAGCCATAAAGTGCCTGTTCCTAAAGGTGGAAATAGTTCATCCGAAAAGGTGTATCTCTTGGGAGAGTCATGTTTGTTCATTCAAAACATTGTGTCTTTTTTCTGAACAGTCACTCTTTTTTTCAAAATATTGTGTCTTTTCCTCAAAGGGTTGTGTCCCTCCATTTTTCATTCACACCAATTGAACCCAACATATACTACTCTACTACTGCTATTACTATGGTGAATTCAAGATTTTGGGTTATGGGTGTCCAGGAGGTTCGAATACACATATTGATGTCCAAATATTTAAGGTTCCGCCTAAAAAATAAAACGTCCACCAACCTTCTTGATTTTCTAGTTGCTTTTTTAAATCTTATATTTATTTTTACATATTTCTTACATATATATATAAATATACACTAGTTTCATTTAACCACAAGTGTCTCACACGTGTAACTTTTGATTATTTAAAATTAAATAATTTTATCAATTATATTGCGGAGATTTTAATATAGTGTAAAAAGTTCAAAACACTTTTTAAAAATCCTTAACACTTTAATATAACGCTTTTATGTTTATTTATAGATTTTTCAAATCTTCTTAAATCTAATTTAGTTGAGTTATAATTCTTAAATTAATGAAAAAATATTAGTTGTCATTAACTCTGAGGACTTTTAATAAGGAAAGTTTTTATCATAAATATATTTAATTAATTTTCAACTCCTAAATATTAGATAAAAATACTGAAAAGACGATTTTGTCTAAAGAAGATACTTTTAATGAAGGGTTTGATAGCGTCTGAACCTTTTGCCCTTCACTAGAAGTCTCTACTTTAGACAAAATAGTCTGAAAGCCTCTACTACTAATAAAATTCATAGAATATGCATGCTGTATATAATGACTCACATGGATGGAATAACTGAAAGCTAAAAATTATAAATCATGAATGATAAAACATACTGCATAAATCTGGTAAGTCATCACATTTAAAGTCTAAAAGCTATTCTTTTCTGAAAGCTATATTATGCTAAAAACTGTTTTGTTATTCTTTACTATTAGGGAGGTTCTCTTAACCGACATAAATCATGAGAGCTATCATGGAGTCCAACGTCTCTTTCCCCTAAGGGGTAAACCATATATTGGGGAGAGGTATCATACTCTTGCCAAGGAGTATAACCTGAGCTAAGTAATCACATCTATAACGTCATCCATATAGAAATGGGAATACTTGATCTATACCTACGTTGGCTTGTATTTCTAGAAAAGTAGGATACGCTAAACCCACACTTTTTGCTCAGTGCTAAATACTACTCTCTTTAATCTGTAGGCTCATTTTGAAGGAAATCCACTTTTTAAAAGTCATAATATTTTATATTGAAAGCTAACTGTTTTGTTCATTCAAAACTGAATGTAAGATGTAAAGTGGATTACATATCTTAGATAAAGATCAAAAGATTAAATATTTATTCAAAGTTGTCTATAAACATATCCTGAGATGCTTAAAAGCATAATCATTCTTGAAATAGAAATATTCAACTAGGGCTCGATAACCCATGCTTCAAATTCATGTCAAAATATTATAACGTCCATGCTTGATAATGTAAATATTGATAATTCAATTCAAAATCTAGAAAATATAATGATACGCATCAATTTACGAAAGTAGACATGTAATGCAACACCAAAAACACTTAAAACATCATAATCTTCAAATATCAATAAATGGGTATGAACCTAAATTGAAATTCATTTAAAGTCATGTAAATTTGTAATTTAAAACTAGTTTTGGGCACAAGGATGAAAGATTTATCCTTGTTCAAAATCCCACATACCTTAATTGATGAAATTGAATAAAAAGCTTGATCTAGAATTCCTAATTATGGTTTTGAAGATGACCTCTTGAAGTTCTTAGATTGGAAATCTTTAATTTTGAGCTATCTTGGAAATAGAATGGAGGAAATTTGATTTCTTAAAGGTTAAGTTTTGAGGTTTAGGGTTTTTCTGAGAGAGGATTGATGAAAAGTGAGCTTAGAATGCTTGGAATAGGTTTAATCTATGCTATTCACGACTTGGAGCTTGGGAATTGACTAAATTGCCCTTTTAAAATTTAACTCAAAAACTGGAAAAATCCCAATTTGGCCACCCACCGCGATACGCCACTATGGCGGTGGTTCACTGGAAAAGAGACAATCCTGGTTTTGCCCATCAACGCAGGGCTATCGCATTGGGATATTGGAAAAGGGACGAGTCCCATTTTGTCCATCGCCGCGACGCACTGAAATCGCATCGCCTCACTGAAAAAAGGACGAGTGGAAATTGGACTTTCATCGTGATGCGACGTAATCGCGGTGCTCTACTAATTTTTGACAATTGCAAAATCGTTATTCACTGAGACACGCTGCCTGTTAAAATGCCATACTATTTTACTAAAATGCCATAACTTCTCAACCGAGTATCGGATTAAGGCAAAATGGTATCGTTGGAAAGCTGAGTCAATTACCTACACATTGGTGGGTCTAGAGCTTGAAAATTTTGCATGTACCAAGAGTTATTCATTTTTGAAGTTAATCCTTGACATTTTAGGAGCTAAATTTAGCTAGAAAAAGTATGGGGTATTACATTATCTCCCTCTTGGGAACATTCGTCCTCAAATGAGACTAGTTAAGCCAAAAATACTGAGGAACTAAGGCTATATGCTGTCATGCACAACTGAAATGAGTTGTAAGACTGAATCTAAAATATATTGAGCGACTGAGCTAATCTGCAAGTGCATTAATTTACATGAAGATAACTATATGGCAGAATCTGAGACTGGAAAAGAACTTAATTAAGAAAGATTGTTATCTTTGGCTGAATCTATATTTGTGGAGAAGAGATGAGGATACTTGGCATGCATGTCTGCTTATGTTTCCCAAGTAGCGCCCTCAACGGCTGGTTTCACCATAGGACTTTGACCAAGGAAACTTCTTTGTTCCTTAGTTTATGAATCTGATGATCAAGAATCTCTACTAAAACTTCTTCATATAAGAGGCTATTCCAAATATCTATGCTTTCTAGAGGAACTACAATAGCTGAATCATCCATGCACTTCTTCAATAAGGATACATGGAACACCGGATGAGGACAAGTCTGCAGGTAACTCAAGCTTATACGCTACCTTCCCAACACGATTCAAAATCCTGTAGGGGCCTATATATCAGGGACTAAGCTTTCCCTTTTTGCCAAATCTCTTCACCCTCTTCATGGGTAAAACTTTCAAATATACAAGGTCATCTACTTCAAACTCAAGATCTCTGCTTCTCACGTCTGCATACGATTTCAAATGACTCTGAGCTGCTTTCAATCTTTCTTGAATCAACTAAAATTTCTCCATATCTTCAAACACCATATCTGGCCCAATCAAAGTGGCCTTACCCACTTCAAACTAACCTACTGTAGATCTACATCTTCATCTAAAAAGAGCCTCAAATGGGACCATCTAGATACTAGCATGGTAACTATTATAATAGGCGAACTCAATCAATTAACTACCTTTGAAATCAAGAACACAAGCCCTAAATATATCCTCTAAGGTCTGAATGGTCCTCTCTGCCTGACCATCTGTCTGCGGATGAAAGGCTAAACTGAGATGAACTTGGGTACCAAAACCCTTCTGAATGGCTATCTAAAACTAAAAGGTAAATTGAGTACCCTTATCTGAGATAATGGACAAAGGAACTCCATGCAATCTGACTAACTCTCTAATATACAACTTAGCATAATCTTTAGCTGTGTAGGACGTGTAAACCAATAGGAAATGAGCTGATTTAGTCAATCTGTCTACAATAACCTAAATCGAATCATACTGATGGAGCAAATAGGGTAATCCAGTCACAAAGTCCATATTCACCTCTTCCCACTTCCAAGTGGGAATACCAAAATCCTAAAACGTGCCACCAGGTCTTTGGTGCTCTACTTTAACCTGTTGACAAATTGAACACTTAGCTATGAACTCTGCAATATCCTTTTTCATACCACTCCACTAATAGACATCCCACAGATCGCGGGACATCTTGGTGGCTCTCGGATTGGTGGAATAATACATACTATGCGCTTCTGCCATAATTTGCTATCTCAAATCATCAACGCATGGCACACACAATCTACTCTGGTATCTCAACACACCATCTCCTCTTTGGAACCTTTTGGTCTTTAACTAAACCCTTCAGTTTGACCAAACTAGGATCCCTATCTTGTTTCTCTTTCACTTCAAAAACTAGAGAAGATTCTGAACTATTCCAAACCCCAACATTCCCATCAGCTGAGTCAACCAACCTTACACCCAATCTAGCTAACTGGTGAACTTCCCGAACTAGATCTTTCTTATTATTTTCCACGTGAGCAACACTGCCCATAGACAATCTACTAAGCATCTACCACTACACTAGCCTTGCCCGGATGATACAACACACTCATATCATAATCCTTCAATAATTCTAACCACCTTCTCTGATGAAGATTTAACTCCCTCTGAGTGAACACATACTGCAAACTTTTGTGATCCGTAAACATATCAACATGCACCCCATAATGATAGTGCCTCCAGATTTTTAATGCAAACACAATAACAGCTAACTCAAGATCATAGGTAGGGTAGTTCTTTTCAAGAGGCTTAAGCTGTCTAGAGGCATAGGCTATGACTTTACTTCTCTGCATAAACACACAACTCAAACCAACTCTAGGGTCATCACAATATACAACGAATCCATATGTACCATCAGGTAGAGCTAAGATTGGGGCTGAAGTGATTTGAGTCTTCAACTCCTGAAAACTCTTCTCACAAGAATCTGACCACAGAAACTTAGATTTCTTCTAAGTTAATTTGGTCATATAAGATACAATGGATGAAAACCCCTCAACGAACCATCTATAATAGCCAGCTAAACCCAAGAAACTTTTAATGTATGATGGAGAAATGGGTCAAGGCCAGTTTCTCACTGCTTTAGTCTTTTGGGGATTAACTCTAATGCTATCACTAGAAGTAATATGATCGAGGAAAGCTACCGACCTTAGCCAAAATTCACAATTGTTGAATTTGGTGAATAACTGGTGATCTCTAAGAGTTTGCAACACAATTATAAGATGGTCTACATGATCATCCTCACTACAGGAATAGACAAGGATATTATCGATAAAGACTGTGACAAACATGTCTAGGTACTGTTTAAACATATAGTTCATTAAGTCCATGAAGGCTGCTGGGGCGTTTGTTAGCTCAAAGGACATGACTAGAAACTCAAAATGACCATAATGGGTTCTGAAAGTTGTTTTTAGAATATTATATTCCCTTACTCTAAGATGATGATAGCCGGATATAAGGTCTATCTTTGAGAAGTAACGAGCGAGCACCTTGGATTTGATCGAATAAATCATTAATTCTAGGAAGAGGATATTTATTTTTTACTGTGACTTTATTCAGTTAACGATAGTCAATGCACATTCATAAAGAACCATCATGGAGAAACACTTGGCCTTAATGAAACCTTTATCTAAGAGATTCTTGAGTTTCTCTTTCAACTCCTTAAGCTTGGAAGGAGCCATGCGATATGGAGAAATAGAGATAGGCTGAATATCTGGGACAAGGCCAATACCGAATTCTATTTCCCTATCAGGAGGTACCCCTGGTAAATCTTCGGGAAAGACATCAGGAAACCCATTAACTAAACTGACAGACTAAACTATTGGAGTCTCAAACTTAGTGTATTTGACTCAAACTAAATGATAGATATACCCTTTTGAGATCAACTTCCTAGATTTAAGGTAAGATATGAATGACTATTAGGAGATACTGAATTACCTTTCCACTCAAAGACTGGCTCATCTGAAAACTAAAACTTCAACTCTCGGGTACGACAATCTATGGATACATAATAAGAATAGATCCAATCCATACCAAGAATAAGTTCAAAGTCAACCATATCTAACTCTATTAAATCGGCTAACATTATTTTATGAAGGACAGTAATAGGACACTTTCTATAAATCTATTTGGCAACGACTGACACACCCACTGAGGTAGCAACCAAGAAAGGCTCAGAGATCTTTTCAGGACTTATTTCAAAATTTACTGCAATGGGGTCACATAAGAGAAATTTAACTCGGGGTCCAACAACACATAAACATCAAGATGAAAGACACGAAGCATACCAGTAATAATATCTGGGGATATCTCCTACTCCCGATGGGATGGTAAAGTATAGAAATAATTTTGGTAGTGACCGCCACAGGTATTGGATGATGCGCCCTAAGGAGGGATTGGCGAGTTATAAGAGCTAGTGCACTAGTAGCTTGAGTCTGGGGACAAACATCCCTACTTCCTTGCTTAGCATATGGGAACTCCTTGATACCATAGCCCAACTGACCACATCCAAAGCATCCTTTCTAACCCAGCAACCGTTCAACCCAATAAGCACTTTCCAGGATGATTTTTACCATATCTAGCATATGAACGATAATTAGGCCTTCCACCCAAAATATTCTAAGATCTGGACATAGAAATCTTACCTCACTATTCCTACTTAGTTCTGGGTATAGGGGCACTAGCTGAAGATGGAGATGGCAAAGGCGGACAACTCTGAAACTGCGAATGATTTCCCCTGCAGACCTTGACTGACCATATTCAAACTACCCAATTCTATACTTCTTATTACTTATATCTCTTCCCTTCAACTTTTCTGCCTCAATTTATTGGACATGAGTCATCAATCTAGCAAGATCTATGTCTCCAATAAGCATGGCAGTCCTACACTCCTTGACTACCAATCCAGATACTTCGGTAACAAACTTACTCATACTAGATCTAGTGTCAACTATCAACTCAGGAGCATACTTAGATAACTAGTTAAACTTAAGGTAGTACTCTTTCAATATCATTGAGCCCTGTCTCAGGTTTATGAACTACTTAATCTTGATTTCCCATAACTCATATGGAAAGAACCTGTCTAGAAAAGTATCCTATAACACCTGCCAACTTATGAAAGCTGCATTCTCACCCCTACCTTTCTTCCACATAACAACCCAATCATAAGAAACATCCTTCAGCCTTTAAGAATCTAATTCCACATTCTCCTCTTCAATAACATACATAAATTGGGTGATTTTTTTTACATCATCAAAATAAAATTGTGGGTCCTCACCTATCTTTGACCCAAAAAATTCAGGCGGATTCATTCTCATGAAGTTACGAAGTCTGGCTGTAGCTAAATCACTCTTTTATTGATGCGGAACTACAGCCCGATTACTAGCCTAAACATTAGCAGTCACAGTTTGGGCTAACACCTGAAAGGCAGCCCAAAATTTGGTATGAGACACATTCTTATTCAGAGGATCAATATGCTGGGGTGTATGGTTATCATTCTTACAAGCATTAGCTCTACGAGGAGGCATGTTCTGTCATGAAAGATCATAAGTTAATAGCAAATAGATATAGTTGTAAGCACGATGGATTATGAAAGAAAGAGATGATTTCCTAAAAACATCCCGTAGCCTCTTGCTCATAATGTGGTGTGCTTCACACCCATGATCAAGATTCTATGTAATGCGGCTTGTCTGACTTCCTAGGACTCTCTAAAACTTAAGCTCTGATACCTAGTTTGTAATGCCTCAAAATCGAGACTCGAGACGTCACATGGTGCTTAAGACTACGAGTAGTCTCAAGCAAACCCTGTAAGCCTACTACTAAGTCTATAACTCATATTAAAGTAATTTAATCAGAAAGTAATGCTAAAATACTAAATTATACCAAAATTTTCTAAGATCAACTTAATATACTATCTGGGTAACTAATACTGAAACTCTGAATATAATAGCTAGTAGTCCGACAAGCCTCTACTACTAAAAAACTAGAGAGCCATTGGGAAACGCCCTCAATTGACTTGGACTAAACTAAAAGAAACTACTCAAATACTATGAAAGATGGAAGTACGGATAAATAGGGCCTCAAACCATGAGGACTCACCAACTATTGGGATATTGATAGAGATGCCCAAAATCACTCACGTTGCAGGGACTGAGCACCTGAACCTACATTATGAGATGATAATGCTCAAACTACACCTATCAATGAGAATGTAAGCTATCGTTATCAATATAAAACCCAACTAGGCTGGGGTCAAATCCCACAGGGAACAATGTGAGTGGCGATTAAACTAATTTGAAACTATAGCTACAACTTAAATTCAATCCAATGATACAAAAAGATAAAATGGGGGTTTTTGATGATCAAACAAATAATTTTTGGTTACGTTAGTTTCATTGTTCGTAATCAAGAGCTTATGAAAAAACTAGAATTATGTTCACTAGGGATTTTGGTACTTGACGGATGCTACTAGTGGTTTAGGAATCTCACGGTAGGTAGGACAACAAGTTATCTTTATCGAAGTTGTGCTTAAATGTCTCTCGACCTACTTAAGCATTTAATTACCTAATCCTCTCAGACTTAGGGAATTTATATTCACTGCCCAGATTTTACCTCAGGTTAACCAACCTTGTAACAGCGCTAATTATTAAACAGAGTATTTCCAAGTCCCTGTTGATAATTCACTTCCTACTATATTTGATTTCTTTCTCAAGCAAATCAAAGTAGATTTTATCTGTTGTTTGCAACCAACAGACGTTAATTAAAACCTCAGAATTATCAAGAAGTTCTACCACCTTTCGAATCTTAATCACTCAGCACCTTATCAAGACCTAACCCTAGATCCCATAATTCAGATTAAAGGAATTTAGCTGCTCATGACGTAATAATTAAAGCAACTAGATGAATTCATACTTTGAAAGATAAGCTTACCACAAGATTAACAATAACTAGTGAATCTCATAGTAGATCACAACAGAAAATCCCAAAATAATGATTAAATTCTCTTCAAAATAATTGCTCTTTCAAGCCAAGAAGTTAGAGAGAGAAAATATCAAAGTATATGTCTCAAAACTCAAGGTTCGGCCTCTCCAAGAAAACCCTAAACAAGGCTTTAAATTGTTCACCCTAAATAAGGAAACAAAATAATAAAATTTCAGAAATACCTTGGATTAGGTGACGACATTTGTGATAGCCTATCAGGAAGCTGACGACTTATCACAAATGTCATCAACTCCTTCTTCAGTTT
The DNA here is from genome assembly GCF_002878395.1 of Capsicum annuum. Taxonomy (NCBI): domain Eukaryota; kingdom Viridiplantae; phylum Streptophyta; class Magnoliopsida; order Solanales; family Solanaceae; genus Capsicum; species Capsicum annuum. The sequence continues at coordinate 182,565,080 of NC_061117.1, read as the reverse complement.
TGGCTCTTCCTGCTTAAGGCTGACGACAATCTTGATGACTTATCAGCTCCTTGACGACCTATCATAAAATGTCGTCAAGGCTCTACTTCAGTTCTCCTGTGCTGCCTTAGGCTGACGACATTCTTGACAGCTTATCAGACCCTTGACGACCTATCACAAAATGTCATGATAGCTTTAACTTACATCAATTCTCTATCTACTACTGACGATGAAGCAGATAGCTTATCACGGGGCTGATGACTTATCACAAATGGCGTCAGCCATACTTTTCTTCAGATTTCTTCAGATTTCAACTTCTTTGCTTCTATTCTTGTTGGTTCTCTATCATATCAGCTTCTACTGCAAAATCAAACATAATACAATCAAAAACGACAAAAGTTGCTTAAGACTTTGCAATTATTCTTAGCTAAAAGCCTCAAATGTGTTAGCATCTGCTCACACATTAACACCCTCAACTTAAAATAATTGATTGTCCTCAAGCAACTAAAACACAACATTATGATGCTTAACGAAGAGACACATAAGATACCTATGATAGTTGATCATCAATTTTAGTTCAAAACACATTACCCTCTCTATTTTTAATCACTTTAAACCCATCTGTGTATATCCATGAAGATCAATAATGTGACAAAAAGGAATCAAGATATGGCATCAACTTAGCAACAATAACCATGCCTATATACAAATTACACTACCCAAACAAGTAGACAACTAGCTATGCAACCGATGTGCCCTTACAACAAAGAAGCCCCTCCTCACTCATATATGAAATCAAGTATGTAAATGCAGGGATGGTCAAGAGACACTCACTCTCAATAAGAAGTTCCAGTCAATGTATGACAAATACCATAAGCTTGCCCTTATTTTCGTTACTGAAGCTTTCAAACAGTTAAGTTAGGATTACTATAGGACTTTTCTTCAGTTTGTAATATAGGCTTGGGGTTGGTATGATACACAAGGATATTTAAAGTAACTAAGCCTCCTTGGCACTACACTATTTTTTTTTTGGGGGGGGGGGGGGGGTCCCACTTATTAACCTTTACCTTATTTCTCCCTTTCTTGATTAAGCAAATTTAGGATGGGTGTGGTCATTTAATCAATCATTTTCTCTTTTGCATAACGTTTCTTTTCTCATTCTTTTTCTACCACACCCAACCTTGCATATATATATTTGTTTCATTACCCTTCTTCATACTCACTTTACATCACGCACTCCTATAATAGCCACCCTCAACTTAGGCTATTTGCCTAAGTTAAAGTGCACAATATCCAAGGAGGATTAGGGCCAAAACAGGTTTATTATGATACAAATGGGAAGGTGATAGGTATAATAAAAAGAATAGGCATTCATGCTCAAAATTAGGATCAAGGGATATTATTCACACATGGAAGGTCATTTAGGCTAAAAGTGGACTAATATCAACAACGGCCTATGATCCTTTCCTAACAGCTATCCTACAACCAAGACAAGACCAATCAGACAAGTTTTGGATTTAACACACAACGGGAACTAGGTAGCATCTCACACACACAGAACAAAGGTACATCACAAGCTACTACCCATTCAGTTCATGCAATTGTTAGCAGTGATTATCATGTCCCTAATACTAATGCCATAAAAGATTCATAATAGTCACATATAGATGCTCATCACACAATTACCAGATAGACAATTGAAGAGGTATTTATCATTCCAAGAAAAATCAACAAAAATATGTCAACTATCCTAGATACTTATTTTTCCCCCCAATTAACCAAAACACATCACAAAACAAACACAATACGCCTAAACATGCTGGCTCTACTAGGAACAAGACTCCGAAGAAAAGAGGCACGGCAATAAAAAACCCACAGAGGACATCAACATCCACAAGTAGCCCCACCCTCAACTTAAAATCATGCAATGTCCCCAATGCATCAAACCAAAACAAGATAGTTAGAAACATACCTGTGGCACCATAGGTGCGAAGATCTGATGTCAATCACATAATACGAATACAAACAACAAAATACCTTAGGTTGTCTCCCAAGAAGTGCCTAATTAAGTGTTGTGGCACGACTCAGTTATCTTGATTACTCAGACTTCATCAAGATACCTTGTTGATAATTATTTATTTCTCCACTTGGAGGATTTGAAATATCGACCCAACTTTTGATCAATACATCTTCGAGGTGCATTGGGCAAACGTACGGATACAATGACACTTTCTTTATCTCTCCACTTTGATGACTTGAATCTCTTCCCCAACTTTATATCAAATTTTTGGATAGGCTCATTAGGTGTTAATGAGATTATCAATAATCCACTTGATGCACATTGAATTTTTCCTTTACTGACCTTCAAGTGGGTGGTTTCATTTTGCTCTTTTTGAATGCCAAACTCTAAAATATAAGGATTATGTTCCTCATCCTCAAAACACCTCAGTTTCTTGGGAAGGTGGACATCCATCTCATCCACCAAGCACAATGTTGAAAAATGGTTCGAATGAGGTCTTCTCCTTAATTTTGGAGTTGCATCCTTCTGGGCATTGTCACCCCGAATTGGGATAGAGTCTTCAGAAGAGATTTGCCTGGTTTCTTCTTTTGCCTCTAGCACCATTTTCTTAATCTTGACATCATCCCTCATGGTTGGTTCAGTTGGTAGGAAAATCATCGAGGGTTTCTCAACATCAATCAAAACATTGATATAGGATGTTTGTTCCTCGTCTTCACACTCGTCCATTATGTTAAATGATTCCACAGACAAGGTATCATCTAACCATAGTGTGGAGAAGTTCTTTGAATGCTTGACCTCTATATCCATATCCTCTATCATTCTTCTTTCCTTGTTATTTTCCCTTATGTCTTGATGTATATCATGTATGATATCATTCATTATGTACACATAATCCAACATTATTTGAAGTATAGCTTTAATGACACTCTTTCTAGTGCTTCGTTCTTCTTGTTCTTGACCATAAGACCTATCAAAATCATAACAAAAACTAGAATTTAGGTTAGAATATCGGGGGGCATTTAGGAAATCAGTCCAATGTCCATCTTGACCACTACATAAAGAACAATCATACTCCTGGTAGGATGGAGATGGTGCACACATCAAGATAAGATTTCCAACCACCAAGCTCATGTTCATTCCACGATGCCATAGTAATAAGTAAATTAAAATAAAAATCTACCTAACACAAGAAATAAAAGAAAACTAAAAACAAATATTTACAAGTTTGAATTCAAGAAAGTAGTCTAAAATTCCAAAACAACTCAATACGCCAAATTATTCCCCGGCAACGGTACCATTTTTGATAACGCTCAAATTACACCTCTCAATGAGAATGTAGGCAATCGTGGTCAATATAAAACCCGACTAGGTTGGGGTCAAATCCCAAAGGGAACAATGTGAGTGGCGATTAAACTAATTTGAAACTATAGCTACAACTTAAATTCAAACCGATGATATAAAAAGATAAAATGGGGGTTTTTGATGATCAAAAAAATAATTTTTGGTTACGTTAGTTTCAGTGTTCGTAATCAAAAGTTTATGAAAAAACAAAATTATGTTCACTAGGGATTTTGGTACTTGACGGATGCTACTAGTGGTTCAGGATTCTCACGGTAGGTGGGACAACAAGTTATCTTTATCAAAGTTATGCTTAAATGTCTCTTGACCTACTTAAGCATTTAATTACCTAATTCTCTCAGACTTAGGGAATTTATATTCACTGCCCAGATTTTACCTCAGGTTAACCAACCTTGTTACAACGTTGATTATTAAACGGGGTATTTCTAAGTCCCTGTTGATAATTCACTTCCTACTATATTTGATTTCTTTCTCAAGCAAATCAAAGTAGGTTTTATCTATTATTTGCAACCAACAGACGTTAATTAAAACCTCAGAATTATCAAGAAGTTCTATCACCTTTCGAATCCTAATCAGTCAGCACCTTATCAAGACCTAACCCTAGATCCCATAATTCAGGTTAAAGAAATTTAGCTACTCATGACATAATAATTGAAGCAACTAGATGAATTCATACTTTGAAAGATAAACTTACCACAAGATGAATAATAACTAATGAATCTCATATTAGATAACAACAGAAAATTCCAAAATAATGAGTAAATTCTCTTCAAAATAATTGTTTTTTCAAGCCAAGAAGTTAGAGAGAGAAAATATCAAAGTATGTGTCTCAAAACTCAAGGTTTGGCCTTCCCAAGAAAACCCTAAATAAGGCTTTAAATAGTTCACCCTAAATAAGGAAACAAAATAATAAAATTTTAGAAATCCCTCAAATTAGGTGACGTCATTTGTGATAGCCTATCAGGAGGCCAACGAGTTATCATAAATGTCGTCAACTCCTTCTTCAGTTTTGGCTCTTCCTACTTAAGGCTGATGATAATCTTGATAACTTATTAGCTCCTTGATGACCTATCACAAAATATCATCAAGGCTCTACTTCAGTTCTCCTGTGCTGCCTTAGGATGACGACATTCTTGACAGCTTATCAAACCCTTGACGACCTATCACAAAATGTCATCATAGTTTTAAACTTAGGCCAATTCTCTATCTACTGCTGATGATGAAGTTGATAGCTTATAAGGGGGGCTGATGACTTATCACAAATGTCGTCAGCCACACTTTTCTTTAGATTTCTTCATATTTCAACTTTTTTACTTCCATTTTTATTGGTTCTCTATCATATCAGCTTCTATTGCAAAAGCAAACATAAAATAATTAAAAATAATAAAAGTTAGTTAAGACTTTGCAATTATTCTTAGTTAAAAGCCTCAAATGTATTAGCATCTGCTCACATATCATGAGACAATGTAACACATAGACGTATATATGGATCAGTACTTTGAGGATGTACTGAGTATATGGGGCTGAATGCATAAGTAAAAGTAATATATCAAATGTTAATAAAATTCATAGAATATGCATGTTGTATGTAATGACTCACATGGATGGAATAACTGAAAGTTAAAAATCATAAATCATGAATGATAAAACATACTGTGTAAATCTAGTGAGCCATCACATTTAAAGTCTAAAAGTTGTTCTTTTCTGAAAGCTGTATTGTGCTAAAACTGTTCTGCTATTCTTTCCTATTAGGGAGGTACTGTTAACAGACCTAAACCATGAGAGATATCATGGAGTCCAACGTCTCATTCCCCTAAGGAGAAAACCTTATGTTAGGAAGAGGTGTCATACTCTTTCCAAGGAGTATAACCTGAGCTAAGTGATCATATCTGTAACTGTCATCCATATAGAAATAGGAATATTGAATCTGTACCTACGTTTGCTTGTAGTTCTAGAAAAGTAGGATGCACTAAACCCACAGTTTTCGCTCGGTGCTAAATACTACTTCCTTTAATCTATATGCGCATTCTGAAGGAAATCCACTTTTTAAAAGTCATAATATTTTATACTGAAAGCTAACTGTGCATCTGTTCATTCAAAACTGAATGTAATTTGTAAAGTGGTTTTCATATCTTAGCTAAATATCAAAAGATCAAATCTTTATTCAAAGTTGTTTATAAACATATCATGGGATACTTAAAAGCATAATCATTCTTGAAATAGCAATATTTAACTAGGGCTTGATAAACCATGCTTCAAATTTATGTCAAAACATCATAACGTTCATGCTTGATAATGTAAGTATTCATAATTCAATTCAAATCTGAAAAATACAATCATACGCATCAATTTACGAAAGTAGACATGTAATTCAACATCAAAAACACTTAAAACATCATAATCTTCAAATAGCAATAAATGGGTATGAACCTAAATTGAAATTTATTTAAAGTCATGTAAATTTGTAATTTAAAACTAGTTTTGGACATAAGGATGAAAGATTTATCCTTGTTCAAATCCCACATACCTTAATTGATGAAATTAAATAAAAAACTTGATCTAGAATTCCTAATTGTGCTTTTGAAGATAACCTCTTAAAGTTCTTGGATTGGAAATCTTTAATTTTGAGCTATCTTAAAAATAAAATGGAGGAAATTTGATTTCTTGGAGGTTAAGTTTTGAGGTTTAAGGTTTTCTTGAGAGAGGATTGATGAAAAGTGAGCTTAGAATAGGTTTAATTTTGTGTTATTCATGACTTAGGGCTTGGGAATTGACTAAATTGCCCTTTTAAAATTTAACTCAAAAATTGGAAAATTCCAGATTTGGCCACCCACCACGACGTGCCACTATCGTGTGGTTCACTGGAAAAGGAACGAGCTTGATTTTGCCCATCAATGCGACACGGGGCTATCACGTTGGATAACTGGAAAAGGGACGAGTCCCATTTTGTCCATCGCTGCGATGCACTAAAATTGCATTGCCTCACTGGAAAAAAGATGAGTAGGAACTATACTTTCAATGCGATGCAACATATTCACGGTTCTCCACTAGATTTTGACAATTACGAAACCGTCCTACACCGCGATGCGGTGCCTGTCAAAATGCCATACTATTTTACTAAAAATGTCATAACTTTTCAACCGAGCATTGGATTAAGGCAAAATTGGTATCTCTGGAAAGATGAGTCAATTACCTATACATTGGTGGGTCTAGGTCTTGAAAATTCTACACGTACCAAGAGTTATTCATTTTTTAAGCTAACTCTTGACTAAGCATGTACCAAGTGCTTAGTCATTGTTAAAGTTCCAACCATAGGATAAACTTTGTCTTAGCATCTGACCCTGTGTCATAAGTAATCTACTCCATGCCACTTGAGGGTATTGTGGTAACATACTCAAATAGTACTTTTTAATGCAGAAGCTTGTAGGTCCACTAATGGCTTGTAGCTTTGTCTGGACAATGCCCACACCATTTAGCCATTTTTTTGCCTCGGGGATTTTCCTTACTAACCAACTAGCTTATTTTGGAACCTGTAGAGTATCCAGATTATTGTTTTTTATGTATTAGGTACGTATCCAAATTACCCTCAGCCTATATTGCTTTTCTTCAATTGCTCATAACAGTTTACAAATTGCAGCTTTATTCTACCTGATTATCTCAATCACATTAAGTCCTCCTACTCTTTGTGAAATGCATATTGTCTCCCAAGCAATCAAAGCTCTTCTAGAACACTCATTACTACATGTCCATAAGAATAACCTACAGACTGTACTAAGCAGTGTTAAGATCTTTTAAGGCAAGAGAAAAATTTGAGCCCAGTAAGTTTGTATTTCAAATAACACACTTTTTCTTAGTCGTAGTCTTCCACTATAGGAGAGGAGTTTAGATGACCAGCACTTTACCCTTGCCATCATTTTTTCCATAATTAGCATGTATTGTTGGACTGATAACTTCCTAGTTGAGAGAGGCACCCCTAAGTAATTAAATGACAAAGTACCTAAGGTCATTCCCAAATCAGCTAGTATTTTCTCCTTGAAAGCAATGTCCACTCCTGCAATGTACAATGAACTTTTTTCTAAATTGGCCCGAAATCCTAAACCAGTAGAAAACTGGTTGAATGTACTGAATAATTGTTTGATTGTTATCTCATCAACCCCGCAACACATTAACATATCATCAGCAAAGCATATGTGTATGATTCTCAGCTACTCACACCTTGGATGATAGTTGAATTGTGGCTTCTTTCTCAGTTACTGCAGATTCGTATTTAGTTATTCCATAGCTAGGACAAATTGGGTCCCCTTTCTTAAGTCCTTTTTATACTTGAAAAGGTGGTGTCAATCCCCCATTTAAGATTATACTGTACTATATTGTGGAGATATATTCCATTATCAGCTCAGCTAGTTTAGTAGGGATACCAAACTCTAACAACACCATTCTTAGAAATAGCCATTCTATAGAGTCATAGGCCTTTCTGCTATCAACTTTGATAGTGCATCTGGCTGCCACTCCCTTCTGTAAGTAACCTTTCACTAATTTATGCGCTATTACAACATTGTCTAAGATACTTCTTCCTTCAATAAAAGTTGACTAGGCTAGGCTGACCAGTTTATCTACTACAGTTTTGAGTCTGTTGATGAGGATTATGGCAATCACCTTATATATAGTAGTGCAAGTAATAGTGTTAGCATTAATGTTTTTCAACATTTTACCATTTTCAAAGAACTACAACACTCCTGCAGTCACCTCTTCTCCTATAATAGGCAAATAAGCTTTGAAATTTTTTGCATTAAATCTATCAATACCTGGACTTTTATCCACTGGCAGGTCATTGATAGCTTTTTCTACATCCAATATTGTCACTGGTAGTAAGAGGTCTTGTTGTTGAAGTACTGTTATGCATGGTCCTTCCCTTGGGATCTCTAAGTCCATATAAGGCATTGTTGTTGCTGATGTGCCTAGCAAATTTTGAAAGAACTGTATAAAGTCTTGTTGTATTTGTATCGGGTCGGTAAGTTTTGCTCCTTGTTCAGTGTAGATGGAAGAAATATTGTACCTTTCTTTCATATGTGCAAAGAAGTATTTGGAGTTCTTATCCCCACATTTAACTAGGTTGCTCTAGATTTCTGTCTCAGTATCCTCTCATTTACTTCCTCCTATTTCTCTAAGTCTTGTAAGATGACTTTCTCCTTGGAAATGAGCATAGAGTTAAACATGTTAGTTGTCATATCCTCCTGCACCTCAAGTAATTGTTCTCTAAGCATGTTTAGCTTCAGTTCAATTTTGGAGCATTCTTTATTCATCTGTCGTGCTTGGTGAGCCACTAGTTATAGTTTCTTCTACACTTTGTACATTATATGACCTTGTACATTTTCCTTCCACACACTTGCCATTATTTCCTTAAACTTCTCCCGATGTAGCCGGACATTCAATAGTCGAAAAGGCCTCTCCAAATGTGATGGAGTGGTTTTAGTAATCAACACCACTGGAGAATGATCAGAACATTCAGGTGCTGAATATTCTGCCTCAATATAATGGTATTCTTGGAACCAAGCTCTGTTACCAAAAACACAGTCGATATGAGAGTATATTCTAGCTTCACCACTCCTTTTGTTGCACCATGTCATTGTCCTACCTCTGCTTAGCACCCATTTATGTATGATTCTTAAATGGTCCAAAACAAAATATTTAATACTTGCATCCTCAATAAAACTACCAATCATCAGGGTCAGAATAACTTTCATTTATGTTATCAGGATTATCACTTTATGTTATCAGGATTATCACTTTCATTTACATCGTTAGAGTCATCATCACTTTCATTCTCATAAGCTTGGTTGTCTTCTTGAGATGGGCGTTCATAATTTAAAGATAATTTCTTGTATACATGCTTCATCAACAATTCTAATTCCTTTCTCATCCTCTTATTTTTGTTTCACTCATTCTGCAACTAAGCATACAAATCAGTATTTGAATCATCAACCTGAGAATTAATCATCTCATCAATTTTTTTTGGCAAAGTTGATGGTGAATTGTTAGTTGCCTTTACACTTCGAACCAGGGAGCCAAGACCTTTGACTCTTTTTTTTTCTTTCCACCAACAGATTACACCCAGATATCTATTTCACTTAACTAGCAAGCTGACTAGCTGAATTAGTTTCTCCATCCACAACTGATGCACTTTGAGCAGCTAATATTTCTTGTTTCTTTCTTTCAAACTCATTCTGCATTAGGATATGTTAAGTCAAACCATAAAAAGTGCTAAAAAATCTATTATTAGCATAAATTATATTATATTATAGACTAACTTCTAATTTTCATAGCACTTAAGCAATAGTAAATCATTGTACCACATGACAACAACAGAGATTTGTATATTTTTTAATATGTACCAGATGACAACAACAGTGATTAGTCTATGTTGACAACAACATAGACCAGTAGCCCAGCTTACAACAACAAAGATTTGTAAAATCAGCATTGAACCAGAAAACAACAACAAAGATTTATATGTCATTGAACCAGATGACAACAACAGTAAATCTGGAAATAAAGAGAGGCACACTGTTACAACAACAATAGAGATATTTGTATATCATTGAACCAGATGACAACAACAGTAAACCTGGAAATAAAGAGAGGCACACTGTTACAACAACAACAGAGATTATAGCTCATTGAACCAGTCACTGATAAAGAGATCCTTGATAGTTTTAATGTCACTGGGGGTGAAAAATTTCCCAACATAGATAGTTATAATTCAGTTTTTCTTAAAAAGGCATCGAATCATAAAGGAAGACATACTGGAGACAGTTATAGAATTTTTTATAACTGCTAAGATGGCTAAACTTGTTAACTGCACAGTGATAAATCTACATGTGGAGGAAGCTCTTATCTTCCAGCCATTATCTAGAGCTCATATAATTGAAATCTACTATATCAATTTTGACAATTACTGGAATTAACTTTCTCATTATTTAGCTAATTTGCAAATGCTTTTGTTTTTATGAGCATTAAGGTTTGACATTTTATTGATCCAAATCCCTATGAATTTAATGGATAAAATGCAAACTAGTTCTTATTGCACTCTTCATGTTCTCAGAGTTTTCTTGGCACCATTGCCAAGCTAGAGGACTTACGACAATGTTCCTCAGCCATATGTTATCCTTTGTTACTTACAAAGAACCACAAAAAGGTGTCTTCTAATAGCAGAAGGCTATGGTATTTTAGACACTGCCTATGGGTAACATGCCATTTACCGACTTCTTAGAAATTTTATAGTTCTAGTCTCCTACCAAATATCTTCCAAATACTCTTTTCAAATGTTTACTTATTTAAGGTACAAAGATACACCTGGTATATGGACAAATAAACAAGTTGAGGCTTGGAAACCAATTGTAAGTGCAGTCCACGCCAAAGAAGGAATCTTCTTTTGTCAACTTTGGCATACAGGGAGGCTTTCCAGCAAAGGTAACTGACTCTATATAGTCACATTGGCATTTGGGAGAACTATCTCATTATGTGTGCTGCTTATCTGACTCTTTACCACAAATTCTCAACCCGATGAACAGACTCCCATATCTTGCATTGACAAGCCATCTAAACCTCAATTTTATTCAGATGGCCGGGATGTTGCATAATTTCCACAACCTCAGTGGTTGAGGACAGATGAAATTCCTCAAATTTTTAATGATTTCGTCTGGCTGCTAAAAATGCAATTGAAGATGGTAAAATTTTCTTGATGTTCTTTCTCTTATGAAAGGAAGTTGTTTCTGTTTAAAATTCTAGATTAGAAATTTTTTTATCCATATTTACCATATGCAATAGCTGAATAGTATCTTAAAAGAAAAGAAAAAAAGAAAAAAAAAGTCAACAAGTACTAATATGGATCGGGAATTTGAAAGCTAAGAATGAAAGCACATGCATAAGCTGAATTTCTATTCTGATACTGGTATATATTATGTGAGAAGAGGTTAAATTTTGTCACATAAGTAAACTGCATAGTGTCCTGTTGCTAAAGAAGCCCAATATAGAGATGTTGCTAATGATCTCATACTTAATGGTGCTTCTGAGAAACAGAATTCTAGTAGTCCAGCTAGAGTGAAAAGATCAGCTGATCCAAGAAACAAGTACTAAAATGCGATCCAAAAGAACGTAATAGGTAATGGCTTGGCAAAGTCAAGTAGTCCCAAGTAGCAGTTAACAATTATAGACATGTATATAGGAAGCCAAACTACTATGAAAGTGATCATAAGTCACTGACATATATTACCATATGCAAATAGTGCATGGAACCTCATCCTATTTCTTATTGGTCAACCCTCGATAATGTTGAGCCATATAAATAACTAGTACATATTTCTGACACTAGTTTCGGCTTTTAGTAATGAAATCTTTTAACTTATTAACAAAAATTAATGGCTAACTAACCTCTACTTAGGGAAGGTACGGTGGTTTTAGGAAAATCCTTGTATAGACTCAAAGTTTATGGTGAACATATCTATATATCTTTTATATTTGATATAGAATGATTTCTTTCAAGTACTAACTAAAGAAGTTTTCTTGATACTGTCATATGGTTTCTCTAGATTAATAATATTATGTGAAAATGCATCTTCCTCTCCCACAGATTTTCGTACATTTTCTCTACAAAAATGTAGTCTTTGTTGTAAGCTTTTAAGCATACACCCAGATGAACTCCCTGTCATCCTTGTAATATCACTAATTTAAGGGTGTATCATGCTTTCTCAAAGTTCCATCATATGAAGCATAAGTACAGCATCTCTGAGGTACTTTCAAACACTTATAAGGATGCCATCTACATCACTTGGTTTTCTAGCCATCATATTATTTGACACTCATTTGACTTTAGAGTTAAGGAGGAGATAAGGTACATCTAAGATTACACGAAACAGAGTTGATCCCAAATATCTCAAGACAAAAGAGGAGCAATAATACATATAAACCATACAGTTCTTGGTTATTATTATTATACTTACACTACTGTTGTTTACTAGTAGTCCTTTTAATTGGTGGAGACTCGCATGTCAATGCTCTAACGGTGTGATTTATAGGATTGATAGTTTAATACCCATAATTTGCCTTAACTTACAACTTATTTACCAGTATTAAAAGGAAGCTGGTCCCAATTAAATAGAAAAAATACAGAGGATTCATTGCTAGGAATTTCGGGTAACTTTCTGTATTACTTAAGGTTATCGGTGAAGTCGATCCAACTCGTTTTGCATTGATGCCTAGCTCATCGATTCTATCTAAAGTGAAATGCAGTATCAACACCACAACAACAATGAAAATGCAGAACAACAACATCGCTTATAAATGCAGTAGAATGTACAACAAAATGGCAACACCACAAGATTGAAATGAACTCAACTAGTAAACAGAGTAAATGAACACTTACATAAGTAGATTCAGCTTTCTCATTTACCCAACTTTTATCACTTTTCTTGCGATGAGTTCGAAAATAAAATTCTGAAACAGAAGGATCTTTTCCAGTAGCTTCTTTCTATATTAAAAAAAACATATGTATATTATCAACATTGAATATGATATTATTTTCTTCATATAAATATATTTAAAAAGATTTATAATTACCATTCTCTCATAGATCAATCGCTAAGGCACACAACCATATGTATGAAGTGATGCACCGGCATTTGAATCACGATTGTTTTTATTTCATTCAGACTTTGTTTTGAACTCATCAGACTCCCAATACACCTTCATCTCCTTGAATACTGCATCTCCCATCCAATGTGGTTTTAGAGGAATTTTTTTCTAACATCTTGAAAAAGTTGGGTCATTTTTTAAGATGCCCTTTTATTAAAATTAGACCATATAGCATCATTATAGTGAGGAAACCACTTACATTTCTTCTGCATATATCAAATGAATATCATATTAGCTATATAGTCCCACAATTATATTTATACATGAATCAGAATGTATGAATTTTTTACCTTGAATTCCTCAAACCACATCTCGCGAGTAGACTCTAGAAACTTCTTCCATGAAGGTCTAGCCAATTCAAACTTACTTCGAATGCAATTATTAATACCATCAATAACTACCTTCTGTAGAACAAACCTACATAACATATAGTAGTTATCAAACATGTTCACATATAAATAGTCCACTAAAGTATATGTATTATTAAACATTAGTTGTATTACCCATCCCCTTCAGGTACTATCCATATTTGATCATCATCGTCTACATTGTCAACTATATTAGATGAGGTGGCTGGAGTCCTATTGGTCGGTGGTGACATTAATGCTTTAGAATCTTGATTTGTAGGTTGGAGCCGATTAGATCAAGGTAGAGATTCAATAATAGCAGGCTAGGGTTGGTTGATCCCAAGATCAGGTTAAGACTCATTTACATGAAGTGGACTAGTATGGGAATAGAAGGGTTGTGATGGTATTATGGGAGGCACAACATTGTTATAAGTCTAGGATTGATTGACTTTAGGATTTGCTTGATGTGAGGAAGAGTTATTCACATAAGGTGAACCGGTATGAGATTGAAGGGATCCCGATAGAATTAAGGGAGGCAATTGAACTGTTTGTCACTCTATTGTCTGTTGTTTTTACTTGACTTCTCTCCTTTTGCATTATGCAATCCAGCTCTTTTAGATCCTACACCTAGCATCTGCAGCAAATAAAGAATACAAATATAATATATTAGCGATGTAATTAATGAACAACACATGAATAAAGGTGATCAACAAACATTTTGAGTATCAATATCCATCCCAAACTAATGATGTAGTAGATATGATTTGACAGGCAGTTTCAAGAAAGGTATCATCGATACACCTGAAGGATCACCATAACAACAGACACCACAGGTTGTAGCTTTTCCTCAAAGACTAGAGTTTGTGATTATTTATGTGAATTGAAACATTCATCCTGTAGTTGATGGGACAAGCCCCCAACTAACTCCAACTACTAAAACTGTACTACTGAACTGAAATACTGAAGAAAATAATTATGTCCTATAACTATGATGACTCACCACTAACTCTGACTACTGAAAAACTGATCTGCTAAGGGTGCTTAGGAGTCCGTGCGTTTGAACCTATGATATAAGACATCATAGTGCAAGAGAAAGTATGAGTCAGTACTTTGAATGTACTAGTATGCTAGGTGAGGTAGGCTGAAATGTATGGGTTCAAATGCATGAACAGTACTGACTGAATGACATAAGTATAATCGGATGAGAGTACATGCATAAATCATAAACTATAACTGAGATCGTGATAGTACTGAATACTAAATCTGAATACTGATTAACTAATATCTAAGTTTACTGATACTTTACTATTGATAATTGAATGATTATATCTGATAGTCCTAATTCTGTGGAACTATACTGAGTTCCGTACTGAACTGAGTAACTGTGTCTGATAGTTCTGAATCTGTAGAATTGAACTGAGTTCTATACTGAGACTGAATCTGAAACTGAGACTATGGGAGATAATCATCTAACTGACATGCCCCTTTCTGAATAGATTGGGGTCCAACCTATAACCCAGTTGGAAGGGTGTCAGTACCGTACCACGGGTAAAGTCAACTGTGAGTTAACCCTCTCTGACAGGAAGCTCTTTCGTCAACCATCGGTGGCATGAAAACTCGAATGAGATGTATCAACCCTCATAATATCTGGCAGGAAGATATCTCAACCTACGATCGTTACGTAATTCTGTAACGCATAGGATTGCTACTAAGGGTCAAACCCTTTGCTTACAGGAATGCCCCCATCCCTGGGTTAATCGGTGCTGAATCCTACTCTCATCTAAATAGACACTGATTGATTTTTTAGTTCATACTGGGATTGACTGAACTGTTACTGATTATACTGTCTAACAAAACTGAATTGAGTTCACTGAGTTTCGTTGACTGATGGAATACTACTAAATTTTGTTAACTGGCTGAATTTACTGAGGTCTGAACTAAATATTGAACTGGGACTAGACTGATACTGAGTCTACTGAGTTTCCCTGAGTCATGTAACTGGCTTAGAATACTACTGATCGTGACAGGACTGAGATTATTCTTTAACTGACAGTGGCTCTAGGCAAACAGCTAAATTGTCGGGTATTAAATACCCCTAGGACTCGATAGCATGAAAATAAAGCATAACATGATCTTGTATAGCATAAAAATGCACACTTGTTCATAATGTATCTTTAGAGAAATTTTACCAAACACTTGCATGGTATAACTTGCACATAAGCTAGCATGATATGATTTCTTTCCCTTATTAGTTCACATGAACAATTCATCAACCACTTGGTGAGCATAAAAAATGCACATAATAAGTGAGCATCATGATTCACTTCCAATTTCATAATTCCAATGGGTTTAACATGGATTCATACGAATCTACACACATAATAATCAGTTCCACATGAAACGTATAATAAATCATGAAATAAAAATCTAATTCAAATAATAATCATGAATACACTTGCATTCCAATCATGGAAATCATAAATTCCAACTACTTGAAGTTTAAAAGAGTTTCTTGGACTCCAAGGGTGGAAGGAACCCTTGGATGAGCACTTCACATACCTTAGTTGGCGAATTCTTGAAGAATAATGGTGGAAACCTTGAGTCTTGGATCTTGAATGTGATGAACTAGGGTTTGTTCTTGATAAATTCTAAAGAGAATGAGTATATTTTGCCTCTTGGACGTCTTAATGATATATTTTGGGGGCTCATATAAGGTGGAAAAAAGATCCATTTACCCCTTTGAACGCGGGTTTAAAAGACTGAAAATTGAATCATCGACGCGCAGACCAACGTGCCGTGTCGTTTGCATCAATGCGATAGCCAACGCTTCGCGTCGAGTCCACATCGGTTCACTAAAAATTGCCACTGGGAGCCAAGAAAAATATTGATCAACGCGATGGCCGACGTGCCGCGTCGAGATCGCGCAGATATACTGTTTTGGATTCCCAAAAGTGGTTCAAACGAGGTCCAAAAAATTTGAAACTCGTCTGAGAACTCCTACTGACATTTCTGATCATGAATCAACCTAAAGATTGACATTTTAAGGTCATACAGGTCGTGAAATAGAGTTGCCAACTTATGAAGGCCAAAATAATACTAAGTCTGAATACTTAGCTAGAATTTTTCAAGTCTGGGACCCCTTAGCAAACTTAAAAGACTGAGTTGAGTTTCGGATTTTGCGGGGTCTTGCAACTACTTCCATCAACCTCTTCACCATCAGCTTGGTCATCAAACAATCAATTGGGTCATCCTCTATACTTGCACTAACACGTGATTGCTCCTTTTGGTAAGCAACTTCCAAATTGTATCTTGTATCTACAGCTCCTCTTGGCTTTGTCTTTATAACTACCCACCAATCAGCCTTATTTTCTTTTCTTTCAGATGATTTGCATAATAAACTTGAGTTACAATTTGTAGAAAGATAAAAGGGTCAAATTTAGAATATCTTCCCCTTTTTCGAACCTCGACAATACCAAATTGACAATCAACTTTCATGCCATGTTTTGAGGAATCAAACCAATCACAATAAAATAAAACTAACTTCATAAATGATGTCATTGGACATTCAAATTCGATAATCTCCTTAAGAACACCATAATATTTACTTGTAATGTCATCTTGTCCAACGCTACTAACACACATCCCACTGTTATATGTACTTTTTCCTTCACCCTAAGAAGAAGTATGAAACTTGTATCCATTCACAAAAATAAATAGGCCAAGACTTTGTCTTTCTTAATGGTCCCATTGCTAAGATTTGCAAATATGGATTCTGCAACATCTCTTCTACATTACTATACTACAACAAAAGGCATCTATAAGTGCATAATATGTCGTGGCTAAATATGAAAAGTTTCACAGCTAAATACTTTAGCCATATTTTTTTCTTTCGTAGCATTCACAGCAAGAAGTAGCATAACTAAATTATATTGTAACTGTGACGGTAAAAGAATTTTTCTATGAAATATATTCTTATAGCAAATAAATTTATTCTTTACCACGATAAATAGAATCTACAGTAAACTTTTATATATATATATATATAGCCACAATGTATTCTATTGTGGCAAAAGTTTTATTTATTTGAAAGTTTTATTTATTTGCTATAAAAATTTAAAAGTTATGGCTATTTAATATTTTAGTTTCATGATACATTTAGCTATGCCAGACCCCATTATGTGGGAATACACTTGGCTTGTTGTTATTGTATACATTTAGCTATGAGTTCAAAAATCTATAGCTATAAATTAGAGTATATGGCACAAATATTTTTGTACATAATTAAAAATTTATTCATTTTGCCACGAAATATATAAGTTATAGCTACTTTTTAATTGTCTTTAAAAAGAGAAAATATATCGTTATATTTTTTTTTATACAATTATCTAGGCTTTAGCCAACAACTATAAAAATTCATTGCTAAAAATTGAAGAATATTTTTATAAATATTATTAATTGCTAAAATTAAAAAAAAAAAAGAACAATTTCATTACTATAAATTAAAGAATTTTCTACAAATTTTGTCAATAAAAAAATTACATAATATAACTATAAATTTATTTTGGGGATTCTAACACAATTGTCAAATTACGTACAATTGCATTTTACAATTTTCAGAATAATCACAATATACAATTCTTTTGAGACACCATCTTATTTGAGTTCAAAGCAGCATAATCTTCTACTCTCTCTTTTTTTTAGTCTTCAATTGCACCTCAACTTGATCAACATACATCCTAATTTGTCATTTATATGCTCTAATTTCAGCCTATCAATTATAGTAAAGTAATTTAGCATCAACAAAATCTAGACATATCAATTATATATGCATGTGTATGTATATGTATAGTATTTCAAGGAGAAAAAGTATATGATTTAGGTAATTTTTTTACAAAAAAAAACTTTAAAACAAAAATACGAAAAATACAAAGCAACCAAATAAGTAAACAAACCTTTAGACGTTTTAAACTTTGTAAAACTTGTAGATATTGCTTTTAAATTTTAATAAACTTTGTAAAACTTGTAGATATTGCTTTTAAATTTTAATACAACAACGAAAATATATCTAGTGTAATTTCATAAACAGAAAAAATATTACCTTAAAATTTAAAAATACATCACAATTCAATGCAATACTTATATGCTACTTGGAGAAGTTCACGTTGTAAAATCTACAAAAATAAATTAATCAGCAATATTTTATAAGAATTTCAAATCAAATAAAAACGAAGAAGAGAAAGGGTAAGAGGCGCAGAGAAAGGGAGCGGGGGGATGAGATCTGACTTTGTGTTTGTTAAGTAGAAGGGAGAAGTAGGATATTTAATTAGGTTTGGGGAGATTTGAGGTTTAATACAAATTGAAAAGTGTGTGGCGGCAGGAAGAATATATTGGCCATTGCTTTTCCCTAACCTAATTATACTAATATAGGAGTATATGTTATGTTTAATAATTCTTTACAAATGCTATTAGTGTAACTATAATGAATATAATATTTGCACCCACAAACAAAAACGAATATAGCGAAAAAGATTATATAATGAAAAAAAATACTTTACTTTAAGTTAAATAAAATAAACAATTATTTATGTGAAAAAATATTATTCTAAAATATACTTTTCTTTTCAACTTTAGTGGTACTCAATTATATTGTTAGTTTTGTTATCTACTTTTAAATAAATTTTTAATTTAATAAGTAATGTTTAGTTATATTTATGATTATTCTTAATTTTGATGTGTCTGCTTTAGCTGGTTCAACTGTTATTTTATTATATCATCCCTAGTTAATTATTATAAGTCATTTAAGTATTTAAAATTATTATTAAAAAATTAGTATAAAGTCATCTAATGTTTAAAAAATTAATAGTATTTAATGTTAAATTAATTTGACGTCTTATATGAGATTCACTTAATTTTCTTGCACAAGTATTTTTTATAATAATTTTGTTATATCACTTCTAATTAGTTATTATAATTCATTCAAGACATGTCTACTTCACTGCTTCAATAGTGATTTTACTATATCACCCCTAATTAATTATTATGGTCATCTAAGCATTGTGTCACTTAAATTGGTAGAAGAAAAAGTATTACAAATCACAGTAATTAAAAACTTAAATTATTTTTTAAATATGATTGACTATCAATGCCACAAAATTTGAAACAAGGAAAATAGCATATATTATTTGAAATTTACATAAAATATATTATAAATTACAATATTTAACAACTTAAAACAAATTTAAAAAATTAATCTATTATATATTTCAAAAAATACGTAAAAAATATTATAGATTAATAATTAACAACTTAAAAAATTTTAAAAATATAAAATATTTGATTGACTCTCAAAATTATACCAGTCACTTAAATTAGAATAGTTAAAAAATTATAAAGATATAAAATATTTGGTTGACTCCAGAAATTATATCAGTGCACTTAAATTGAAATAAAAAAGGTATTATAAATCTCAATAATTAAAAAAATTAATTATTTTTAAAATATAATTGACTATTGATTATCTAAATTTTATTTATGTCACATAAATTGAGACTAAAAAATAATATATATTGGGCCCATGCTAGCACAGGCCTTTGACATATATATATACTAGTGTAACCGCATGTGCTTCGCACGTGTAATATTTAATTATTTAAAATTAAATAATTTTATCTATTACGCAGATTTTTAATAAACTGTAAAAACTCCAATCACTTTTCAAAAATCTTTCACACTCTAACATAATATGTAAACATAAATATATACACATATATGTTTTACCAGTTCCAAGTGGTTAATGGATTATCACTTTTGCGTTTGCGTACATCTTTCCCTTGTTGTCACAGGCTAAGAGAGACGCATCAATTTGAACCATATTTGTGTTACGATTATTTTTCTTTTTATATATATATTTAAAACCTTTCCTTATTATTAAAGTCAAATCTTTACAAATTTATTGATTACATTCTATTACGTACTTAAAACATTTAAAAATCTGAAACTTCTTAATTTTTTCTTATCCTAATAGTTTTATATTTATTTATAGATTTTTCAAATCTTCTTAAAATCAAATTTAGATGATTTAGAATTCTTAAACTAATAGAAAAAGTATCAGTTGCCATCAATTTTGCTGACTTCTAATAAGGAAAAGTTTAACTATAAATATATTTAATTAATTTTCAACTCTTAAATTAGAAAAAAAAAATATAGAAAATCTGGTGTATTCTAATAAGGAAAAGTTTTTACCATAAATATATTTAATTAATTTTCAACTTTTAAATATTAGGAAGAAATAGTGAAAAAGACGATTTTGTCTAAAGCAAGGACTTTTAATGAAGGACAAAAAGTTCAATTCTCGTTTTTAAGAATCTTCACACTCTTAATGTTATATATATATATATATATATATATGCTAGTCTTAGCATACGCGTTCCACGCGTGTAATTTGCTTCAATGAGTTCAATTTTATAAAATTACTTTGATGTCTATTTTTTGACAAGAATCAATTTGTAGTTGACTAATAAATTTAGAAACAAAACAACTATTAGTATTTGACTAACTTTAAATATTTGACAAAGTCTTAAAAAGTACGAAGATCCATTAACAAAAGTTACAGCTTTAGCTCATAAATTTCTATAACAAAAATATATTTGTGAACCTAGAAAATAACTAAAGTTGAAAGTGAAT
>NC_061117.1:182535742-182541002 GCF_002878395.1 Capsicum annuum | reverse complement strand
TGAGTCAAATAATAATTGTGAAAGCACTTGATCAAAATAAAACTTTAGTGAGACTTAGTAAATTATATTTAAGTTCAATATAATGAGTTAATAAAAGTTAATTAGATATAATTACATATTAATTATATTTAAAATTTACAAATAGACATGTAGTATTAAATCGATTCAAAGGATTAGCACCTTTAATTACACTAGATTACTATTGCTACAATAAATTGTAACTCGCAGTAGAAAGTAATTATTAGCTACAAAATTTATCAAAATATTAAATTTATGGGTAAATCATATTGCCATGGTAAATAATTACAGCTATTCTTAAGTCAAATAATGCAATAATTTTTAGTACAAAATCAAAATATTTATTTAATTATAGTATTTTATTTTAAATATCCTTTTTCATGGCTAAAAATTACTATTGCTGCATCAAGTTTCAAAACATGACAACAATTAAAAATTAGCTACAAACTTTTGTTGTAGCAAAACATTTATGGTTATATTATGTAACTATGCAACAAGCTTTTTATCACTCGAGGTAAATAAATATCTATTTAACTATAATATTTTATTTTAAATAATATTGTAGCTAAAAAATTACTGTTTCTATAATAAATTTTAACTCATGATAAAATTAATTAGCTATAAAATTTTATTATAGCAAAAAAGACATGATCATCTCATTTAATTATTGTCACAATTTTTATAAGTTGAAGCAGAAATAAAATTCAACTACAATATTTTATTTTAAATAATTTATTATGGCTAAAAAATTGCTATTGCTACAGTAACTTTTATTGTGTGGCAAAAGTTTATGGTTAGCTACAAAATTTTATTGTACCAATAGAGTTGTAGCTGTTTAGGCAATTATTGTCACGATTATCAGAAGTTGTAGCAAAAATGAGGAATTAGCTTTGTCAGTTTAACTTTTGTGGCTAAGAAATTTTATGAATTTGTAATTAGCTACATAGTTCAAATTTTAGTAATTATTACTAGATATTAGCTACGATTTTTAAATTCATAGCTTAGATATCGTGGCTAAAAATATATTTTGTTGTAGTGTATTCACCTATCAAATAATTGAAGCATATTAGATATGCATTTTAAGTGATATATCCTTTATTAAAATAATCGATTCATACATAATCTTTGAACCATCGTGGAAAGTATTTTTCAATTTGTTTATCAATGACATCATCAGTGAGATCACTGTAAGTATCTCTCAGGATATGCTCATACAAACTGCATGTACTTACATTAGCACACTAGTTTCAACCCAAATATAATGGTTAAATGAACACCATGGCTAATACTTATTTGAGAAAAGGTTTAACCTCATCACAATTTATAAGAACATGCAATTGTGTTGCATCAACTTCTTTGTCATCTAGCCATCGGATATCACCATTCTTCTTACCATAACTTCGGCTAGCATAATTAAAGACTGATAGTGTTGGGTGAGCTGCACAACGACATTATCATTACGCGCAACTCTTTTGTTGCTACATAGGACATGAGATTCAAAATAAAGGGAAGCAAAGTATGAAATTTCTTGAGCCAAATATGCTTGACAAATAGATCCTTCAACTCTGGCTTTGTTTTTGATGGTCTTTTTAATTTTGTTTAGGAACCAACAATTGTTTTTAGGAAATAAATAATTATGTAATAAAATAATGAGACAAGTAATAAAATTGTATACCTTTCAAATAGATACATCCATCGATATTGAACTGGCCCACAAACTCTTGCTTTGTAAAGGCAAATGAATCGGTAAGTGCTCCATCAAATAAGAAAAACTAGGTGAAAATATTTTTTGCAACATACACAAGATTATAGGAATATTTTGTTTCATTTGCATAAGATGATCCACCCGTAATACTATTGAGCATAAATCTTTAAAGAATAGACAAAGTTCAGTTAGTGACTTCCATATAGGTTTTGGAAGTGCGCTAAAAGCAACTGGCATAAGATATTGCATGAAAATATGACAGTTGTGACTTTTCATCCCAAATAACTTCAAATGTTCTATGTCAACACATCTACCCAAATTAGAAGCATATCCATCAGGCATCTTTAGTTGATCAACCCATTCACATACATCTTTCTTTTGACCATCATTTAAGGTAAACTTTTCTTTCGGATTAATCCATCTCCCATCATCATTCAATTGCAAGTATAAATCATTTTGCCGACAACACTCATCCAAATTCATTCTTGCCTTCTCGTTATCCTTTGTCCTCTCCTTGTTGTCCATGACAGTATGGAAAATATTATCAAAGAAGTTTTTCTCTGTATGTATTAAATCAATATTGTTGCGAACTGGATGGATCTTCCAATATGGCAAATCCCAAAAAATACTTATTTTGGTCCAATTATGTGATTTTCCATAGCCATAAAATTTGTGTGGACCAGATTCTGTGATCTTAGGAAACCCTCTCACTTTTTTCTAGACCCGATCTCCAGTTAACCTAGGAGGAGACCTAGACTTTTCCTCGTTTCGTTTATAAAAAGAATTGTTGTTTCTTCTAAATTCGTGATTGGGAGGCAAGAATTGACAGAATTGACAGTTGCAATCAAAAGAAGTAACTTTTCTTCCATTTTTCAAACTAAAAGTTTTTTATTGTTTCATGCTAATTTACCTGTTATACTCCATCCCAACAATATGCCATAAGCAGGAAAATCATTAATTGTCCACATCAATATTGCTCGCATGAGAAAATTTTGCTTCTTCGACACGTCATAAGTTAGTGCACCATCTGTCCATAATTGTAACAACTCATCTATTAATGGTTGAAGATACACATCAATTTTATTTTTAGGATTGCGAGGACCTGGAATGATCAATGTTAAAAACATATATGGGGCAGTCATACACATATCAGGAGAAAGATTATAAGGAGTAACAATCACGAGCCAACAAGAGTACGGTGATTTTGTCTGGCTATTAGGAGTAAAACCGTCATAACAAAGATCGATCCTAACATTCCTAGGCTCTGAAGCAAAGTCTGGATAAGTTCGATCAAAATGTTTTCATGCTTCTACATCTGAAGGGTGACACAAAACACTTTCTTCCCCGCAATTTTTAGAGTGTCACCTCATGTGCTCTGCAGATTGAGTTGAAACATATAGTCATTGAAGCCTAGGAATAAGTGGCAGGTAATACATAGTCTTGTATGGAACCTTTTTGCTACCCTTCTTTCCTATGCGTTCTTTATATCAAGATTCTTTACAAAACTTACATTCTATTATCTCTTGATCAGCCTTGTAATACATCATACATCCATTAACACAACAATCAATCTTTTGGCTAGCTAAACCAAGCTCCGCCACTAACTTCTTTGCTCGGTAGTAATCAAGAGGTATCTTATTATCCGAATGGTTTGTATTCTTCATCAATTATGCCATTGCATTAAAACAACCATGATACATATTGTATTCAGATTTAATACTCATCAGTCTAATAGCTGCAGACAACTCTGAATATTTACATCCGGGCCATAAGGGTTCTAGAGCTGAATTTAACATTTTATAAAATTTGGTAGCATCCATATTTGGAGACTCTTCTACAGTAGGCTCAACATGATGATCAAGTTCTATACCAACAGCATTATAAAACATACCTTGATACCTATTTACGTGTTTAAAGTCTTCCGCTGGAATGTTACGTTGGCTGCTTGAAGACATGTCAAAGCTACATCCTTGATGACTACTTGAAGCACTTGAATGGACATGTTCACTCAAATTAATTGAAGGAGCTTCCACTCCATATGACGTCTAATACCAATATCCTCGAGTGAACCCTTTCTTGAAAATATGCACATTAACTTCATCAGGTGTAAAGTGCTTCATGTTCTTACAAATTTTACAAGGACACCTTATGACTTTCTCGGACAAGTACTTCGATTAACTATAATCAAATTTAATGAATTCTTCCATGCCTTTTATAAATTCATCTGTATATGCCACTTTACTAGGAAGAAGTATATTTATCATCCAATTTCGATGCTTCAAAATATTCATTTCTGAATCAAAAGATATCATATACAAAAACACATAATAATAAAATTTAAAGGGTTCTCGATCTTCAGGTCCACTAAAGAGATGATGAGCCAATACAGTCAATAAAGACAACAACATATCTCAATTAAAAGATAAAGATAAAAGGAATCAAGAATAAACAACAATAGTAAACATTCACAATGAGACACAGTTCCTACAGCTAGAGCAATAATAAGCATTTGCACGACCATTATCATATTTCAAAGTCCTTAAGACCAACAAATACACATGCAGGTGGATGATAGCATAAATATGTGTATATTTACTCTAAATTTTTCTTGATTCAGCTATAGGTGGAAAAGTACTTGCGAAGACATACATTGAGCTGGTGCTACTTTAAATAGGCTAGCAGCCAACAATCCTAAGTAGACCAGAGAGTCTAATATAGGTACAGTCTAAAAGGCAATTGAAGTACTAGAAGTGGATAGAATAACTTCCATAAAAGCACAAATATTTTTCTTGGACAACAATGTTGAGTCAGCTTAACAAACTCTTAACAAGCCAGACTTAGATGCAGGGTCAAGTTTAATAAATGTAGCAAGTTTAATATAGATTCCATTTAAGTTGTGGGCAACCCAGGTAGAGGTACACAAAATAAAAACTTTAGGAATTCATATAACCTGAATTGGAAGACTGTTGACACCTAATTTTTTTTTTTCACGACTTAATTTAATCCCGAATTTCTTTGATTTCTAATAAAATTGAAATACTTATTTCATCCAAATAAAGAATTTTCAAAATATTTTTCGTACGAAATTTTGTCATTTTAAGTAGCGATTATATATTATCGTGTTCAGTTATACGAGATTATATAATTTGATTACTTAAATATTTATTCTATGGAATATTAAATTTTAATTAAGGATTATTTTGAAAATAAATATAATGATTAAAATCTTGATTTTAATATAATTTATCATCAAAATAATTTATTTGGATAAATATGCATTTGATTTTATTGAATCAAGAAACTCGGGATTAAAAGAAGTATTAATTCGTATCGAATTTCAATTTAATTTAGTTAATCTATTAGATTTGGCCATAATTAAAATCAAATTAATCATAATTGCAATGCAATCCGTCAAATGATTTTTAATTTGGTCAAAATTAAATAAATATGGCTAAATTTTAGATCCCAATTGGGGTTATATTTTAAATAACCCCAAAATTCCCAAAAACTCTCATAATTTCTACCTAATTTCCACCA
>NC_061117.1:182519459-182532742 GCF_002878395.1 Capsicum annuum | reverse complement strand
GTTTGTTTTTAGCATGTAAAGTTGTTTCTTTTATGTTGAAAAGAATAGTTGATATTGAATGTTTTGCCTTTTGACTTTACTCTTTGATTGTTATGTATAAAGTTTTGATTTTTGCTCAAAACACAAACTCATGTCTTGTTTAAATTCATTGTTGGCAGATATATTTGTTTTAGCATGTAAAGTTGTTTCTTTTATGTTGGAAAAATAGTTATTATTGTTTCTTTCGCCTTAATAAAAATAGTAATTAGTTAAGTCAAGAATTTTTCATTTGCTTGCTAATTATTTTAATGGATTTCAAAATCCTCATATAAGAGATGAAGTGCTATCTTTATTTTCCATCCAAGATGTTTATACCTCTTTTGTTCGAATGTTGTCTTGTCAAAATCATGAGAAAGTTCGGACTTTTATGGCTAAATAAAATTATTTAGATATTTTTAACTCATGCATAGTATGATTGTTGACGATATTTCACTTTTAGAGATGCTAAACTTTTATTCTTATTTTCTTACTTCAGATTGTTATATGTGCTCTTTGTGTATGTAAAAACTTGATTCATGTCTCTCTTTTATTCAAAATATCAAAAGAGAATCAACGATGTCATAGAAATATGAACCATAGGTCGTTACACATTTTTTCATAAAATGTTCGTTATAATTTAGATATATGAATTTTCATTAATGTCGCCTTAATTGAAATTTAAAGATTCTCTTTCTTAAAAAAGTTAACCTTTATTTTCTTTTGTTATATGGATTAGTGTTTATGTTTGCTCAATTTTAGAAGTCATGAGTATTTTTCGTATTGCCTCATCCCTTTACTTTCGCAAGCTTACGTTGTTTGTTTCTTGCATGAATTCATTGAATATGGCCTTTTTCCTTTTAGTTTTATTCATTCTTAATATGAACATAAATCATGAGGCATGCAAGTGGATGTCTTTGATTTGCATTTTATCTTTTGACTTTCATTCTTGTTATACGTGGGCAAGTGTGCATATCATTGTAATTCAAAAATCGATTCTTGATATTTTCTTTTGCTTTGAAATATGTAACTATTATGCCTTGAACGTATATTAATTTCTTTATCTTTTCTTTGCATGCAAAAAATATCTCGAGTCCAAATGGACTCCTCTCCTCTTGCATTTCTTAATGGGCCAATGAGGTCCACCTCTTCGAGTCAAGTTCAAAATTTAAACCCAAGGTCGACTACATGGCGTGCGGGTGCTAAAAAATAGATGAAGAAGGAAAATGGGTCAAAACCCAATGATGAGGTCCTTAAGAGACTTGAAAAGTCGCGATTTTTATTATTGTCTTCTCTTTACTTAGTCATTTATTTATTCATTTATTTGGGGCCTCGAAGCCAAGGTTGTATTTTAATAAAGGTGAAGCAGGTTGTGGGCCCAAAAGGGTTCTAAAATATAGATTAGGACAAGTGATGATGGGTCGAAAGCCCAAATTAGTTTAGGACAGGTTTATTGGTTTATGCCTAATGGCTTAAATCTTCTAATTTCTCACTTTCCCCCTTTATGTGCTTATTTTGCTTTTCATTTGTTTAGACTTGGTTAAATCCCCTGCTAAGTCATCAAAATTTATTTTTTATACAAATCTTTTCCTAAAATCACTTTCTTTAGAAAAAAACTTCTTCTTTATTCAAAGTTAGTCAAAAGATGTTTTCAAACAGTCCGGATAACCGCAAGTTAGCGAATGTTTTAGATGTTTTAAACCTTCCTAAAATGTTAATAGGAATCGCTTACTTAGACTCTTTAAATTTTAAACGATTTTACTATTTTGGATCATTTAAAGTATCTTATAAAGGTTTCTTAATTCCTTTTCAAAATTAAGTGGCGACTCTTAATTAGTCAAAATTTCCGCAAAACAGAAATGGCGAATCCACTGGGGAGATTTAACTAGGTTCTAACCAAATGTTTGATTTAATCTTTCGATTAACTGTTTAAATTGCTTACGTGTTTATGTGTTTCGATGTTGCGGAATTTAAGTATTGCATTTCATGGCATGTTCCTGCATTGATTATTATATTGTTTTGGGGTTTCGTGGATGTCTCGGCCCTTGTTGTTCAATTCCAAATAAAATATTATAAACACGATAGTTTATCAGAACATTAGGTGGTCGGAGGTTGATCGTGTTTCCAAACTCAAGTTGTTCGCTTGGGAACCTGTGTCCAAACCCACTCTAGACACCTAGGATAGAGCTAAACCAAAATCCTATTTTAGGCATGAGCCTAGGACGACCCAATACCAGAGGGGGTATTGGGCCCATTAGAAAACTTGCTCTGCGTCTTTCGACTCCGAGTCAATTATAGACGAATCATATCTATGTGTTGAAGAAGAATATATGTTTGTTTGATCTAATCCATTATCCTTTGGGGGTCGGGGAAAAAGCTTGCTTTGCTTTCGTTTAAGGATGGCTCAATCATACACCAATTGAGAGAGGAATTGAAGCGAGCCAGGCATGAAGTTGATTGATTTGAACGGTTGCATGATTTTCCAGACTAATGATTTAGAGCACAGTCATATGGAAATCGCTTAGTCATCAACAGATGTTGCCAGTGACGAGAAGTGGACAAAGCTAAGAGGGCGAAGGCCGACAGAAGAGCATTCAGGAACAAGTATTTCCTATCCCTTGCGCGGGACATTATTCTTTTTCTCATGTTATTTTCACTTTCCCTAAAGATTATACCCCTTTTGTGCAACTTTTGTAGGCATTTATGTCATTTATGTATACCTATGAAGGTTTTGGGGATAATGGATTGGCTTTAAAAAGGTGTATATTTTCTTCAAAATTCGTTAGGCCTAAACCCTTGGCTCAAAAAGGTCACCCCAGTTAGGATACGTGTTATTATAATGTTTTTATGTGATATAACTGCCTTATGTGCGCTTGTTTGAATCAAAGGCAAATTTATCCACTATGATTATGTGGATCAATTTGGCTATGACACAAACAACTCTACGTGGTTACTTCTTGTCAAGTATCTTGCATTACTTATCACATATAGGAACTAACACAACTACCTTTGAGTTATTTTACTTTACAGATAACAGAAAATTACTCCGTGTTGAAACAAGATGGCAGAACACCCTTACTTCACCTGGTCAAAAGTGCATAAGATCCCATCCCCTAACTTTCATTCAAATATGACTGAAAGTGACGAGGAAAATACATTGACCATCAGGGACAATGTAATAGCAGGGACAAAATATCTTGCTTGAAAAACATACTCATGTCTTGTTTAAACGCATTGTTGATAGATATGTTTGTTTTTAGCATGTCAAGTTATTTCTTTTATGTTGAAAAGAATAGTTAATATTGATCGTTTTGCCTTTTGACCTTATTCTTTGATTATTTTGGATAAAATTTAGATCTTTGCTTGAAAAACATATCCATGTCTTGTTTAAACTCATTGTTGGTAGATATGTTTGTTTTTAGCATGTAAAGTTGTTTCTGTTATGTTGAAAAGAATAGTTGATATTGAATGTTTTGCCTTTTGACTTTACTCTTTGATTGTTATGTATAAAGTTTTGTTTTTTGCTGAAAAGACGAACTCATGTCTTGTTTAAATTGATTGTTGGCAAATATGTTTGTTTTAGCATGTAAAGTTGTTTCTTTTATGTTGGAAAAATAGTTATTATTGTTTCTTTCGCCTTAATAAAAATAGTAATTAGTTAAGTCAAGAATTTTTCATTTGCTTGCTAATTATTTTAATGGATTTCAAAATCCTCATATAAGAGATGAAGTGCTATCTTTATTTTCCATCCAAGATGTTTATACCTCTTTTGTTCGCACGTAGTCTTGTCAAAATCATGAAAAAGTTCGGACTTTTGTGGCTAAATAGAATTATTTGGATATTTTTAACTCATGCATAGTATGATTGTTGAACAATATTTCACTTTTAGAGATGTTAAACTTTTATTCTTATTTGCTTACCCCGGATTGTTATATGTGCTCTTTGTGTATGTAAAGACTTGATTCATGTCTCTCTTTTATTCATAATATCAAAAGAGAATCAACGATATCTTAGAAATATTAACCATAGGTCGTTACATGTTTTTTTCATAAAATGTTGGATGTAATTTAGATGTATGAATTTTCGTTAATGCCGCCTTAATTGAAATTTAAAGATTCTCTATCTTGAAAAAGTTAACCTTTTATTTCTTTTGTTATATGGATTAGTGTCTATGTTTGTTCAATTTTAGAAGTCATGAGTATTTTTCTTGTTGCCTCATCCCTTTACTTTCACAAGCTTACGTTGTTTGTTTCTTGCATTAATTCATTGAATATGGTCTTCTTCCTTTTACCTTTATTCATTCTTAATATGAACATAAATCATGAGGCATGCAAGTGGGTGTCTTTGCTTTGCATTTTATCTATTGACTCTCATTCTTGTTATACGTGTGCAAGTGTGCATATCATTATAATTTAAAAATCGATTCTTGATATTTTCTTTTGCTTTGAAATATGTAACTATTATGCCTTGAACGTATATTAATTTCTTTATCTTTTCTTTGCATGCAAAAAATGTCTCGAGTCTAAATGGACTCCTCTCCTCTTGCATTTCTTAATGGGTCAATGAGGTCCACCTCTTCGAGTCAAGTTCAAAGTTTAAACCCAAGGTCAACTACATGGCGTGCGGGTGCTAAAAACATAGATGAAGAAGGAAAATGGGTCAAAACCCATTGATAAAGTCGCTAAGAGAATTGAAAAGTTTCAATTTTTATTGACTTCTTTTTACTTAATCATTTATTTATTCATTTATTTGGGGCCTCGAAGCCAAGGTTCTATTCTAATATAGGTGAAGCAGATTGTGGGCCCAAATGGGCTCGAAAATATAGATTAGGACAGGTGATGATGGGCCGAAAGCCCAAATTAGTTTAGGACAGGTTTATTGGTTTAGGCCTAACGGCTTAAATCTTCTAATTTCTCCCTTTCCCCTTTTATGTGCTTGGTTTGCTTTTCATTTGCTTAGGCTTGGTTACCTTCCATGGTAAGTCATCAAAATTTATTTTTTATACAAATCTTGTCCTAAAAGCACTTTCTTTTTAAAAAAAAAAACTTCTTCTTTATTCAAAGTTAGTCAAAAGATATTTTCAAACAGTCCGAATAACCGCAAGTTAGCGGACGTTTTAGGTGCCTTAAACCTTCCTAAAACGTTAATAGGAACCGCTTACTCAGACTCTTTAATTTTTAAACGATTTTACTGTTTTAGATCATTTAAAGTATCTTATAAAGATTTCTTAATTCCTTTTCAAAATTAAGTGGCGACTCTTAATAAGTCAAAATTTCCGCAAACAAAGACCACCCTAACTTATCAACACAGGTAACACCTGCTCTTTTGATAATTGGCAGATGCAGGTAATACAAGGGAAACTATAGTTGCAGGAAATATCATATTAACAAACACAAAAGAGAAGGTGGATTAGGCAATGT
The DNA here is from genome assembly GCF_002878395.1 of Capsicum annuum. NCBI lineage: Eukaryota > Viridiplantae > Streptophyta > Magnoliopsida > Solanales > Solanaceae > Capsicum > Capsicum annuum. The sequence continues at coordinate 182,527,307 of NC_061117.1, read as the reverse complement.
CGAGTAACAAAGCACGGTATACTACTTTAGCAAGATGACAAAGTAGACAAGAATCTAAGGATATCACAGAGGATGAACATAAAGTTATCAGAGGATTGAGAGAGTTCGATAATGACATCAAACCCGTAGACATCGAACCCGTAGACAATCCCACAATGAAGCCAAATAATGACTCACATTTTTCTTGTTCTTACTTACTTTTAAGGGAAACCAAATAATGACTTTAGGCAAAACCACCAAGCTCTATCACTTCATCGGCTAACTTATCTCAGAAATACACCACAAGGTTCTTTACATCTAGAAATACAGCTAAACTAAGAAGTGAAGTTCTAGGGTTCAAACAAAAGAAGACGAAGTCTTACCCTAAGCTTTGGAGCATTTCAAGATGCTATCACTTAGTTGTCCCAACCATCATTTGAGCAAGGAAGTACTAACACACACTTTCATTGAAAATTTGTATATTTACTCTAGACTTTTTCTTGATTCAGCTGTAGGTAGAAAAGTACTTGCAAAGACATACATTGAGCTGGTGCTACTTTAAACAGGTTAGCAGCCAACAATCCTAAGTAGACCAGAGAGTCCAATATAGGTACAGTCTAAAAAGGCAATTGAAGTGCTAGAAGTGGATAGAATAATTTCCATAAAAGCACAAATATTTTCCTTGAACAACAATTTTGAATCAGCTTAGCAAACTCTTAACAGGCCAAACATAGATGCAGGGTCAAGTTTAATAAGTGTAGCAAGTTCAATTTCTCTACAATATTTGTGTAAGTGACCAACTTGCTAATATGCGCAGTGCTAATATAGATTACATTTACTTTGTGGGCAACACTGGTAGAGGTACACAAAATAAAAACTTTAGGAATTCATATAACCCGAATTGGAAGACCACCCTAACTTATCAACACAGGTAACACCTGCTCTTTTGATAATTGGTAGATGCAGGTAATACAGGAAAACTATAGTTGCAGGAAATATCATATTAACAAACACAAAAGAGCAGGTGGATCATTGTCGAGTAACAAAGCACGGTATACTACATTGGCAAGATGACAGAGTAGACAAGAATCTAAAGATATCACGGAGGATGAACATAAAGTTATCCAAGGGTTAACTCATGCCTATTTGTATGACAGAGGAAAGAACAAGATGGGAGCTCAGTATGTTTAACAAAATCAATCAGCAGACACACAGTTGTATCATGTTGTTCTTTCCAAAATGTTCAAAATGAGTGGGTCTTGCCCTCCATGAAGCAAACGGGCAGTGAAACAAAAAAGCTTTCCAAACTCCACATTTCCTTTGGGATATCAACCATTGCATCATCAAATATAAGATGGCCAGAGTCTACGTATAACACTCCATAAGCCGTATAGTAATTGCAGAAGTGATATATTGAACAAAAAACTCGTCAATTGCCATAACAACAGAAACTAGACATCTATAAAAAATAGAATCTTTATTCACACATAACAACCACAAAGGAACAGAAACATAAAAAACACAGATCATTGCAAACACAAGACATCTAGCTGAAAGACTTTAAGTTTATTTTGGTGACAATGGAAGAAAATACTCATACTTAAAGCCAAGAACTAGTAGGTCGGATGCTTGGTGTTCAACATTTTGTAGGTATTAATAAGAAATGTGTGTAACATTCAACTCATTTAACAAGGTGACTATTTCTTTGTAACTCAAACCTTTACAAAGTTGACAAAACAGAGAATTGACAAAAGTTTACAGTAGAAGCTAAAGAAACTAACCTCTGTTTGAATATCTCTGATTTTGATTGACAAAGTTTCAAAGCTAAAGAGAACACCTTTGATTTTCGAAGTGCATATTTTTGTGGAAAGAATTGAGAATTGAGAAACCGGTGCAGAGAATTGAGGGGAGAAGGGGGACAGTCTAATGTACATGAGCAGTCCAGGGGAAAAAAGGGGAGGGATTCACGTTTTTGTCAAAATTTTTTGTTTCAGCTATACTATATTTTTCATACATTTTTTTGTTTAATTTTTTTGTTATGCTATTGTTTGTTTTCAATATATATAAAAGTGAAACTTAAAATATAAAAATCTTAATTGAACTTATAATATTATTTAGTAAAAAATATTTTTAAAAATAAATACTCAATAAAAAGAATTGAAAGTTAGCAGAAGAATATAAGGAATTTTTTGTTAAGTTTTTCTAGAATTAAATATCCCGGTTATCTCATCTAGGCCTTGGCATATTTTGGTTCAAACGTAAAAACACAAAAAAATCAAATCGAAATTTAATTTTGATTTTGATTTTTTGATTTTCGAATCGATTTTGGTTTAAAATTTTAAAAATTTGGTTAAACGGTTCGACTTTTAATTTTTTCAAAAAAAAAGTTTAAACCGAAATTATATAAATAATAGATAAATTTTATTATATATATATATATATACATATTTTATATATTCAGTATAAATAAAATTTTAAATAAAATTTTTCTGTTATATTTCATACATGTTGAGCTATTTATATTTGGAAATGAAAAATAAGTTTAAAAAAATATTTTTTTCTAAAAAAAAAATCACCAATTTTAAATGCCCAGTCACGACAAAGAAAGACTCACTACTTTAATCTTTAAAATCGAAATAAAAATTTAAAATAACTTAACCGAATTTATAGAAATCGAACCAAATCGAATTTATTTCTATTTGGTTATGGTTGTCATTTTTGTCAATTTAAAAATCGAAAAATCGAACCGATATTAAACAAGCAAACTAAACAAATCAAATGCCCACCCCAAATCTCATCATGTATATAATTCTAAAACTACCTAATACTTTCAACTCAGTGTAACATAGAATAATTTTTATTTTATTTTGTGATATAATTATACCTTATATCTCACACCAAACGACTCCTAATTGTACATTATATTGATATATTATATCATCGGGCGTAGTATGATACCTTACAATTATATTAAAATTAACCATTAGAAATCAATAGAAAAACACGCTCTATTTGAGCCCTAAGTCGTTCTTCGTCCTATTTTAGGCCAACAAAATTTCACCTCTTTAATTTTTTGGTGATAAACATAACCAGTCAAACTAAGGGTTATTCAACTCGAATACATCTGTGAAATCATCTATTTTAACAAACTAATTTTAATTTCTTGAGCATCTTTTGCTTGATTGTACGTGTCCACTGATTTATTGTCTAATTTCTTTTTATTTTATGTTTTTTATTCTTCAAGTTTATTCTTTTCCTATTTAAATTTTTCAAGTCACAAAAATGCTACGTAAATCCCCAAGAAATAATTTTCAACTAAATTTGTAGCAACACAATCCCCCAATAATTTCTCAAGTAATAATTTCGCAGGTAAATCCCCAAAAATAAATCTCCAGCAAAATTCGTAGCAAATAATTCCCCAATAAGTTCCCAAGTAAGAATTTTCGTAGGTAAATCCCCAAGACTAAATCCCCAACTTAATTCCCAGCAAATAATCCCCAACTAATTTTCCAGGTAATAAAATCTGCCACAAAAATTTCCATCAAAATTTCTCTATGTAAATCCATAGGATAAATTACTTGAGGATTTTTTTATAGATTAAAAATATATACATATTTATCTATTTTCTTGTAGATTTACCTAGAAATAAAATATCCACCGATATATTTTCCCAGATAATGTCGCAAGAACAAATTTTGCACAATATGACGCCAAATTTACCTTCAAAATTTATTGGGAATATATAGTTCGCAGGTAACATATTATAATGTTGAGGAATTTAAAATTTTTGCAGGTAAATCTACATATATTTTTTGTGATATTTTTTTCTAGGTAAGATCCCCATGTAATTGACAGTTTTCTAGTAGTGATTCCATCTTCCTCCATGTATCACAAGTAGAGGATGTAAACTATCATCATCCTTTTTAATTCAGATTCAAAAAAAATCTTATACTAATATTATTTTTTTAAAAAAAAATAGAGACAAATATGGCGAAATGATTTAAAAGAAAATAGTGAAGAAGAAGAAAAGATCAATGTTCTGATAATGAAGATTTGAGGAAAAAATGATATGTTATTAGTGAAGGAGAGAATTGTTTGTGAGAGAAAAAAAAGGGATACTTGATATCCTGATAATAACTGTTATTTTTTTTAATTGGCAGGAAATTATTTTTTCCTTATATGTAATTTATATTTTATTTTTTATATTAATTAAAAAAATAATTTATTTTCTTTTCTTAAATTATTTTTTACTATAACTTGCAGAGTTGGAAATATTGCAATAAGTTGCAATTTTCAATAAACGTTATTTGGATTTTTCTCCCTTACTTTTTCCCCTTTTCTGTGAGCTGCCAAATTAAGGTAATTTCCTAACTAATAAAGTTGAGCCCATCATTAGGGAAATGAAGTCTGCCCAAGAAAGCCGAAGGGTGACAAATGACAATACTAGCCATAAACCGAGGACACTCCCAATTTTGCCACTATTTTCCTTGTCATCCCTTCAGAGTGATTTTGATAAAGTGTATAAGAATAATGTAAAATATAATATATTATTAATATTTATATTAATAATATTTGTATTAGCTATACTTGCATTAGTTATGCTTATATTTTTTTTATGCAGTATTTAATTCGATATATTAAAAATAATATAAATTATATAATTTTAATTTTTTTTTATACAATACTCTCAATATATATGTTGAAAAAGATATAAATTTTTTTTTTGAGGGATAATAGTATCTTTAAGTATGTTAATGCATGCATTAGATTCATTGTATTACTAATGCCATAGATTTTGAGATATTAATAATATATATCTCAATACACAATATAGTATATAACTAATATAAGCAATAGTTATGCATAAGATAAACAGATATACATATTACTAATTCACATTACACTAATACAATAATTAACTTTCTAATAGACTCTGCCTAATGCCTCGCTTGTTTCACACAAACTTTCTTCATTTTCTTCCTTGCTCCTGCACTCCTCGATCTTTGGAACTAACACCTAAACCCCTCAAATTCAAATACCCAATTCACCCAACAACAACCACCTTAAACAAACCAAACAAACTTCATTTCACTAATCCCATGTCTGAACTGGACGACATCTTTTTAGACGCCGATGATTTCAACTCAAGTTTACCATTAAAGAAAGTCCCACACGGCGACGTCTTCGAAGCATCAAGAGCCGGAGACGTCGACCGTCTCAAGTACCTTTTGGAGTCTGGCGTTAACGTAAATGCTAGAGACCAATGGGATTCAGTAGCCCTTTATTATGCTTGTCTTGCTGGTCATCTTGACGCGGCACGAATGTTACTGGAAAATGGGGCTATTTGTTCTGAACATACTTTTGATGGTGATCGTTGTCATTATGCTGCACTTAATCTTAAGGTTAGGAAATTGCTTAAGGCGTTTGAAGCGAGGCCTCCGCCACTTGGACCTTTGCAAGGGGCGTTGAGAGATACTTTCTTGGGTTGCTTGGGTAATAGGAAGTTTTTGGAAGAAGCTGAAGGGCAAGTGGCAATTTTGGGTATGTGTGGATATTGAGCTTTGTATTGTGTTGTAACTTTTTGTATTTGATTATTGTTACCTCGATAAATTGGAGTTGTGTTTGGCCATGAAGACGAATTGTTTTTGAATTTTTGTGAGTAATCTGGAGTGAAAACGACTTTTTTGTGCTTTTTATTGTGTTGAAACTTTTATTGATATGCCTCAATACTGAATAATTTGGGATAAAGTATCTTCTTTTTCTCTGGAAGAAGTGGAAGAGTGCATAGAGATTTTATAGGTACTGGAGGAAAGGGAAAAGGTCTAACTTTGAGTCTGAAGTATGGAGTACTCTTGGTTTTTTATTAGGCCTAACCATGGCATCTAGGTGAAGGACTTAAGTTTTAGCTGATTGTTTTTCATATCTACTATCTTTTGATCTATAAAGAATCCTGTTCGCCAACCTCGGGCCATAGAACAACAAAACAACAATATCCCCCGTGTGGTCCTACAAATTGGGGTCTAGGGAGTGTAGCGTGTACATAGACCTTACCTCTATGTCAGAGGTGAGATAGAGTGGTTGTTTCCTCAAGACCCTTGGTTAAAGACAAAAATAGTCTAAAAAGACGCAATGGAAGTACAAGAGACAATAGATAGTAACAAAAATAACAAATAGTAGAGGAACAATACTACAACAAAATAATATCTTCTACTCGAACTACACGAAACAATTGATATTGACGGAAATTGAAGAACAAAAAACTGCAAGAGTAGTCCTACCACTACTGGTAAGAGCAACAAGACAATGCACTCCTACATGCCAGTATAGACACACTCCTACCTGCTAATCTTCCACCCTAGTTCGTGTCCTCCACACCTTCCTATCTAAGACCATGTCATCTCCTCATCGGTAAGCTGCAACTACCCCATATCTGGTGTAATTCCCTCTTTTCAATACTTCTTTGGTCTACCTCTTTCTCTTGAGTCCATTCATAGCCAACCTCCAATACCTCCGCACCGGGACCTTCATGCATCTATTCATCACATGTCCAAACCATTTCAACCTCATTTCTCGCGTCTTGTCTTCCACCAGAGTCACTCTCATCTTGTCTCGGTTATCCTCTTTTTTAATCCTATCTCTCCTATTATACCATACATCCATCGCAACATTCTCATCTCCGCTACTTTTATCTTTTGAATGTGAGGGTTCTTGACTGGCCAACCCTCCACCCCATACAACATAGCTAGTCTAACTTCCACTTTGTAGAATTTGTATTTAACTTCCGGCCATTCTAATATGGAAATTACCCGCCTCGTGTTCTTTTTTTTTTTGTAAAAGATGGGGCAGCAAAAAAGGGTTAAAATGACTCTCAATGGATTGAAATACTTTCAATAGCTTTCAATAAGCTTTCAATAATTTTATTAAGCATTGGAAGACTTTAAATAGCCAACATAAAGCACACAGTGTGCATTATTTGAAATTCAAAATCCTAAAGTTTCTCAACAACTAAAACAATATAATATAAATTTAAAATTCAAAATCATTTTAATTCTAAACAACTTATTAACTAAAATTTACTACACTAACTAAATCAATTTTCAGCACTCCTTCTACTGCAATTTTAAAAACTGCTCCTCCTTAATTTTTGCTCTGGCAGTGGATGTTGAATTTTTCAATTTTTTCGTACTTTCACTTTTTCTTTTTGATATTGATCTTTCTCTTCTTTCTTTTGATTTTTTGCTGAAAAAACACCATCAATAGTCTTGTCTTGTTTGAAAGTACTTTCATAGGTTTTGCAAAGTGTTGTAAGGATTCTTCATTCATCAAAACATCACATAAAGGATCACTTCAAGATGTGATTTCTTCACAAATCAAATTTGATAGTTTTTGTCGGTGAGAATTTTTGGGGCATTCAAAGAGATCTGCTTGACATCTTTTTGGTTGAAAATAGTCCTACGCTTTGAAAATAAGCACGAGTTGAAAATGATAGCCTCGACGAGTTAAAATAAGTAGTCCTGACGGGTTAAAAAGGTAGCCCTTACGGGTTAAAATTGATATGGTAGCGCTTTGGAAGAACTCACAGATCCCGTAAGATCAATAAGGCTCTGATACTACTATTGCTTTTTTAAAAAAAGATGGGGCAACAAAAAGGGGTTAAAATGACTCTCAATGGATTGAAATACTTTCAATAAGCTTTCAATAATTTTATTAAGAATTGAAATATTTTAAATAACTAACATAGAGCACACAAGGTGCATTATTTGAAATTCAAAATCCTAAAGTTTCTCAACAACTAAAACAACCTAATCTAAAATTTAAAATTCAAACTCATCTTAATTCTAAACAACTTATTAACTAAAATTTACTGCA
>NC_061117.1:182507576-182519359 GCF_002878395.1 Capsicum annuum | reverse complement strand
TCTCTTCGTAGGCTTATTAAGAAATTGAAACCTTCTTAAGGGGTGTGGGTAATATTCAAAATATTAGTGTTCTCAATTTGAATATAAAATAGCCTGGCATTTAAATTCTCTAAATTTTTTGAGTTGTCATCGGCTTTCCGCTCCAGTTTCTTTGTTCTTAAGAAACAGTGGGTTGAAAACCATAGATCTCAGGTTCAATCTCAGCAGAGACAAAAAAAACTAGGGATTTCGTCTCATCTGTTCTCTCTTTAGTTGGCAGAATTACCTATATCTGTTGATGGTGGAGGTGGCAGGTATACCGTGGAGTTAGTCAAGATGCCAAAAGTTGGCTCAGACACCACGGTTATTTCAAAAAAATTATCTAGTTTAATACAGACATAAGCAGAGATTGGTGCGTAAGTGCATCAAGGAGTTGGGTTCATAACAACAACAACATATCCAGTGTATTCCCACATAGTGGGGTTTGGGGAGGGTAGAGTGTACGCAGACCATACCACTGCTTCAAGTGTAGAGAGGTTGTTTACGATAGACCCCCGGCTCAGGACCGATACCAGTATAACAAACAAAAAACATAAATGCATATAAACTAATACAGTATACAAAATAAACTAACACTGCTAGCTAATACAAGAAATAATACAACCACAAGATAATACTATAAACTATCTATTCGAAATCATAGACATCACTCAAACACCACGAACAAGAAACTCCAGACACAAACAAAGTACTCGTCCCTACGGTTACTGACGCACTCCTACACCCTAACCCTCTATCCTAATCTGCGTCGTCCACACATTCCTATCAAGGGTCATGTCCTTCGTAAGCTGTAACTGCTCCATATCATGCCTAATCATCTCCCTCCAGTATTTCTTCGGCCTACCTCTACCCCGCCTGAAACCATTCATAGCTAGTGTCTCACACCTCCGAACTGGAGCATCCGAGCCCTTCCTCATCACGTATCCGAACCAACATAACATCACTTCTCTCATCTTGTCCTCCACCGAAGCCACTTCCACCTTCTCCCGAATAATCTCATTCCTCACCCTATTTTTCCTGGTAAGGCCACACATCCATCGCAATATCCTCATCTCTGTCACCTTCAACTTTTGAATGTGGGAGTTCTTAACTAGTCCACACTCCGCTCCATACAACATAGCCGGTCGGACTACCACTCTGTAGAACTTACCTTTAATCTTTAGAGACACCTTCTTATCGCATAAGACTCCCGAAGCGAGCCTCCATTTCAACCACCCTGCACCAATCCAGTGCGTGACAATTTCGTCAATCTCACCATTCCCCTGAATCATAGACCCCAAATACTTGAAAATCTCCCTCTTCTAAATGGCCTGAGAATCTAGCTTCACTACCACGTCAGCCTCCTGCGACAAATCACTAAACTTACATTTCAAGTACTCCGTCTTGGTCCTGCTCAACCGAAATCCTTTAGACTCAAGAGTCTGTCTCCAAATCTCCAACTTATCATTAAAGGAGTTGGGATCACAAAAGAAGGGAAAAAGGTTGCAGCTAAAAGAGGGATGTGATAATTTTAAAAAATGTAACAGCAAAATAATCATTTACAAATAGCATGCCAAGCAACAGTGTTCAGAAGGTGCGCAAACTTTTGGAACCGTAAAATCTAAAGGCAGTTTGTTCTGCCAAGGAAACCAAATAGCATGACATGTCAGGAAGTGTTTACACAGCTCCTTGACCTTTATGGCAGCTGTTATGCTTGTCTTTTGCCAAATATGCTATGTTATTGGAATCCATGTTTTTGGTATTTCTTATTTGGTTCTCATTTGATACCGCATACCGAGCTGCAATTTACCCTTGTAATGGGCATATTTAACTAGTCTTGAGCAATCTAATAATGGAGAAAGAACTATCGCGAGTTTTCCTTCACCCACCTATAGGAAAGACTCTGTGTAGAAAGCCATTTACTACTCTCTCCGTCCTAATATATGTGAAATACTTGCCTTTATTAGTATTTTCCGAAAAAGATGTCACAGTTCCTCTTCCTCATTTCGAAATAATTTGACTTTAAACTTTCAATTTTACCTTTAATGAGATAATTTAAAGCCACACAAATGACTATGGCTTGTCTTAGACCATGAGTTTTAAAAGTCTTCCTTTCTTAAATTTCGTGTTTAGTCAAATATCATTACACATATTGGGAAAGTGGGACTACTTTTTTTTTTTTTTTTTTTTAAAGGAAGTCTACATAGCATGCTAAGAAACCACAATTTACAGGAATTTATCTTGAATTTGGGATCCTTGCTACTCAGGAATGTTAGTAGATAGGAAGAAGTACCTAGACTTCCAGAAGAAACTTAACAGCAACAACAACAAACCCAGTGCCCACACAGTGGGGTTTGGGAAGGGTAAGATGTACACAGTCTATACCACTACCTCCGGAGAGGTAGCAATGCTGTTTCCGATAGACCCCCGGCTCAAGACAGAGAATAATAAACAAATTCATAATAAAAGCATGAAACAAGATGGCATAACAGAGCTAAGACACCCACACATTAATACCCTACACTAACGTACCAAAGGCACCCCCTCGCATGCACTAGCCTTCTATCCTAATTCGTGTCCTCCACACCTTCCTATCTAAGGTCATGTCCTCGGTAAGCTGTAACTACTCCATGTCACGTCTCATCACCCCTCTCCAATACTTCTTCGGCCTACCCCTACCCCGCCTGAAGCCATCCAAAGCTAGCCTCTCACACCTACGAACTGGGGCATCCGTGCCCCTCCTCATCACATGCCCAAATCATCTTAGTCGAACTTTCCGCATCTTGTCCTCCACCGAAGCCACTCCAACCTTCTCACGGACAGTCTCAATCCTAACCCTATAACCCCTAGTAAGCCCGCACATCCAATGCAACATCCGCATTTCCGCCACCTTCAATTTTTGAACATGAGAGTTCTTGACTGGCCAACACTCCGCACCATGAATACAAAATAAAGTATGACTTCTGGACTAGCTATTGCACCATGAATAGTGTAACAATCTTAAATCTCCTCATGTGTTGCTGAGGTTTGTGCTTTAGTTTTTCATTGTATTACTGTTCAATTCTGGTGTTGATTCTTTAGACAGAGTCAGATCAGTCAACCTTTATGAATTGTGACTTCTGCTCTCAATATAGGTCTGGTGAAGCCATTTGCGTTATGCATGATTGTGTAACTGGATAGACTGTACTTACTAGAACTTCCAGCAGCAGAGAAGTCGTGACTTTTCTAAATAGTGTTTTAACTGACTCCATCATTACTGCTTACTGTTTCCTTAGCTAATAATTCTTTTTGGGTTCACTGCATGTTCTGTTAGTCGGATTCCTTTATATTCGGAGACTGTGGTTGTAGTAGTACTTTGGTTCTTTAACTTTATGCATATATCACACTCTCTGATTCTTTGTCCAGATTGTCTTCATGCACTCGAAAATGACATGGTGGTCTGGGATAATTAATAGGTAATTCAGAAAATGGAGGATCCAACCCCGGCCACTTTCCTCCGGATGTTGTATTCTACGTGCAGGGTAGGCCTATTGAAGCTCACAGAGTGATCTTGACTGCGCGATCTCCTTTCTTCAAACATAAATTTCAGACTGAGTGGAAGGATAGAAAGGAAGTGCGATTCTCCAGGGAAAAGCTGTCTTATCATGCTCTTTATAGCCTCATCCACTTCTTTTATTCCGACAGACTTGATATAGCAGTAGATGACATGGAGGATCTTGTCAGAATTTGTAAAGTTTGCAAATGCCAGTCACTACAGAAAGTCCTTGAGAAGGAGTTGGTTCATCAAAAATATGCTGAGTACAAAGCACTAAGGGACGTAGATAACTCCCAAAAGCGGTTCATCTTGCAGGGAATCTCTCTTCCAGAAGATGACCGTCTTCCAAATGCTTTGCATAAAATCCTTCAAATTGCTATTGTGAATTCCAACAGAGAACAGAACTTGAATCTCGGTGTTGATGGTCTTATATGCCTTGTCAGTTCAATGCAGATTAGCGAGTTTGAAAATGATCTTGCAGATGTTTGTGTTAGAGTTGATGAGAAGATCTTTCGTTGCCATCAAGTGGTCTTAGCATCAAGGTCTGAATATTTTAAAGCAAGGTTGGCACGCATGAAGGATTTTCTTGAAGGGAGAGATTGCTTACCTGATAATGCACTTCCATGCATTGAGGAACATGATTTGACCATTGGAGCTTTTGAGAAAATGATAGAGTATATGTAAGCCATCTATTTCTCATTTCTTTTTTGTATTCCTGTGCAATAGGAAATATAGAACTAAAAGTTGAGAACCTGACCTCTTTCGCTGCTTTTAACGTCCGCAAAAAAGAAGAAAACAAAAACAAACTGGAGTTACTCTGATGTATTTCAGTATGTATAACATGGCTTTCAGCTGTACTTATTCCAGTTATGTCATTTTCCATCCTCTTGCTAACTAAATCATATTTTGTTAACCAGGTATACTGATGGGTTAAAGGACATTGACCCTGTTCAAGTATGTTGTTTGAATTTATTAATTATGGAATAGCTGCCCCTTGATCAAAATATAAAAAATAAAAATTATGGAATAGCTGCCCTAATTATCTGCTTCTTTCTCCTGTGCATTGATTGCTCATATAGTTTAACTTATGATACATGTAATCTCTTTTGTCAGGCAGAAGAAATGTTTGATGCTGCTTCAAGGTACCTGTTGTTTCCCCTTAAACGTGTCGTAGCAGATGCACTGCTGCCACATTTGGAAATGGTTTCTCCTGCTGAATTGTGTCATTGGCTGGTATTGTCAGACATGTATGTGCCATCTGCCTTCTTCAGTCGTATTCCTTCTTTAAATACCTACTATGCATTAAAAATATTCACATTCCTTTGCAAGATTGTGCTGATGCCTCCTTAGGGAATGTTTAAAATCTCTCTGGTTATGGATTATCGCCATCTTCTAATCAGCGTTTTTGGATGTTTAAACTTAAAAGCTAAAACTCCTCTGTAAATTTGATTTGGTGTCTTTTGTCCTGTCATTGATTTTCTTGCTGTCCATCTGGTAGATCAAGAGTTAAAGTGTAATATGCATTAAGAACTATGAACAACATTATTTTAACTGCTCCCGAATTTGTAACAGTTGGTGTGAAAATGGCAAAATACAAAGATAGACACCTTAACTTTGCATTAGCTGAGAACTGAACACTCCCAACTTTGAGGATGCACATCTAGACACCTTAACTTGTCTCCGCTGTGTCAGTTGAGCCCTCCAACATACAAAGGCACCTCCAACATTTATATGTCACGTCAATGTCAGGTGTCCACGAGAACAGTCGGGACGAGTTGAGCTGTCTGGATTTCCATTTTCAAAATTGGACTGTTTAGGTGTCTATCTATGTAATATGCCAAAACAAAAGATCTACCTCATAACTCATGAATCAGATACAGTTTTGATTCTGATTCTCTTAACTTCCTTATCAAGAAAAAAAATGAAATTTAAATACAATCCAACATCATTAGCTTCTTTATTACAATGTATGATTCAAGAATAATACACACATGATCTAGCCATTTAAATGTTAGGAGGCTTGTGTTATGAGAACTAGCATGTTTGGTCCTGCTTAATCTATCACACTCGATATGCATATTTTCAATATTCTTTTGGAAGTTCCTTTTTAATATGGAGATATAAGATGATCTTGATTCAGCAGGAAATGCACCAAACACATTTAGAAAGCTTTTGCCTGATGGTGACACGTCATCTGATCAATTTGATCCAAGCCTATCATGAACTTGGTTAACAAAAGGAAATTTATCCAGGGTCAATTTTTCTGTGGGCATGTGGCGTCTTGGAAAAGGACCAGCATTAAAGTCTGTCATAAAAAGAGGAAGTAGCTAAGGCGTAGCTTCTCTGGTCTATTTAGATTAATCAAATGAACTATAGGAAAGCTAAAAACAGAATGCTCCCTAAAATGAAGACCATCTCTGGATTATTTCCATTGTATTTTTGTTTAGTTTTTCTAAGTTATTTGGTTTTCACTTTTAGGTACGGTGTTATTAAGATTCGGGAGTATTGTCTAGACACAATGGCATGCAACTTCGAGACATTTGCAGATACTCAAGAGTTTAGGGCAATGCTTTTGACCCTCCCGCCACCATCCGGCGATTCCTCACTTCGTACAACTGCCCCAAGTGCTCCAGGAGCTGAGATGAGCGCAGCTGAAGGAAACGTTTTGGATGATCTGCGAGAGAAATGGCTCGAAGCTGAAGCTGCAGAACTTGATGAGAGAGACGAGAGCGCATTGCGTTTTGACAAGCGCCTTGAGATGCTCATGCATATTGCAGAACAAGAAAGAACGAATGGGCTTGAATGTAATGCAAGTAGTGAACAAGAACTTATATGAGTTTTGTTTCTTTTATTTTTTGAATCTTATAAATCTGTTGTTTGTTCATGTAGCAAAGGGAATCCCAGAGGAGAATAAAATTTTTGTTTGTGTAGTTCTTGGTTACGGTTTTGGCTATCTGAACACTCTTTTTACTTTTTCCTTGCATTTTTAACAAACTAGCTTGGTCTTTTGATTGTTTCCTTTATTGATCCATGGGAAGTTTATCATGTAGGAAAACTTCAAAGGGTGTAGCCTCAACTCAAAAGAACAATGTAAATATAACTTGGTAAGATGCTGCTTCAAGAAATTATGAGGCAAAGTATTATGCAAGTTCTCAGTCAAATCCACTGAATGGCTTTTAAAAACCCCAGTGGTTAAGGTTGACATTCAAATCTCATATCAGTTTCATGAAGGAAACGAGATAGCTGTCAATTTGAAATCCCTGGTAATCTGTAAGTCCAGGGAGCCTAAGATTCTTTAAAATATACAAATTACTTTTTTCCTGCCTTGTACCACCCTAACCACTTTGTGGTGATAAAGAATAGCAACTATAACTGGTGAATGTGTCACGTCACAATCGACACCAGGCCGCTGTGAAAAACCTTGTGCAACAAGGCGTGCCTTATACCTTTGTATTTTATTTTTCTCATTTTTTTTTCGCACAAAGATTCATTTATCGCCAAAAGGCTTAACATCATTAAGGGGTCGTTTGGTAGAGTGTATTGAATAAAATAACGCATGCATTAATTAATGTGTATTATTAATACATTGTTAGGTATCTTTTTTAGCCTCTGTATAACTAATACTTGCATTAGTTATACCCTCTATTATGTATTGAGGTGTGTATTAATAATACACACCATTTTCAATGTATTAGTAATACCAAGCTTCTAAACACATGTATTAACTTGTTAAATGACATTATTACCTCTCAAAACATTCCACTTTGTAGATCAATACTTTGCACATGCTCATGATGATGTGAGTGTTGGATCCTGGTTCATCGGCCTTGATGTGAAGCATGTTGATGAAGGGAAGTTCTGTTGCTTTTCCTGGTCTTCAGGTCTCTCCCCCCCCTTCCCTATAGAAAATTGGAAGAGGAAAAAAAATAAGCAACTGCCTCCTCCAATATCCTTAATTACTCTCCTCCCATTTTCCAGAAACATCAAAATACTACAACAACAACAACAAAGAACACAACAGCTTCCAAATGGCAAAGAAAAGAGGGGAATTGTGAGAAAAACAGATGATTGAGCCATCGCTGGAAAATCAACCTAAAGTCTTAATTTGTGCGGAAAAAATAAGGGAAAGAGTGACTACATTGAAAAAAATAAAAAGATAGTGTACGGGGAAGTAAGGTTATTTTGGTAAATAAATATCTTTTTATAGAAATTATAAAAATATATATTATCTTTAATACATCAAACCAAACGTTGTATAAAAAATAATGTCTGCATAACTAATATCAACATTACTAATGCTTGCATTAATAAAACAAGCATTACTAATACACCTTATTCAATATTACTTTTATACACTCCACCAAACGACCCCTAAGTGTTTGAGCTAGGTCAAAAAACTTCACGTTTGGCAAGTGAATTCAATTCAGATTGAATTGTTTCTTATCATTTTGGTCAATCATTTCCTTGTCGACATTCTGTGACAGATCGAGGTTCAAGTTCCTCACTATCTTGCATGATTTTCGTTGCAACATTATATGGAAAGACATAATCCAGAACATCACTTGAATTTATGGATAGTTCCTCATTTTCTTGAGTCTCAGGCTCATTAATTCCTTCAGGAATATTAACATTGCTCAAATCGTGAACTTTCATATAAGAATCTTTCGTAGTGTCATCTTGACCATTTGTTTTTCTTTTTTAAGATTTCGATCCTTAGAACCTAATGGTTCACCACGCTTCAAGTGTGCTTTAGATTCATTAGCTATGACACTAGTGGATGGTCCTTTAGGGACATCAATTTGAATTGGGACATTCTTTGTAGGAATATGTGATTTGGTGATCCTTTTCAAATCTGTAAATGCGTCTGGCATTTGATTTGTAATTTTCTACAGATGAATAATCTTCTGTACTTCTTGCTCACAAATAGAAGCACGTGGATCAAGATGAGATAGTGATGAGTTTTTCCACAAAATTTCTCTTTTGATGTCATTATTTTCTCCTCCTAAATTTGGAAAAACTATCTCATCAAGCCGACAATCTGCAAATTAAGTAGTGAACATATCTCCCGTTAATGGTTCAAGATAGCAAATAATGGAGGGTGATTCAAACCCGACATAAATTCATAACCTTCGTTGGGGGCCTATCTTGGTGCGGTTTGGTGGTGCTATAGGCACATATACACCGCACCCAAAAATTCTCAGATAAGATATATTAGACTCTTGACCCAAAACCAATTGCAAAAGAGAAAATTTATGATAATTTGCCGGTCTAAGACAAACAAGTGTTGCAGCATGCAAAATTGCATAACCCCAAACAGAAGTGGGCAACTTAGTTTTCATAAGTAATGGTCTTGTTATTAATTACAGACGTTTAATTAATTACTCGACAAGACCATTTTGAGTGTGAGCATGGGGTACATGATGTTCCACTCTTATCCCAATCGATAAGCAATAATAATTAAATGCTTAAGATGAAAAATCTGCAACATTATAAAGGCGAATAGACTTAATTTGATTAGCAGAAAACTGTGCCAGTAATCGTATTATTTGTGCCAATAATTTTTCAAATGCGAAGTTATGAGATGACAATAGTCGCACATGAGACCATCTAGAGGAAGTATCTATTAGGACAGTAAAGTATCTAAACGATCCACTAGGTGGGTGAATGGGTCCACAAATGTCCCCATGTATGCGTTCCAAGAACGCGGGGGACTCAATCCCAACTTTTGTTGGTGATGGCCTCACAATTAGCTTGCCTTGATAACAAGCATTACATGAAAATTCACCATTCCAAAGAACCTTCAAGTTCTTTAATGGATGACCATTTGAATTTCCTATGATTCATCTCATCATTATAGATCCAGGATGTCCCAAACGATTATGCCAAAGTACGAAAGTATTGAAATTAGTAAACATCTTGTTACTATAGAATGTGCCTAAATTGCACATATCTATCTAATACAAGCCAAAAAATAAAGCATGGAACTTTTCTCTAACACATGTCTGCCCAGAGACATTCTTAGTAATATCAGGATATTTAAGATTCATTTCATCAATTGTCTTGATAGGATAACCATTTTCACGGATATCTTTAAAACTCATCAAGTTTTTTCGAGACTTAGGAGAAAGCATGGCGTTATTAATGATAAGTTTAGTTCCCTTGAGCAACATTATAATATTTTTTTCGAAGCCTTCAATCAAATTAGCACTACCAGAAATTGTAATAACATTAATCTTGTCCATGTTTAGATGAGTAAAATATTTTTCGTCTTTGAATATCGTATGTATAGTGCCAGAATTAATCAAACAAATATCTTCACAATTGGACATGTTACTTTAAAAATTATCCATATCTTCAAATAAAAAATATACACAAAATAAAATAAATATATCATTACACAAAGTGAAAATCACTAATAAATTATTAATTATCTTTGCTGAATAAACTAGTCATTTGCCTAGTTATTTTATTTGTTAAAAAGGCCTAAGTGTTGGTGACTTTAAAAGTGAACTTTTGTTTAGAAGGTGATGTTGTTGGTTACTTTTGTAGAAAATGCTTAAGTGCCGATGACTTTAATAGTGAATTAGTGTTTACAAGGTGATGTTGTTGGTGACTTTATTTGTTGAAAATGCTTAACTTTTGGTGACTTTAAAAGTGAATTTGTTTCGGTGGTGCCTTTGTTAGTTGAATTATCTTAAGTTTTGGTGACTTTAACAGTGAACTAGTGTTTAGGAGGTGATGTTGTTGGTGACTTTATTTGTTGAAAATGCTTAAGTGTCGGCGACTTTAAAAGTGAACTTTTGTTTAGAAGGTGATGCTGTTGCTTACTTTATTTGTTGAAAATGCTTAAGTACCGATGACTTTAATAGTGAATTGATGTTTAGAAGGTGTTGTTGTTGGTGACGTTATTTGTTGAAAATGCTTAACTCTTGGTGACTTTAATAGTGAATTAGTTTCGTTGGTGCCTTTGTTAGTTAAAAAAGCTTAAGTTTTGGTGACTTTAATAGTGAATTAGTATTTAGGAGGTGTTGTTGTTGGTGACATTATTTGTTGAAAATGCTTAAGTGCCTGTGACTTTAAAAGTGAACTTTTGTTTAGAAGGTGATAATGTTGGTTACGTTATTTGTTGAAAATGTTTAAGTGCCGGTGACTTTACTAGTGAATTAGTGTTTATAAGGTAGTGTTGTTGGTGACTTTATTTGTTAAAAATGCTTAAGTGCCGGTGACTTTAATAGTGAATTAGTGTTTAGAAGGTGGTGGTGTTGGTGACTTTATTTGTTGAAAATGCTTAACTTTTGCTGACTCTAAAAGTGAATTAGTTTCGTTGGTGCCTTTGTTAGTTAAAAAAGCTTAAGTTTTGGTGAATTTAATAGTAAACTAGTATTTAGGAGGTGATGTTATTGGTGACTTTATTTGTTGAAAATGCTTAAGTGCCGGTGACTTTAATAGTGAACTTTTATTTGGAAGGTGATGTTGTTGGTTACTTTATTTGTTTAAAATGCTTAGGTGCCGGTGACTTTAAAAGTGAACTTTTATTTAGGAGGGGATGTTATTGGTGACTTTATTTGTTGAAAATGCTTAAGTACCTGTGACTTTAATATTGAATTAGTGTTTAGAAGGTGGTGTTGTTGGTGACTTTATTTGTTGAAAATGCTTAACTTTTAGTGACTTTAAAAGTGAATTAGTTTCTTGGTGCCTTTGTTAGTTGAAAAACCTTAAGTTTTGGTGACTTTAATAGTGAACTAGTGTTTAGGAGATGATGTTGTTGGTGACTTTATTTGTTGAAAATGCTTAAGTTCCGGTGACTTTAAAAGTGAACTTTTGTTTAGAAGGTGATGTTGTTGGTTACTTTATTTGTTGAAAATGCTTAAGTGCCAGTGACTTTAATAGTGAATTAGTGTTTAGAAGGTGATGTTGTTGGTGACTTTATTTGTTGAAAATGCTCAACTTTTGGTGACTTTAAAAGTGAATTAGTTTCATTAGTGCCTTTGTTAGTTGAAAAAGCTTTAGTTTTGGTGACTTTAATAGTGAACTAGTGTTTAGGAGGTGATGTTGTTGGTGACTTTATTTGTTGAAAATGCTTAAGTGTCGGCGACTTTAAAAGTGAACTTTTGTTTAGAAGGTGATGCTGTTGCTTACTTTATTTGTAGAAAATACTTAAGTACCGATGACTTTAATAGTGATGTTTAGAAGGTGTTGTTGTTGGTGACTTTATTTGTTGAAAATGCTT
>NC_061117.1:182486604-182507476 GCF_002878395.1 Capsicum annuum | reverse complement strand
GAATTAGTTTCGTTGGTGCCTTTATTAGTTGAAAAAGCTTAAGTTTTCGTGACTTTAATAGTGAACTAGTGTTTAGAAGGTAATGTTGTTGGTGACTTTATTTGTTGAAAATGCTTAAGTGTCGGTGTCTTTAAAAGTGAACTTTTGTTTAGAAGATGATGTTGTTGGTTACTTTATTTGTTGAAAATGCTTAAGTGCCGGTGGCTTTAATAGTGAATTGGTGTTTAGAAGGTGATGCTGTTTGTGACTTTATTTGATGAAAATGCTTAACTTTTGGTGTCTTTAAAAGTGAATTAGTTTCGTTGGTGCCTTTGTTAGTTGAAAAAGCTTAAGTTTTCGTGACTTTAATAGTGAACTAATGTTTAGGAGGTGAGGTTTTTGGTGCCTTATTTGTTGGAAAAGCTTAAGTTTTGGTGAATTTAATAGTGAACTAGTGTTTAGGAGGTGATGTTGTTGGTTACTTTATTTGTTGAAAATGTTAAGTTTCGGTGATTTTAAAAGCGAACTTTTGTTTAGGAGGTGATGTTGTTGATGACTTTATTTGTTGAAAATGCTTAAGTGCCGGTGATTTGAATAGTGAATTAATGTCTAGAAGGTGTTGTTGTTGGTGACTTTATTTGTTGAAAATGCTTAACTCTTGGTGACTTTAATAATGATTTAGTTTCGTTGGTGCCTTTGTTAGTTTAAAAAGCTTAAGTTTTGGTGACTTATTTAGTGAATTGGTGTTTAGAAGATGATGTTGTTGGTGACTTTATTTGTTGAAAATGCTTAAATTTTGGTGACTTTAAAAGTGAACTTTTGTTTAGAAGGTGATGTTGTTGGTGACTTTATTTGTTGAAAATGCTTAACTTTTGGTGAGTTTAAAAGTGAACTTTTGTTTAGAAGGTGATGTTGTTGGTGACTTTATTTGTTGAAACTGCTTGATCTAATTAGTTAAATCTGATTGATTGCATAGATGGAAGATGATTATAGCTTGATATATCACCGGAACCATGATAATAGAATGGGTATTAGGGAGGTGTTTGTTGAGGGTGTCAAAAGAGTTGTTGAATATGCTAAGACACTTGATCTTTGGACACATTTTCGGATAATTCTTTGTCCTTGTGTTAGATGTGATAGTATAAATCTTGTAAGTGAATAAGATGTAAAGGAACATCTTTATAGAAAGGGGTTTTACGAGGACTTTTTAAGATTGCATGGTATTCATGGTGATGTTGTGCAAAATTAATTTTTTGCTGGAGAAAGTAGTAGGTCTGTAGGGTATAATGAATATCAAGATACTAGGATGACAGAAATGGTGCACGATGTATTTGGGATGCAACGTGGGGTTGAATTTTGGAAAAATGTTGAAGATGTTCCTAATAGCGAATCAGGCAATTTCTACGAAGAATTGCAGGTTGCTAGTCATTCTTTTTTTTATGGGTGTTCGCACTCTCGTTTGTCTGTTGCTGTTAGATTATTTAGTATTAAATCTGACTGGAATATTACGGAAGGAGGAATGGACTCAATTATAGACTTTATTAGAGAGTTAGTTCACCCTGTCTTGGAGGTTCCTGATTCTTTCTATAAGGCAAAGAGATTGGTGTCAAAGTTAGGTCTCTCCTCGGTTAGAATTGATTGTTGTGAAAATGGCTGCATGTTATACTTTAAGGGAAATGCTAACCTAGAGTTTTGTAAGTTTTGTCAGCACCCTAGATATAAGCGTGGTTCTACTGGGAAGCAAATTGCTATTAAGGCAATGCATTATTTACCTGTTATACCAAGGTTGAAGAGGTTGTATGCTTCCTACAACTCAGCTCCTCATATAAGATGGCATAGTAAAAATAGAAGGCCCCCTGGTGTTATGTGTCATCCATCTAATGGGGAGGCTTGGAAGCATTTTAATGCAACTTATCCAGATTTTGCAGCTGAGCCACAAAACATTCGATTGAAATTATGTGCGGATAAGTTCTCTCCTTTTTCAGTTGGTGGTGCACCATATTCATGTTGTCCTGTATTTATCACTCCTTATAATATTCCTTCTGAAATGTTGATGACTAGTCCCTATATATTTTTAAATTGTGTTATTCCTGGCCCGCATAATCCAAAAAGTGAAATAGATGTGTACTTGCAACCTTGGATAGATGAACTTTAGATTTTATGGCATGAGGGGGTTGAAATATGGGACATCTCTTTTAAATAGAATTTCAATAAGCGTGCATATCTAATATGAATTATTAATGATTTTCCTGCTTATGGAATATTGTCGGGGTGGATGACCGCTGGAAAGCTGGCTTGTCCATACTGCATGGAAAAAACAAAATCTTTCACTTTGAGACATGACAGGAAAAATTCATGGTTTGATTGTCATCGTTGTTTTTTGCCACCTGATCATGAATTTAGGAGACTCAAAAATGCCTTCAGAAGGAATAGAAGGAAACATGATGGTCCCCCTCCAATGCTGTCTGGTCACAAGGTTTAGGAAATAGTTTAGTATTTGCCTAAAGCTAGTGAGGAACGATTGTACAGGCTTGATGGATATGACATTTTGCATAACTGGATTAAGCGAAGTATATTTTGGGAGTTATAATACTAGCCAAATAATTTACTTAGAAATAATGTTGATGCCATGCATATTGAGAAGAACTACTTGTTTCAACACAGTTGTGGATGTCACTGGCAAAACAAAGGATAATCCTAAGTCTAGACTTGACTTACTAGAATATTGTAACTGCAGAGAATTACACTTACAGCAGGGGCCCAATGACAATGTTCTTAAGCCGAAGGCTAGTTTTACATTCAAGTTGGACCAAAAGCGTCAAATATGTGAGTGGGTTTCAAAGTTTGAAGATGCCCAATGGATATGCCTCAAATTTGGGAAAGAGGGTTGATATGACAAAAGGAATCTTGCATGGAATGAAAAGCCATGATTGTCATGTTTTCATGGAGAAATTACTTCCAATTTCTTTTATTGGTTTACCTAAAAACATATGGAAACCAATAGCCGAGATTAGTTTGTTCTTCAATGACTTATGTGCCACCACATTAACAGAAGAAAATCTGGCGCGAATAGAAAGTAATATTGTTATTATCACCAACAAGCTAGAGAAGATTTTCCCGCCAACGTTCTTCGATGTGATGGAACATCTTTCCATTCACCTTGTGCATGAAGCTCGACTAAGCGGTCCAGTTCAAACTAGGTGGATGTATCCATTTGAACAGTAAGCATTTGCAACATATTTAAATGCATACTTTTTTTGTTAAATATAGTAAACATCTAACCTTAAGATTTATAGGGAAATTAGAAAATTGAAAAGGGGTACCAAAAACAAACATGCTCTATAGTTGAGGCATATCTTCCAAGAGAAACTTCTCAATTTTGTTCATACTACTTTCATGATGAAGTTGCTTGTTCAAGAAACCAACTGAATCGTCATTAGGATGATGTGAATGAGCATCATTTGAAACCGATATTAATTTTCAATCAATATGGTTGTAAATCTAAAAGAACCATACCTCGCCGGCTCACTCCCATGGAGAGGAAATCGGTAACTTTGTATATCTTGCTGAATTGCCCCAAAATTGAGCCCTTCCTGAAGTAAGGAGATTCAAATTTTAACATATCTTGTTTGTTTACTCATTCCCTTAAAGAAACTAATTGTGTATCCCATGTTGGATGTTCAGTTCATTTAAGACTCAATTCCACGAAAATCAAGTGTATGCATTCTTTACAACATGGTTTAAAAATGAGGTTCGTCAGTGTATTAATGTTTCTACAGAGTTTAAAAATTTACACATTCGTCAACTAAAATATATATATGTATGATATGTTTAGGTACACCATTCACCAAATGTAGCCGCATACGATAATCTCTTGAGAGATATTTCTTTGGATCCAGTCGAAGATAATGCAATGTCCCAATACAAAGTAAATGGGTTTAATTTTTCCACCGAACAACACTAACAACACTCCAGGTCAAGGAAAACAAACAATAGTGGTGTTTGGGTTAAGGGTGATGATGATGTTGATTACTTTGGCATCATACACGAGATCTTAGAACTGGAGTATGCTGGTTTCCTAATAAAAAAATTATCCTATTTCGATGTAAGGGGTTTGATCCAAGCACAGCAGGCACAAGAGTACATAAGGAGCATAACATCATTAAAGTGAAGCACAATAGGTCGTATCCTATTTACAATCCATTTATTCTAGCGCAAAATGCTAAACAAGTGTTTTATGCTCCTTATCCGTTGCGCAATGACAAGTCTGATTGGTGGGCTGTGATCAAAACAAGGCCTATAGGGCGGGTGGAAATGTTCTGGAGACTGCGTATCAAAATAAAATACAGATTGATCACCAGCTAGTGGACGTTGAATTAGTGGACGGTTTGAATCACCCAAAAAATATTTTTGAAGAACTTAATATTGCGGAAGAAGAGGCTGAGTGGATAGGAGATAAGGAAACCTCCGAAGAGGGTGGATGGTTTAGTGGAGAGTCTTCAGACGATGATGATTAGTTGTATAGGTTAAATTTATTATGTATTGATATGTAATATATTGTTTAAATTTGTTGTTTCCACTTTTCCATGATTTATATAGTAATAAAAATATTCTTGTCTATATCTCGTGTTGTTGGAGCGATTTGAAGTGTGAATGAGTAACTTGGCATTAGTTACTTAGAATGTTTTCTTATATATTCATTTTGTAGGAACTAACAACTTGTTAAATTCACATAATTTTGATGTCAGGCAAAGGTGACAAAGGTAAGGGAAAATTAGTTGATACTACGAAACCAAAAAGAAAAGAGAACCTCCGTCTTATAGACGATCGATAGGTATTCATATATCTGAGGGTCGGTTTGCTGACGCACCAGCACGAGCCTTATATTCTAGGTCGTTTGAGGATTTGATACCTACTCCTACGCATGTGGGGCCACTACATGGGTCTACACCAACCCATTCTGCTTCTATGACCGTGCCACCGCCAGCACAATACTATCAGAGGCCACTGACCTCTCCAGACATCTACCATCACCGATAGCCTCATGCAGAAATCACATAGCTTCACACAGTGATTTTGCTGGATCTATTGGGTTGTCAGATCTTCATCTTGGAGGTACTCCATATGGTGCTTCCGATCCGCCACGCCAGTGCATCCACCATCGGTTAGTAGGCAGCCAGGAGACAGAGATAATTCTGCGAGGATTTATATGGTTCCACTTGCGAGAGGGTAAGATTTCTAAATATAATAACGTTACTTATTTTTTTCATTACTATTTTATTGTTCCCGATGAAATCACCGTTTGATCTTGTGTTGTAGGTTTAAGCTGGATGCTGGAGTTGAAAAATGGCGTAAATATGCATTAGTTGGCACTTCAACGACTACTGGACTAGCTAGCAAAAGGTTCCATAACTTGACAGGGATAGAATATTTGAAGAATTTAAGGTAAGGATTTAACTTATCGCCTACTTATTAACAATTTGTTAGAACACAAGATTGAATATTATATTTTGGTTGTAGAAATTTTACTGGTGGGATGCTGCAAATGAATTTCTTGAAAAGAGGAACTTTTTCCAAAGATGTAGAGGCAGATTTAAAGATCTATTGGATTATGCTCGAAAGAAATCGGTAAAATCTAAGTGGATTCCTGAACCCTTATGGCCACTGTATCAGTGCCACTAGAATATCCTAGAATACCAATTATTGAGGGAAAAAGAAAAGAGAGCCCAGGCATTATCCAAGGGTGGCTCCCTATATACTGTGGGTGCTAGAAGTACTCTTGCAGTGAAAGAAAAATTGGTATGTAACTTTTGCAGTTTTAATTATTTGTTTCTATTTAAATTTTTTTATTATTTAAACATTGATAATTTTTTCATATGCAAAAAAAAGAAATGGGTAGGAACTACCAACTGAGGAGGTTTTTGAGGTGACTCATCTGAGAAAGAAATTGAACCCGAATGATGAAGATGTCTAGGTTGAATGAAGATATCTGGGTTGAACCTCGTGCAAAAGTTGTCCACATAAGAAATAAATTTTGAATAAATGAATCTTTTTCTCAAAGTTTATATTATTCAACTATAACAACTTTAGTATTTTTTGACTGTTAGTATTAAATTTACCTTGAATATCTATAGGATGAATTTAGGCGTCTTCTTGGTGACTGTCTGAGTAGTCTGCCTCCTGAAAGTTAGGGTGACCCAATACCCCAGCATGTATGGAATGAGTAATGGACAAAAGCTTCGGGTCCTGCAAATAGAGGTCATTTCTACGGATGCCACACTGAATATTTTGGCGATAATATTAGGAGTTCGTCCAGACCTGCATACTCTAGCTCTTTAGTTGATGCAGAAACCATTGTAAGACTACAAAATATGGTTTTTCAACTCACCGAAGAGCTTGCTGAACAGAGGCAGAGATATGTTGAACAGAGTGCAAGGCAGAAGAAGACGGAGGAGGCAACGGCATCACAAATCAGGATCCTATAGCAGCAGTTCAGTTCTTTTATTTAGACTGGAGGGGTTATTCCTCTGTGTCCTGGTGATACAGTTCGGGCTGCAAAAGGTCTAGGCCCCCTGGATGATTTCAGCACGGATGATGATATGGAAGACGAGGACGAATTCAATGATGATGACTGTTAGTTTAGTGTTTTTTGTATCTCTTGTACTTTAAATTTAGACATTTTGTTGTTTGAAACTATTGTTTTAGTATTTTCGTACTCACTTTTGTTGGATATTTTATATGTGTTGTACACTTTTGAAAATTTTCATTTGTTTTTTTTGTTGTTGTATTTTCATTTTGGTTACTGCTCTATATATTTGTTGTGGTTGCATGTAGTATTTGGGTTTTCAATTTATTTTCTTAAAATTCCCAAATATGCTATATATATATATATATATATATTTTTGCAAAAAATCGACCACATGTGGTCGGTTTATTTTTTCCTACAATTATTTTTTTCATTTAAATAAAATAATAATAAATTTTAAAAATAAATATATATTTTTTAAAAAAACCGACCATCCGTGGTCAGTTTTGAAAAAGCTACCACTACTTTTCCAACCAAAAATTTTGGTCGGTTTTATGGTCAGAAAATGGGAAAAACTGAGCACTTATGGTCAGTCTTTCTCTGTTTTTCAGTAGTGTCTTGATAACCTATTAGGAGGCTGACGACTTATAACAAATGTCATCAGCTTCCTCTTTGCTTTTGATACTTGCTGCCTTAGGCTGATGACAAACGGTGACGTCCTATCAACTCCTTGATGACTTATCACAAATGTCGTCAAGTCTCTACCTCAGCCCTCATGTTCTGCCTTAGGCTGATGACAAATCTGACGACCCATCAGCTCCTTGATGGCTTATCACAAAATGTCATCACAATTCTCAACTCAGGTCTATTCTCTGTCTGGGGCTGACGATGAACCTGATAGCTTATCACAGGGCCGACGACCTATAAGAAATGTCGTCAGCCACACTTCTCTTCGAATTTATTCCACTTTCAACTTCTTTGCTTCTATTCTTGTTGGTTCACTAACATATTAGCTTCTACTACAAAATCAAATATAAAACAATAAAAAATGACAAAAGTTGCTTAAGACTTCGTAATTATTCTTAGTTAAAAGCCTCAAATGTGTTAGCATTAGCTCACACATCAGGCACCCTACTGATTTGGGTGACTGACTGAGCTGAGGGGTGATTCTGTTGACCCTGAGGACCTGGCTGAGGACAGTCTCTGATTCTGTGGCCTAGCTTGCCACATTCGAAACAAATACCATTGACAGCTTTTCAAATACCCTGATGGTGGTTGCCACAAGTCTGGCAAAGAGGATAGGTATGGGAACTGCTAATACTACCCTGGGACTTAGAGTCTGGAGCTCTATCTTTGTTACCCTCTCTGAACTTAGGAACTGGAGCACTGGATGAAGAAGGAGATGGAACTAATGACGTAGGATGAAACTGGGAATAGTTTCTTCCTTCTGACTTAGGCTGAGCAAAGTTAAAACTACCTGTCTTCGCTCTATTATTCTTCTTCTCCCTCATCTTAATCTTTTACTTCTCTACCTACTGAGCATGAGTCATGAGCCTGGCTAAATTCATGTCACTATTCAGCATGGCGGATCTACACTTATTAACCACGCTATCATTTACCCCTGAAATGAACTTACTCATCCTTGCCCTACTATCTGCAACCACATGAGGTGCATATCTGGCTAATATAGTAAACTTAAGAAAATACTCTTTCACTGTCATATTGCCCTGCCTGAGGTTGATGAATTTTAGCACCTTAGCTTTTTTAAGCTCTAGCAGAAAGAATGTATCAAGGAACGCTGAAACAAACTCTTCCCACTCAATTAAACCTGCTTCGTTTGCCCTCTCTAACTTTTACTGCTTGAACCAAGTGTGAGTAACATCCTGTAACTGATATGCATCTAGCTCGGCACTCTCACTTAACGTAACCCTCATTATGTCTGTAACCTTCTGCACCTGATCTAGGAATTCCTGAGGGTCCTCGTCTGTCTTAGACCCAAGAAAGGATAGAGGATTCATTCGGGTGAAGTCCCAAATCCTGAATGCAGCTGAATTGTCCACTAGGTTGGCAGGAATGACAGGTATTCATTCATTCTAAGCAGCAACTGACTGAGCAAGAGTAGTAAATGCGGCCTTGAACTACACATGGGAAATATGTTCGTCCAAAGGTTCTTCGGGCTGAGGGGATGGATGATTCCCATTTCTTATTTTAGGAGTCATGTTCTGTAGAAGAAAAGAGAGAAACAGATTAGACTAAGAGATTGAATTGAGATTATGCTCACTGGCACGACATAAATACTGAAAGAGGGGAAACTATTCCTAAAACATCTTATAGCCTCTTGCAAATAAATGTGGCGCGCAACTCACCCATGTACAAGACTCTACTAGATGTGGCTTTCAGACTTCCTAGGACTCTATTGAACCTTAGGATCTGATACCAAGTTTGTAATGCCCCGAATTTGGTACCTAGAATTCTACACGGTGCTTATGGCCCCAAAGGACCACAAGCTAACCCATGACTGATATCTGTACCTATACACTGCATAATAAACTGATTAATGTGGAAACATAAAATGAAAGGCCATAAGGTTCCCAGAACTGAACATGATCTGAATGATATAACATCTATGTGGGGTAATAGAATACCCAAAACAAAACTAAACATACTAAAGTCTGAAATATGATAATTTTGAAAGCCTCTAACTGACTGAATTGTCTGAGTATGGAGTTGATGGGACATGTCCCCAACTAACTCCAACTAATAAACTAATTAATGAGATAATAGGGAAATAATCATGTCTTCGAAAGATGAGAATTCACTTCTAACTCTGTCTGCGGATATCTGGAATCTACTGTTGCTCTAGAGCTCGGGTATCTAAACCTATGGTATAAGACACCATAGCGCAAATACGTTAGTACTTTGAATGCACTGGTATGCATATGAGGTAGGCTGAATGCATGGGGTTTATATGCATGAATAATAATAATAACTGACTAACTATTATGAGTGTGAGAATACACGTATGAGACATAACAACTGACACTAATATTGTGATAACATGATTTCTGAATCTGAATATAACTGATAACATGAGTGACTATATCTGATAGTCCTGAATTTGATGAAACTAGCTGAGTTCCATACTGTATCTGAGTTGACTATATCTGACAATCCTGAATTCTGAATTCTGAAGAACTATCTGAGTTCTTTTACTGAGACTGATACTGAGACTGTTGGAGGTAGTCATCTAACTAACATGCCCCAAATAATGCATTAGAGCTGAATTGGGGTTTAATCTATGCCCTAGTTGGAAGGGTGTCAATACCACGCCACTGGTAAGAACAACATGTGAGTGGACCTAATATAAAGATAAATCTAGTAAGAATGGTGGGAACCCTCATATAGTAGGCTAAGCCACCTTATCTACCCTCATATATCAGGTTATGATGTCTCAACCTATGCTGGCTACATAGTTCTAGAATGCAAGGATTTCTTCTAAGAATCATACCCTCATATAATAGGTGAGTTTCCATCCTTGGGTTCGCTCGGTGCTAATTCCTACTACCATCTGAATAGACACTGAACATAATATACTAAACTGAATATGGACTGAGTTACTGAATTCGATTGACTGATGAAATACTACTAATATCTGACAACTGACTGAGTTCATGAGATCATGGAGATTTCCTGAGTCATAAGACTGTCTGAAGTCTACGGATTCATAGCTTGACTGAAAGTATTGTGAAAACATGACCTGGCTCTAGGCACACAACTAATATTTTGGGTACAAGTACCCCCAGGACTCGATAGAAGGAAACTGACAGAGCATGATTTACTTGAACACATAACTAATATCATATTCCATACGACATTTATAGAAGCATTTCATCAAACCTGTAATAGACATAAACTTGTACATTCATGGGGATTTCATGGTATCATGCTATTTAGGCACTTTTCCTTCATCTAGGCATTTAATCAAACATATTATAGGTATAGTACATGTAAACATCATTGTACAACAATTAACCAACATGGACATATTCTAATTTCATCATTCAAGGGTTTAGTCATAGGTTTGCATGAACCTATATCTATAATAATTAAACCCACATAGAAATTATCCCCTAACATGTAGTAGAATTCAATTTCTTATTTATCAATATGAACAAGAACATCCCAATCATGAAATCATAAAGAAAATTCATAACTTGAAGTTTAAAAAGAGATTCTTGGACTTCATGGACAAAAGGAGTCCATGAATGAACACTATGCATACCTTAGTTCGTGATTTCGTGAAGATTGACGGTGAAACTTTCGTGAAGAGAGTGTATTTTGGGTGAAAAGTGGTTGAATCATGTGTTATAGGGCTTAAATAGGGGTGGAAAATTAACCATTTTAACCCTGGACATGTCTTTTAATTTCTGTGAAATTCCCCAAATTGGACCCCTCGCACGACGCGGTGCTATTGCACTATGTCACTAGAATTTAACAATTGGAAAATTTGGCAATGGCGCGTCACGGAGCCATTGCGTTGCTATGTCGTTTACGACCTGGAAGTTTGGCACAACGCGGAGACATCGCGCTGAGATACAAGAAAAAGAACAATTATGAATTTGAGCCCTGGCGTGACGTGCCACCATAATCACAGACCCCTACTGGAATTTTCCGAATGCCATTTCCTCATGTGGCGCGGCACATCACTGACTAATATGGCACTGTTTTACGATGGGAACTTGAAATAGTCGTAACTTCTGATCTGGTTTTTATACAAATCTTATATCGATAGAAAGCTTATTGAATTCCCCATGTGATAGAAAGTGAAAATCTTAAAAATACCATATGTACAAAATTGGATTCGTGTTCCAAATCCAGTTCTAACATCCTTGAGATGATTTCAAGCTAGGAAAAGTACGGGGTATTACAGTCTTGGCACCCAAGTTCACCTCAGTACAACCTTTCACCCTTAGAAAGATGGTTAAGTAGAAATTACCATTGATACTTTAAAAGATATGTTAAGAGTGTGTGCCATCGACTTTAAGGGTAATTAGGATGACCACCTTCCTTTAATTGAGTTTGCATACAGTAACAGTTATTATTCCAGCATTCAAATGGCTCCATTTAAAGCGCTCTATGTGAGGAGGTGTAGATCCCCCACTGATTTGTTTGAAGTAGGTTAGGCGACAGTGGTAGGGTCTGACTTGGTATTTTATACCATAGAAAAAGTTCAGTTGATCAGTAAAAGGCTTAAGACAGCTCAGAGCTGATAGAAATCGTATGCAGATGTGCGAAGAAAGGATCTTGATTTTGAGATTGGTGATTATGTATATTTGAAAATCTCTCCTATGAAGGGAGTGAAGAGGTTTTGTAAGAAGGGGAAGCTCAGTCCCTGATATATCATTCCTTACCAAATTCTCAGCCATTTCAGAAAGGTAGCTTATGAGCTTGAGTTGCCTTCAGACTTAGCTTCAGTTCACCCAGTGTTTCATGTATCCTTGCTAAAGAAGGGCATATGTGAGCCAACAGTTTTAGTCCCTATAGAGGGCATATATGTTCAGAATAGCCTCTCTTATAAGGAGATCCTTGTTGAAATTCTTAATCATCAGGTTCGCAAACTGAGGAACAAAAAAGTCCCTCTAGTCAAAGTTCTTTGGCGAAATTAGTCCATTGAGGAAGCTACTTGGGAAGAAGAAGCAGATATGCGGACCAAGTATCCTTACCTCTTCTTCACAAACTTAGATTCAGCCCAAGGTAACAGTTTTCCTTAAATTTAATCAGTTCCATTTTTAGATTTCCCTTTATGAGATTGATATCAATCCAGTTGCATAACATTTTCATGTCATGCATACCTTCATAAAACAACTCAGTCATGTGTTATGACTTCAGAATTCAGTCAAGCTTTCGTTATGCATATCCAGTATGATCAGTATATCAGTACTTTCAATCATGTAAACACACTTCAGTTGTGTGTGTTCAGTATATAAATTCAGTTTATCAGTATTCTCAGCTTAGTCAGTCTCATTCGAGGATGAATGTTCCCATGGGGGAGATATTGTAAGACCCTACAAAAATCTTAAGTTTAACCCAGTCCTTTAAAACTTGAGAAGAGGTCCCAAACTTAGAAATTTTAGCTATGTATTTATACTCAGAGTTATTTTAGCCTTCGTAAGTTAGCGATCCTATTTCACGGCCCTTATGACTTTAAAATATCAATCCTTAGATTGAATCATGATCAGTTGTGTTAATAGGTTACTCTGGGTAAGTTTTGAATTTTTTGGATCTCGTTTGAAACAAGTTTGGATGACCAAAATAGTAGGTTGACACGATCTCGACACACTGCATGGCCCATTGCGTCGGCAGATAATCCCCCCAGCTTTCAGTGTAATTCCAGTGAACCAACGCGAACACAATGCGGCGCGTTGGTCTATGTGTCATTGAACATGTTTTCAGTCATTAAATATCCCATGTCCAGAGGGGTAATTGGGTCATTTTCCACCCGTATTCAGCCCCCAAAACACGAGATTAAGTCATTTCTAGGGCAAAAACACTCACTTTCTCTCAAATTGCTGTCAAGAACAAACCCTAGGGCTTTTGATTTCAAATTCAAACTTTAAGAACACACTATCAATCTTCACGAATTCAAGCAGCAAGGTATGTTAGATGTTCATCCAAGGGTTTCCTTCCACCCTTGGAGTTCGAGAACCCTTTTTAATTACAAATTGATTTCTTTCATAACTTTTATGTTGAATTTGATTATCTTCATGATTATGATGTTAGTTGGGTTTATAATCCATAATTAATCATATTTTTCATGGGACATAAATAGCATATGTGTGTTGTTATGTGGATTCAAGTAAAACTCCCATGAATTTGTAAGATTGAGATTGGTAGTCATGATGTTTACATATTGTTCATTATTATGTGCATAGATTGTGCTCCCTAAGTGTTTGATGAATTTTTCATGTGAGTTGAGTAATTAAATCATATCATGTCAGCAAGTATACAAGTTCATGCCATGCAAGTGTTTGCTAAAATGCATCAATGAATGAATGATGACAAAGTAACTAGATATCATGTTTCCAATACTGTACCATATTTTACAATTTATGCTATTGAGTACTGGGGGTATCTAATGCCCGATAATCTAGTTGTTTACTTAGGTTTATTGTAGTTTCCGAATAGTCACAGTCATGTCACATATAGTAGTACTCAACCAGTTACAGAACTTAGTATATTCAGCCAGTTAACCGAACTCAGTGTATTCAGTCAGTTAACAGAATTTGGTTTACTCAGTTAGTTAATAGAACTCACTGAAATCAGTCTAGTTCAGTTAGTTAAAACAATTAGTAACAGTTCAGTTAAGGCCAGAAAGTCTAGAAATTAGTTTAGTTTAGTATCTATTCAGTTGGGAGTAGGAATCAACACTGAGAGAACCCAGGGATAGGGGCATTCCTGTCAGTAAAGGGTTTAACCATTAGCAATAATTCTTGCATTACAAAACTTTGTAGCCAGCAAAGGTTAAGATATCTACATGCCAGATAAGGCTTGATTCATCTCTTATGAGTTTTCCTGCCAGCGAGGGTTAACGAAAGAACTTTGTTCCAGAGAGGGTTAACTCATAACCATTGTTAGTATCCCTTGGCAAGGTGCTAACACCCTTCCAACTGGGGTCACAGATTGGACCCCAACTCAGTTCATAATCGGGCTATGTCAGTTAGAAGAACACTCCCATAATTTCAATTTCAGTTTCAGTTTTAGACTAAGTATAAAATCTCAGTCCAGTTTCAGAATCAGGACTGTCAGATACAGTCACCCAACTCAGTATAGAACTCAGTTCAATTCTACAAAATTAGGACTATCAGAAATACTCACTTAGTTAACAGTAATATAGTATCAGTAAACTTTGATATTAGTCATTCAGTTATTAAAACTCAGTACCCCTCAGTTACAGTATGCATAGTTAGGTGCATATTATTGCATAATCAGTATTAACAGTAGTTTCAAATATACATGTACTCTCATTCAATTATACTCATGTTATTTAGTTAGTTATTGTTTATATTTATAAACCCATTCATATCAGCCTACCTCACTTAGCATACCAGTATATTCAAAGTACTGACGCTTACCTTTTTTTTGCACTATGATGTCTTATATCATATGTTTAGACGCACGGGCTCCTGGTCGTACTTAGCAGCCCAATCTATCAGCAGCAAACTTAGTGGTGAGTCCTTATAATTTGAGGACTGAGTTGTTATTTTAGTATTTTAGTATTTAATTTATTTCAGTAGTTGGAGTTAGTTGGGGGCTTGTCCCATCAACTCCATATTCAGACAGTTAGAGGCTTTCAGACTAGAGTATTTCAGACAGACGTTCAGTTTTCAGTATTGATTTTTAGTATTCAATATTTGACTTCAGTTTTGAACCTTAGGATAGATTTTTGCCTAATTTCCATATTATACAGTATTATTATTCAGTGATTGCAGCAGGTACCAGTCATGGGTTAGCTTGTGGTCCTTTAGGATTATGAGCACCATGTGACATTCGGGGTACAGACTCAGGGCATTAAAACATTTTTGAGCCAAGCAGTCCTACAGATCACCTAACTATCCTCCATATGCACCCTCACAATAAGATGATTGCCCATATTCACTCACAATCATGCGATCTATTCTAAGAAGTAAAATTTACCTATATCACAACATGTTTACCCCTATTTACCTAAAATCCCATATTTTTATTAAATTTCAAAAAATCCCACCTTTTTTCCGTTGCAGATACATATAACTAATATGAGATACATCACATAGATATGTTTAAATCTTTATCTAATTTGCATAATTTAAGGGCTGTAACGGCTAAGTTGTATTAATTTAACAATTAACCTAACTAATAATGATAAAAAATCTATAAAATCCCACAAAAAGGTAATTTGTTTGTTGTTCCACCTTTTAAAACAAATTATCTTCCATAATCAGTTTCCAGATACAAACAATTCATACGAATTTCTTATTATTTTTTATTGATTTTGTTTGAAGTACTTGCAAAGAATATTTTAGTATTATTATGTCATTCTAGCATTTAGATTAACTATATAAAGTATGAGGGTCATAAGAGTGATGAAATCATTGTTAGTGAACATGTAAAGGATGATATATTGATTTTGCCCATTGCTGTAGAACTGAAAATTGATGAAAGTGGGATAAAAATTGAGTGAAAAGAGTGATTTCACTTATGGCAAGGTAATCCATTGAGAATTCCTTCAATTTCTATGAAGAAGAGTTGTTGAAGTTACTCCCAAAGATGTGCTTCTAGAGGTATTTACATGTTCAGAACTGGGCAATTTTAGGCCGAGATACATATTTAGACACTAACGATACTTTTTTTAATTTCTTGTATCTCTTGTTCTGTGTTTATGTTTTTATATGTATATATTGTATTTTAAGTTTTAGTGAAATAAACATACCAAAGGTGCATGATAGTAAGCTTAAAGATACATATTATGTACGAGTGTGTTTTGTATGTATCTTACATTATTTTTGTTTTGATTCAATTATTTATACCAAATAATCATATACTATAAAACAACAGATACATTTTAAGCATTTTGTATATCTGGTTTTATGTTATTATTTATTTATGTATCTCTTGTTATTTCAGATCTGGACAATTTTAGGCTGAGATACATATTTAAACATACATGATACTTTTTTCAATATCTTGTATCTCTTGTTATCTATTAAGTTTTGCATGTATCTCTTATTTTTTAAGTTTTAGTGAAATAAGCATCCCAAAGATACATATAAGTAAGCTTAAAGATACATATTGTGTATGAGGGGTATGTTATATGTATCTCATATTTTTTTTAATTCACTTATTTGTAGGTTCATTACAAAAGATGAGCTCGATATAGCTATGCAAGAGCATGGAATAGGTAATCCATCCTATATAAGGGAAATCATATCTAAAGTGGACATAGACAATGTGAGTGTGACAATTTTTTGCTAAATAGTTAGAGTATAGCACCTTGTCACATGTGCTAATTCAGTCAAATTTTTAGGATGGAAGAATCAACTATGAGGAATTCTGCACAATGATGAGAAGTGAATCTAAACAACCAGGCAAGCTCTTCTAGTTCCATGAGTCTCCTTCTCGAGAGCAAGTTGTGGAAGAGCTATTCTTTAAAATATGAACTATGAGCTCTTGTGTTTCTTCCATAAGAACCATCAGGCATGCATGTATGCATAAGAAAATATTGCTAGTTTAGATGTTTTATCGTTCTCCAGTAGAAAATATGAACATTTATGATCTTCTCCATTCAAGACAGTCTTTGCTGAGTGTATCTATTTTGTCTTGTGGTGTGGTTTCTCCTCCCTTGCATAAACTACATCAATTTGGGACTTGTAAGGTGTTGATTTAGGCCACTCCTAAGTGAATGAAGTATTTCAGTAGTTGAAGATTTCATCACATTTTATGTTGAATGAGTTTTGTGTTCATTTTAGTAAAGATCATTAATCATCTTCAATTTCCTAATGAACTATAAAATCAACATAAACTATCTGTAATATTTCTATTTTTGTTCTCTTTGGTGCTTGCCAACAATGATAGAACCAACAAATTTGTTAGGAATGGAGGTTTAGCTTGTTCATTTCTTAATTGTTGGATAAGTTTGGAAATGATTTTGTTTTAATAAATAGTAAAGCTTCCAAAGTTATCATGTGGCCCTATTACAGTCAACTGACAAGGTGAAATCTAGCACGATTTTAAATTTGCAAGCTTAAAAAAACATGAGTCACAAAGCGAACAATATGTATAATGAGTTTAAACGTGTTGGTTACTTCCCGCTAGACTGGATTCAGTGAAATCTCACAATATTATGCCCAAAATAGCCACGATTACTGTGATAATCGACGCAAGATATTCTTCTAAGTTCGATCGATTCAAGCTAAGTGATTGAGGTCTGTACTTCACAAGTTCTTTAGTTTTTTCGCACAATAGAACATAAATAAAAACATAGGTAGCATTTTTTTCAACTTCTGCTTAGATAGCTGAATTGCTTAAGCATTAGGATTCAGTCAAAAAAGAAAAAAACATACCACATCCTAAACCAATTCCTTGTGATTGGATTATTTATAAACAGAAACATCAACATACCTCATGTAGTTCCATGAGTGATCTCCGAACACGAGTAAAAAGTATAATTCCACAAGTGGAGTTCAGAGAAGATGGATGTTTTTTTCAAGATCCACTAATCTCTAGTCATTTATGTCCATCATGTTTATAGTAAGAACTATGCAAGGTCGGGAATCAAGATAAATATAAGCATAACAAAATTAGTTTATGAAAACCAAATTTATTATGAACTGAAATAAGAGTACAACAAAAATTCAGAAAGAAACCCATGACAAGATCTCATAGGCATTAACCAAAGACCAACCCCTTGGAACAATAAATGCAAACAACTTATATATTACTATGCTTTAATAAGCCCAAACTACAAATAGCCCAAACAACTTAGAAACCATGAATCTTGATCTGATCCTTCTTGACAACACCAATAGTCACAAGGAAATAAGAAACATTCTTCCTTTGATCACCTTGAAGTTGTATCACTTTGCCAAGCTTCTTATCCTACACAATATTTCTATTGCAACAAAATCTTTCTTCTGATCCTTCAAGATTTTTTCATAACTAAATTCTTTCCTCAGGCATTGAATGGTGGTCAAGCTTTTCTTTCCATTGCTTTGTTGTATATATATAAAAGCATAAACAAAGAATTAGAGCTACAAGAAATTGAAAAACATATCATATATGTCTAAATATGTATCTCGGCCTAATATTTCCCAAATTTTAACATGCAAATACCTTTGGAATCTCATCTATGGAAATAACTTAACAACTCTTCTTCTTTTAGCAGGAACTTTACTGCCAGAACTGTTAGATCTTTTTTTCTTAAAAATATGCACTACTTTTTTCTTAGCCTTTTTGGCCTACTTTTAATGTAATTTTTCCATCATAGATGGATTGTTTCAATGCTTGGATCTATTTCCATTAAATCATCAGATTTGTTCTCAAAAATACCAGGAATAAAGATTACAACTTCTTCATATTATTTGCTATTGTCTAATTGAGAGATTCCAAGACTAAACGGTTGTTCGGAATCTCTATTCATTAAGCTAATTCAAACAAAAAAATTAACTAGTGAAGTTGCTTCTTGTAGGACCCCATAAAAGTTCTAGTTTAGTTCAGTCCTATTGTAACATCCCATATTTTTGGGCTAAAATTCAAACTATTCTTATGAAGTATGCAGACCAGAACCCAAATTTTATGTACATATATGTGTGGTGATCAATTTTATAATGTGAGAATGTCATTTCATATCAGTCAAGGTTATAAAAATCTCCAAACTCAAAGACGAGTTGAGAACACTCCTATTGATTAAGTTTTAGTGAATGATTTAACTTGGGTCAACTTTAAATGACCATTACTCCTTGTACATAATGAGTTACGTGTCTTACCTTATATCAAATAAAAAATCTTTGAATCTTATTTCTAACACATTTTGTTTTACCGATATCGGAGCAAAAAGTTATACTCATTTTACTTCAGCATGTTTGTATGTCAACAAAGTGACGACCTGAGTTGATAGGCCATTACCTAAGTGATGACCTATCAGCCAAGTCATAACCCCAAACAAGTGAGCCATTATTTTTAGCTTCCAAGTAATGACTTGAGTTGATAGGTCATCACCTTAGTGATGACCTTTCAGCCTAAGTCGTCATCCAAGACCAGCAACACATAACATCAGCTTCCAAGTGATGACTTGAGTTAATAGGCCATCATCTAAGAGATGACCCATTAGCCCTAGTCATCACTCTTAACTAGAAACTCATAAAATTAGCTTCCGAGTGATGACTTGGTGTTATAGGTTATTACTTGGTTGATGACTTATCAGCCAAGGTCGTCACCCTTAAAATTCAACAATTCTCATTCAGATTTGGAGGGGTATTTTGGTCTTTTCTCTTACCTTCTATGACTTAAATCACACATAAAACCCTATTAAGTGATAAAATATCAGTTTCTCATCACTTATAATCCTCTCCACTCTCAAGAATAAGAAAATTAGGGTTTTCTCTCAAGATCATCTCCCAAGAACAAGATTCAAGTCCTTTTTCAAGAAAACCAAGGAGTTATAATTCCCAATCTAAGAACGTTCAAGAAAGGCCAATTCTCTTTCAATATTAAAGCTCCAAGGTATGTTAGGTGTTCATCCTTGGGTTTTCTTCCACCCTTGGAGTCCAAGAACCCTTTTTAAAACTTGAATTATGATTCCCATGTTATGAATTGAAATATGCTCATGTTTGTGTTGTTGTATGGGTTTCAAATCAAGATTTAATTATAAGTTTCATGATAAAATATAGCATGTATGTTTATTGACATAGTTCCCATGTTAAAAATCTTGAATTTGTAAGTTTAAGTTGTAGCTATGATGCTTGTGTTGTTCATTATTATGTGCATTAATCATGCTCCCCAAGAGTTTGATAGAATGTCCATGTGAGTTAAATAGTGTAATCATGACATTTTAGCATGTGTTTCATTCATAAACAAGCTCATGACCTCCATGTGTTTGATAAAATATCTCGGTTAATGAATTATGAGTAATTGACTATTGCTATGCCTTCAAGATTTGCTATGCTTGTAAATTATGTTATCGAGTCCTAGGGGTATTTATTACCTAAAATCTAGTTGTTTACTTAGTTACAGTAGTTATAGAATAGTCCTAGTAAAGGTCAAGATTAGTAGTACTCAGTCAGTTAATAGAACTCAGTAAACTTATTCCATTTCAGTCAATCAACATGATCAGTGTCAGTTTAGTCAAGCCTATTACAGTCTAGTGATCAGTTCAGTGTCGATTTAGTTGGGAGTAGGATTCAGCACCGAGTGAACCCACGGATGGGGCATTCCTATCAGCAGAGGGTTTGACCCTTAGTAGCAGTCCTTACATTATAGAACTACGTAGCCAGCGTAGGGTAAGTCGTCCTTCTGCTAGACTACAATTGATGCAATCACATACATATTTCATAAGTCTTCCTGCCAGATTAGGGTTGACCCATCTTTGTTTGTATCTCGTGGCATGGTGCTAACACCCTTCTAAATGGGGTCACAGGTTGGACCCAAATCAATTTATAATCAGGGTATGTCAGTTAAATGAACACTCCCATAGTTACAATTTCAATGTTTAGTTTTAGTAATCAGTCTTAGTATTCAGTAAAGAAATCAAACAGTTCTACAGATCCTTGGCTATCAGTTATCAGTTACTTAGCCATTAGAATTTAGTACTTCAGTTTTAGTCTATACTTTTAG
>NC_061117.1:182462595-182483604 GCF_002878395.1 Capsicum annuum | reverse complement strand
ACTTAGCCATTAGAATTTAGTACTTCAGTTTTAGTCTATACTTTTAGTTATCAGTATTCAGTTACCAGAACTCAATACTTCAGTTTTAGTCTAATTCAGACAGACTTATATATGCAGTATTACATATTCAGTATGTTCAGTAGTTATAGTTTTGCATGTGCTCTTATCTTGTTACTTCATAATTTTCATTCAGTCAGTTATCATCTCATGCATACAAATCCATGTATAGTAGCCTACCTCACTTAGCATACCAGTACATTCCATATACTGACACATGCTCTTTCGTTGCGCTATGATGTCTGATATCATAGGTTCAGATGCACGGGTTCCTAATCAAACTTAGCTACTCAAGATATCAGTAGCAGATTTAGCAGTGAGTCCTCATCCATCAAGTATATTATTTTATTTTAGTATTTCTGTTAGTTTAGTAGTTATTTCAGTCAGAGTTAGTTGGGATTTTGTCCCGTCAACCCCATACTTAGACAGTTAGAGGCTTTCAGACTAGCACAGTCAGTTATTTAGTTTTCAGATATTATTATCAGTACACTCAGTTATTATTTCAATACTTTGAGAACATTATGGCATTTTATATTATACTTCTATATATATTTTTAGTATTATTATTCAGTGCTCACAGCAGGTACTAGTCATGGGTTAGCTTGTAATCCTTCAGGGTCGTAAGTACCGTGTAATGTCCAGGGTGTAGACTTGAGGTATTATAAACTTGGTATCAGAGCCTAAGGTTCTATAGTATCCTAGGGAGTCTAAAAGCCACATCTAGTATAGTCTTGTGCATGGGTGTGTAGCGCATCACACTTATGGACAAGAGGCTACAAGATATTTTAGGAAAAATTTCCCTTTTTCATGTCTTAGATCTTGCTATAGATTGGTTCTGTAAGAACCTTATGTAGATTCTGATTATGCTCCACTCATGTCAACTCTACCTTACTTTTGAGGTAACAAAAATAGAGAAACTCAAAGTCCTATAGATAAGGCTTTTTCAGATAGTCCCCGTAGATAATATGGGATTGCTGTAGACTCAAAAGTATCCTATCAGTTTTGTTATGTTCCAAAGTTTAAAAGATTTCATCATGATCATGAAAACTCATGCACTAATACAAAGTCAGATGTGCCCTCAGTTCCCTTCTCAAAATCCTATGATAGCATATGACCTAGAGTTAGAAGCATAAACCCAGGAGTTTAGCAGTAGTAGAGTGGGGATAGTATTATCTAAATTTAGTAGATTTTGCATTCATGGGCTAGTTGTATAAAAGGTGATTCAGTAGGCTTGAAATAGTGTATGCAAGAATTTAAGTTTGGTAATTCAAAGTTATATGTGTTGTTGATGCTAGTGTATTGGTAATTCTCATGGTGTGGGGAAAATATAAGTTTAGAGATGTGACATTTGAAGTCTATGATGAAAGTAGTATGGTTATTAAAGATTTACAGATATTTCTGTTATGTGTTAGAATCTAAGTTTGAATCTTTGAAGGTTGAGCTAATAGAAAGAGGAGTGGAAAACTCTAAGATAGCCAGTTCTTAAGTTGTTACATAACATATTTAGGGGTATAGAAATTTAAGTGTTCTATCTCAGAAGAAAGTATCAGCAGTATGGTTTTATACTTTCAAGTGCAGTCTTTCGTGGTGAATTTAGTGATTATGTGCATTATTATACCCCAAATTCTAAAGTAAAGTGGTTTCAGTTTAGTTTAGGGATATTGATTAAGTGGTTTATAGACTTAGAATGATGGCCTTAAGCTAAGAGGGAGATGACATAACAAGTAACCAAGTCAGGCTTTCAGATTTTAGTAGTAATGTGAGTATGTGTAGAAAAGCAGTAGAAGAGAATGATTCCCAACCTATCCTTACCTTAGTATAGAGTTTTGTATTTTAGTTATTATGATATCTACTCATTCTTTACATGTCAACCCAGTGATCATAGCTCATATTCGTGCACTCTATAGAAAATCATGTACGATTTTAGTTCCTAGTATAAGGAGTTCAAGTTCACCCAGCGCTCCAAATCATGTTCCATAAAATTCAGAAACTCCAAACACAGGTCATACAGCTCATGACTCATGTATTCATGTATTATAGTATACTCAGTTACTATGACTCAAGCTACCCACTTAATGATCAGTGAAACTTAAATTTTGTCATGTATATCCTCAGTTTAGATCCCTTAACGAATCCATAATGTTGATATTCTATTCCTTAGGCCTCAGTTAAGTGTCAAGTTCTGTGTAGTGTTCATTCATACTTCAGGTCCTCATGTTTTAGTGTTTCAGTGACCTCTTCTAATAAAATAATGTAGTGATGAGCAATTGCTTAGATGGGAGAGAGTAAATGTTTTACATGAGGCTATAGTTGTGAAGATAGGCTTGAATGTCCTATTTATGTCTTACAGGATAAATGCATTACGCATTAGTGAATGGCTAGTAAAAGGTTGGATTTAGTGGTTGAGGGGAAATCAAAATTATTCATGAGTTGAGAAGTTGTGAAAATGCAGGGTGTGTCAAATTCATGATTCAAACTAGCATTACAGTGTTATGTGGGCATTTTGTAGATTCGAGTAGGCTTGTCCATAGTGGCAGAATGTAGTCCAGCTCAGACTTCAGTAGGTAGAGTTATCAGTGTCCATGTGAATATTTTCAGTAGCCTCAGGTGAAGTACAGTATTAAGGTGAAAGATACAGTAGAGAGAGTATTCAAAAGGTATGTCTAAGCTTAAAAGTTGTAGTTGCAAGGCATAAGGCTTAGTAACTCTATCCTAGCTGATGTTTCATAGGCCTGTGTTCCATATTACAGAATTTTAGCCATGTTGTGATTTCTTATTCAGATGTCTT
Source organism: Capsicum annuum (assembly GCF_002878395.1). Lineage (NCBI taxonomy): Eukaryota > Viridiplantae > Streptophyta > Magnoliopsida > Solanales > Solanaceae > Capsicum > Capsicum annuum. The sequence continues at coordinate 182,480,759 of NC_061117.1, read as the reverse complement.
ATTCAGACCATTCCAAGACTCTGTGTTCCCTAAAGTCATTAGAACTTCATAGAAAGAGTGGCGAAGAAATTCTCCAGTTAAGTATAAGCTTTCAGTATGAGTTAGTTTGTATAGCCAGTAATTTAGCTTAGTAGTCAGACAAATAAGTTTCTATGGTTTTGTCTCTCCTATTCTAGAGAAAATTCCTTCACGACCATGAAAGTCATTACTTCAGTTCAGTTATGCATCAGGCATTAATTTCGGATTCCTGATATTCAGCATAATTCAGTTCATAAGTGTCTCGTGCATCATCTCAGTTTTTCCTTAGTAATTTAGCCATGTCAATATCATTCAGGGGACAAACTATCCCAAGGGGGAGATGCTATAATACCTTGAGTTTTAATATCCTTAACCTCAAAATCTTTTATTCATAAAACTACATCCAGCAGAAGATAACAGTTACTCATAAGTTGACTCTCTCATTCCTATCTCAGCCATGTGACCGTTCTTATGCATTGTATTTATTCCATAAATCAGTTCAGTTCATGAGATTCAGTTCATGTATCATGTTTCAGATTTAGTTATGATCTCATATTCCCATTCATGCATGTTTAGTAAATTATCTCAGATTCCTGGGTATTTTTAGTATAGGGTAACAATTTTACTTAGAATCCCTCATTTCCATGCTTAGTTCTAGCTGTATATCATTCTTATATCATTTATGCATTTATGAAATAGTTCAGTCATGTGTCGTGTCTCCTGAATTTAGTCATGCTTCAGTTATGCATGTCAGTGAAGGTACAGTTCCTCTCAATTCAGTCCGTCTCATTCAAGGATGAATGTTACCAAGGGGGAGATATTGTAAGACCCCATAAAATTTCTAGTTCAATTCAGTCCCATTGTAACACCCCATAATTTTGGGCTAGAATTCAAACTATTGTTATAAAGTATATAGATCAAAACCCAATGATTTTATGTCCATATATGTGTGATTTTCAATTCTATAATATGAGAATTTCATTTAATATCAGTCGAGGTCACTAAAATCTCTAAACTCATAGATGAGTTAAGAACCCTCTTATTGATTAAGTTTTAGTGAATGATTCATCTCGGGTTAACTTTAAACGACCATTACTCCTTGTAAATAATAAGTTACATGTCATACCCTATATCAAATGAATTATCTTTGAATCTTATTTCCAACACATTTTGTTTCACCTTAATCCAATATTGGAGCAAAAAGTTATACTCATTTTACTTCAGTATGTTTGTATGTCAACAAAGTGACGACCTGAGTTGATAGGCCATCACCTAAGTGATGACCTATCATCCAAATCGTAACCCCAAAATAGTGAGCCATTATTTTCATCTTCTAAGTGATGACCTAATTTGATAGGTCATCATCTAAGTGATGACCTATCAGCCCAAGTCGTCACCCAAGACTAGAAACGCTTAAAATCAGCTTCCAAGTAATGACCTGAGTTGATAGGCCATCACCTAAGTGATTGCCTATCAGCCCAAGCCATCACCCTTAACCAGAAACTCATAAAATCAGTTTTTGAGTGACAACTTGGTGTGATATGTCATCACTTGGTTGATGACTTATCAACCAAGGTCATCACCCTTAAAATTCAACAATTCTCATTCGGATTTGGAGGGGTATTTTGGTCTTTTTCCTGACCTTCCATGACTTAAATCATGCATAAAACCCTATTAAGTGATAAAATATAAGTTTCTCATCACTCATAATCCTCTCCACTCTCAAGAAGAAGAAAATGGGTGTTTCCTCTCAAGATTATCTCCCAAGAACAAGATTCAAGCCCTTCTTCAAGATAACCAAGAAATTACAATTCCCAATTTAAGAACGTTTATGAAAGGTCAATTTTCTTTCAAGATTAAAGATTTAAGGTATATTGGTGCTCATTCTTGGGTTTCCTTTCACCCTTGCAGTCCAAGAATCCTTTTTAAAACTTGAATTATGATTCTAATGTTATGAATTGAAATATGCTCATGTTTGTGTTATTGTATGGGTTTCAAATCAAGATTTAACTATAAGTTTCATGAATAAAAAATAGCATGTATGTTGATTGATGTAGTTCCTATGTTAAAACCCTTGAATTTGTAAGTTTAAGTTGTAGTCAAGATGCATTAATCATACTCCCCAAGTGTTTGATAGAATGTCCATGTGAGTTGAATATTGTAATCATGACATGTTAGCATATGTTTTCATTCATGTATAAGCTCATGACCTCCAAGTGTTTGATAAAATGTCTCGTTTAATGAATTATGAACAGTTAACTATTGTTATGCTTTTAAGGTTTACTATGCTTGTCAATTATGCTATCGAGTCTTGGGGGTATTTATTACCTGAAATCTAGCTGTTTACTTAGTTGCAGTAGTTATAGAATATCCCTAGTAAAGGTTATGATAAATAGTACTCATTTAGTTAATAGAACTCAGTAAACTCAGTCCAGTTCAGCCAATTAACACCATCAGTGTCAGTTCAGTCGAGCCTAGTATAGTCTAGTGATTAGTTCAGTGTCGATTTAGTTGGGAGTAGAATTCAGCACTGAGCAAACCCTGGGATGGGAGAATTCCTACTAGCAGAGGGTTTGACCCTTAGTAGGAGTCCCTGCGTTTCAAAACAACATAGCCAACGTAGGGTAAGTCGTCCTCCTACCAGATTATGGTTGACGTAATTAGTTTATAATTGGGGTATGTCGGTTAAATAAACACTCCCATAGTTACAGTTTCAGTATTCAATATTCAGTAATCAGTCTCAGTATTCAGTAAAGAACTCAAATAGTTTTACAGAACTATGGTTATCAGTTATTAGTTACTTATCCATCAGAATTCTGTACTTCAGTTTTAGTCTAAACTTTCAGTTATAAGTATTCAGTTACCAAAACTCAGTACTCCAGTTTCAGTCTAATTCAGACAGATGTTATATTTGCAGTATTACATATTTAGTATGTTCAGTAGTTACAGTTTTGCATGTGCTCTCATCCAGTTACTTCACGATATTCATTCAGTTGGTTATCATTTCATACATAGGAAACTCATGTATATCATCCTACCTCAATTAGCATACCAGTACATTCCACGTACTAACACATACTCTTTCTTTGTACTATGATTTCTCATATCATAGGTTTAGACACACGGGGTCCTAATCATACTTAGCAGCTCAGGATATCAGCAGCAGATTCAGTAGTGAGTCCTCATCCATCATGGATATTATTTTTTTTTAGTATTTTAGTTAGTTCAATAGTTATTTTAGTCGAAATTAATCGGGGGTTTGTCCCATCAACTCCATCCTCAGACAGTTAAAGGCTTTCAAACTAGCACAGTCAGTTATTTAGTTTTCAGATATTATTATCAGTACACTTAATTATTATTTTAGTATTTTGAGAATCTTATGGAATTTTCAGTTATATTTCTGCATATATATTTTCAGTATTATTATTCAGTGCTCATAGTAGGTACCAGTCATGGGTTAGCTTATGATCCTTCGGGGTCATAAGCACCGTGTAACGTCCAGGGTGTAGACTCGGGGCGTTACACTGTCATGTGACCAGGAGGTCATAGGTTCATGCCTTGGAAACAACCTCTAGTAGAAATGCAAGGTAAGACTGCGTACGATACACCCTTGTGGTGGGGTCCTTCTCTGGACACCGCACATAGCGGTAGCTTGAGTGCACCAGGCTGCCCTTTTCTTATAGACTGAAAAATTATTAATCAAAGACTTAATTAAAATATTTCACCGAAATATCACTTTGTAAAAAACAATATCAAATTATTTCTTTTTAAAAAAAATGTAAGATATTGAATATGATTTTTGGGGAAAATTTTACCTTAATTCGGAAGTTCGAATTTGCGCAAAAAACAAGATTCAAACTGCACCTGTAAAGATGGCGTTGAATTAGGAGGAAACCGTTGCTTAATTTGGTAAAGCTGTAACCTGTAAAAGAGAGTTTTTAATATGTATCTCAACTTTTAACCACACAAGGTAAAGTAGTAACTGTTGGGATATTTGTAATATTGTTAAAGTGAAGGGATTTTTAGTAGTTTTATAACTTAAGTTGTTCTTTTATGAAATTTTTCCTTATAAAAATAGGTACATAGAGAATAATTTTTGCTCACTCTCGCAAAGAATTCATGCATGATATATGATGAACATAGGCTATCCCTTAGTAAATTACTCTACTAAATAGTTGAGTGTTAAGATTAAGGATCAGATAGGTTTTTAAAGGGTGTAATGTAAGCTAAGGGACAGGTAGAAACTATTTGGGTAAAAATAGTGGCTAATCTCCCTGAGCAATTTAATACATCACATGAACACTAAAAACACTCAATTAACAACCAATTATTCACCTCATTTATCTTCCCCTTTTTTTGCCACATATTATTAAGATGCTTCGTATATACTGTGGAAGGGAGTCTACTTATTCAACAAATTATTTATTTTTCTTGAACATTCTTTATTATTTTCATAACCTAACTCCTTGCCTCATTGTACCTCAATTCTTACACCAATAGCTATATTTTGGGGCTTCACTGTAACTCTTTTCCTACTTATTTTTTTAATTCCTTACTCAAATAATTTTTTACTAAAGTACCTAGGAACTTTGGAACAAATTAAGGTCAAACAAAGAAAGGGTATGGGCTACATGTGAGGCTTCTAAAGAAAATAAGCTATAGGCTCAACAGGGCTCACTAGGAATATTCACAAAGGTAGGTAAAAAAGGTTTAAATCATGGCTATCAAGAAAATACCTACATTATCTCTTAAATTAAACACCTTTTATTTTGTTTTGTAAACACACCGAGCAAGTTCTAGACACCACTATCATGTGGAATAACTAGATAATCTCACTCGCACCTGGTGCGTGCTAGATTCAAGTAGGAGTCCTATAGACTCTCAACCTAGTAATTACATAAATTAAAAAATAATCCAACAAACCAAGAGTTACACAATTGAAATTAAGTGTCTCAAACTAGCTTACCTCTTTTTTTCTCTGACATTTTTCTTTCTAAAACAAGTGTTTCTCATGTCATGTAACCGTATGGCCCAATATAAAGTACTTCGTACTAAAGTAGTGGTCGGGTTCTTCTCACTTATTTATTTCCTAACACTAATTTCCTTTAAGATGATCGTCATTCATTCATCATAAAAGAAGGCACCCAACTATGACAAGTTATTAAAATCACCCTAAGGGAAAAAAATTTACTCTTAAAATTGAACTAAACTTAGATAAGAAAACAAAAATTACGTACTAAAAATAAAATAAGCAAAATAAAGAAACCACTAAGAAATATCCCAACATCAAGCCACTTAATAACTTATTTTCTGACTATTTTTACATCACATGATTCAGTCTTCATTGGTGTTGCACACTTTCTTTGTATCCCTCATCTATAAATATTTTGTGTATACAGAAGGAAGTATTGATTCCTTGAACATTTGGCATTTTCCATCCAATTGTTTTTTTCCTTCTCTTTAGTACTGTCAATGCCTCTTTCACCTGCACATCAGATAAACCTATAGACAGAATTATAGGTAAAGTATTATTATCACCAAGCAAAGCATATTTCAGATGAGAGAGTAGAGCCTTGAGCTCTAGCTTTAGTGTTCCTCAATATATGCATAGAGAGAAGGACCAATGGGTCTATTCAAAGGCTCAAATTCAGTCTTTTTGGTAATAATGCTTGCCACATCTAGAATCTAAACCATTTCAACTACTTTAACTTCACTAAAAAGATCTTATCCCGTGAATTCTCACTCCAAAGGATCCTTGGATATAATAAGGTAAATGTTAGACTCAAGATCCAAGACTGTGATAGGGGAAAATTCTTTATATACTGCAAGAAGATTCATTGCCTTATATACGCCGAACACCTCGACCTTGTTATGAGCATGCATGGTCAACTGTCCTGCAGCTACATCAATCAATAAATGCCTGGTTGTTAAAAATGGATGTCCCAAAATAAATGAGGCTGGAAAGATTAGTGACCCTACTTGCACCAATACATCTTCAATAATTTTATTTGGTCTGGAAAATGAATGGCCAGCTTACTACAAAATGAGTGTGATGGGTCTTGAGTTGCCTAACCCTATTTTTCTAAACAAGGATGTAGGCATAAGATTAATTCTCACTCCAAGACCATATAGACCTCGAGCTCTTATTGATTACCCGATTGTAATATGAATCGTAAAGCTTCCTGGATCTTTCAGCTTTATGGGGAACCTATTCTGAATTTGTGATATTCACTCCCCCGTAAGTTCCACAGTAGCATATTTAGTCAAAAGGTTCTTGTTTTCCATGATATCTTTTATATACTTAACATACTTTGAAACACTCTGCAAAATATCAACGAGAGGCAAGTTAATATGAACATGTTTTAACACATCAATAAACTTCTTATAGAAAGCTTCATCTTAGTGTTTTCACATCCTTTATGGGAAAGGTAGAGGTGGCATTATACTTTCCACCTTAGTTTCTATCCTTTCTGCTTTATCTTCCACAACCTTCTTCTCATCCTTTTCTTTTTCACCATCAGTAGCCTTGTGATTCACCTGCTTGGGTTCTAACTCCTTCAGTTGCAACCCACTCTAAGTAGTGACTGCATTCACCTATTTTGTATTTGGCTCAATATCACTAGGTAAACCTCCCTTAGGTCTAGTATTTTATGCCCATGCAATCTAACCCATTTAAACCTCCAAATTATTTGCAATCATCTATTAGTTCTTTATATATGCTACCAACTATAGTTGAGTAGCCATAATCTGCTTCAGCATCTGTTCAATATTGCTTGATTGAGTGGTGGCTTGATTCTATGGAATATGCTGCTGTTGATTCTTATTTACTGGCTCACGGTATTTATTTGCATTCTGTGCCTGATTTCCACCCCATGAGAAATTGGGATGATTTCTCCAGTAAGGATTGTAAGTATTTCCAAAGTTCTGATGTCCTTGGTAATTTGCATTTCCCACATAATTAACAGACTCTGGATTAGCTGCACAAGCATCCACGGCATGATCACTCTTTTTGTATACCTCGCACCACATTTGAGCCTAATAAACTATATTTGCTATTGATAGTGTGGACTGTGTGATCACCAAATTCATATTACTGAATTACGTAGTTATATGATTATGTAGTGTAGCAATCTGTGTTAATAAAGCAGTAAACTAATCAACTTCTACCATACATGCAACTTTCTTTGAAGCATTTCTTGTTGCATTAACATGCCACTCAGGATTCCCTTATGAAATTTGATTCAACAGTGTTTACAATTCATCATACATTTTCTCTAGTGCCTGTCCACCTACTGCTGAATCTAGGGGAATTTTGATGTTTGGCTCAAGACCCTTAATAAAAGTATGTACCAACACATCATTAGTCTAATGACGGTGAGGAAAATTTTTGAGCATAACCTTGAATCTTTCCCCAGATTGGTAAAGATTCTCTCCATCTTTCTACTTGAAACTCAGAATCTCGCTTCTCAAACGTGTTGTATTCCTAGATAAAAAGAATCAAATAATGAATTTCTGGGCCAAATCATCCCAAAAAGTGATGGAGTTTGGTGGTTCAGCATGTAAACACCTTTTTGCTGCCCCCAATAACAAAGGGGAAGAGAATCAGTCTGACATAATTAGTAAATACCCTAGTATAAATGAAGGTATCACTAATCTTAAGAAAGTTTCTTATGTGCTATTGTGGGTCCTAGTAAGATAAACCTGTGAACTGGCCACTCATGTGCAAAAGTTACACCATATTCTGCTTTAATTCAAATCGACCAATCGTATCTGGCTTGCGGATACTATTTGTAGCATTTTTCATAAGTTGGATTACCACTTCACAAATAGGTCTAGCTTCTTCTCAATTTGCAGGAGTAGTTGGAGCCACCAGAGCTAGAAAAACTGGAACAACAGGAACAAGATTCACCTAATCTCCCATTCAAATTTATTAAATTGGGTATTGAAGTATTATCGCCCTTCGCCTTTGATAAAATATCTGTTTAGGTTTTGAATAACGCTCAACCAATTCTTTTACTCTTGCCAGTCCGCTACATCACTTTTCTTGCAAAAGTCAGCCACTAAGATCAAGTTGTTAGCACTTAAATTTATTATCAAAATAAAAAATTTAGAAAATTTCTAATTATTTGAGTCCCAGCTGTAGCGCCAAAAACTTATTGTGGTCTATCTCACACGCAAGTGCACGCGATTGTATAAGTAATATAGTGACTCAAATAAATTAGATATCAAACCCACAAGGACTACTTAATTAGTGTTTTACTTAACTTCAGTTACAAAAATGTTATATCCAAGTGTTTCAAAGTATCAAAATGGTTGTACAATTTAATGAATAATTAACAATTAATTAAATAACAAAATGTGTAAATAGCAACGTGACTAGGGTTGTAAAAAATACAAGGGAGAATTCCAGGGTTGAGACACTCTTATGAATCATGTAAATCTCTATCCTTATCGTGATTATGTTAGATATCGAGTCATTGATTCACAAGGTTAATAATACGATCATGGTATTTGGAGCCTCTAATCTTCTACCTAAAAGGACATCACAACTACATTGTTGAGCGGGGATGCAATGATCCATTTTAAATCCTTTAAGTTATCTTCCTGCAATTGAACCAAGCAAAGCGACTAGGTATATATATATCCTAGGCACTACTTAAAATCCTTCATTTTATTAAAAATAAGAACTTTCTCGTTAATCCCTTCGATCTATCCTAATTTTCCTCTTTTCGGGATCACAAGAGAATTAAACATGTATTTTAATGGTTGCTATGCTTTAGAATGGTAAAAATAAGAGAATAAGAACAACCCATGCGATAAACCAACATCAAATCATTCTAAGAATATCAAAATAAAATCATGTCTTCAACCTCAACCTAAGAAAAATGGTGTTTAGCCACTCATGTTCGAATTAACATCAAAAAAATATAATTTATCATACCAAAATCAATGTTGAAAGATGAAAAATGAAAGAACCCTAATAATACTCTCATAATTGTTTTTGCATTAATTTTTTGTCTGCCAAAGATCCTCCCAAATTGTATTAAGTGTCTGTAATACCCCAGAATTTTTACTTAAGTTTAATTTCATCTCTAGAATGCTAAGGAATGATTTTCTAAGTGTGTAACATTTAAACCATATAGAATTTACCTAATTTTGACTTTTTATCATGTGAGAAATTTAATTATCTTTCCAATGATATAAGATCTACCTAAATCAGATAACTGGGCAAGAAGTTATGGCTAATTTAAGTCTTAGTCGTAAAACAACGTCATTTTAGTGCTTGGTGCATCGCGGAGAGGGTCTATTTGATAATTGTCAAATTTCAGTAGCCTATCACAATTGTGGCGCGTCGCGCTGAATTTTCAAGTCCCAAACAGTGGGATAACATGATGGCTCCGCATCGCGGTGACCCCAAGAATCCCATTTATCAATTTCCAGTGAGCCACCGCGATAGTGGCGCGTCATGATCGCCCATAAAATCGGGTTCCTAGTTTAATTTTTTTAGCTTCGTACAGAAGTTAAAAAAGGCACTTTGGAATTTTTCCAAGCCTCTTAAACCTTACAAACACTAAATTGAAGTCATTTACAAGCATTCTATTAGTTTTTTCTCAAGTTTTCTCTCAACAAAAACCCTAAGTACCTAGAACCTCTTCCAAGAATCTCAAGAATCCACCATATCTTTAACAAATTGAGTTGGGATTCAAGGTTCCCAAGTCAAGGGTTTTAATAACCCTTATCCAAAAGTATAAGAAAGAGTCTCAAGCAAGCTTATTCGTCAAAGTTCATAATTTGAGGTATGTGGGGTTTGAACAAGAACACTTTTTCTGTTCTTGTACCTAAAGTTTTGTTTTTTTCCCTTACAAGATTTTAATGTTTCAAGATGAATTGTGCCTAAATTGCTATATTTTAATTATATGAGATTATGTATTTGTTCAAGTCTTGAATTATATGATACTACACCTATTTTATGATTTGAATTGAGAATTAATGTTATGAATTGCATATTCCTTCCATGATTGATGTTTGGAATACTCTTAAGGTTGAAGTCATGATTTACCCTCTATTTTGAATTGAGATTTCTTGAATATGTATACATGTTTTAAGGTCCAATAATGAATTTTGATATATTCTATAATATTTCAAGAATGGTATATCTGCATATCATTGATGTTTCAAAGCTTGTTAAAGATAGCCAACCAAAGTTTAATAAAAAGATTTGATTTTGATCCTAAGTTAAGAAAGGAATCCACATCTTGTGATTTAAGTTAAAGGAAAGCATATTGGCTCCCATTGCATAATATTGAATTGTATAAGGTAGATTTTCCTAAAATTTCTAAGCCTAGCACCAGGTTGGGCTTGATTCCGAGGTCTCATGCCACAGAACTACGAGCCACCGTAGCATTTGATTTACCCCAAGTGGGTTAAGCCAGTGATCACTAAAAGTAAAGGTTCTACTCCGATGGCAAGGATAGAATAGCTCTCCCCAATATGGGCAAGACGTTGGACTCCATGTAGCTCACATGGCTTATATCGGTTAGAAGAAACTCCTAAGTTTCGTAGAGTCTCAACTCTTAAAGTTCTTGAGGTTTAAGTCCTTGAGTTTCAAAGAAGTTCCTTGTTTTTAAAAGACTAAAGTGTATGTTCTAAAAGTTGTTGTTTTAAGAGTTCAACTAGTTACAAGCTTGAGATCAAAGAAAGAATACAGATTTGGAACAAAGTGTAATGGCTCACTTGATTTATACTACATGTTTCATTATTCATGATTTATGAGAGTTTTATTCAAGATATGTGAGTCATCTACAATGCCCTGTATGTTTAATATAAATATTTATTGTATTGATATTTAGATGCATACACCCCCATATACTCAGTACATTCCCAAGTATTGATCCACATACTGTGTTACGTTGTCTCATAATGTAGGTTCATGTGCTCAGTCCAAGCAGCGTCATTGATCTCGAGTACCTTTATCCACATCTCCATTATGGTAAGTCTTCATGGTTTGAGGACCTATCTCCAGACACTTTAGTATTTTTAGTAGTTATTCTACTGCTTTCAATTCTATTCGGGTCAGTCGAGGATCTGTCCCATTGGTTGTCTAGTTTGTTGAGTAGTAGAGGCTTTGTTAGACTAGATGGTCAGTATGTTTTGATTTGCAGTATTTTGTTACCTTTACACTACTCATTAAGATTTTAGTTAGACATGATATGACATGACTCCTTATTTTGCTCTCATTAACTTTAAGTAAGCTTTATGCTAAGTAGCAGGCTCAAAGGGTTAACTTGGCACTACTTGTATTCTTAAGCACCGTGTGATGCTCCAAGATAAGATTTTGGGGTGTTACAAACTTGGTATCAGAGCCTAGGGTTTAAGGAGTCCTAGGGATTCTGACAAGCCATGTTAAGTAGAGTTTTGATCATCGGTGTGTAGCGCGCCACATCTATGAGCAAGAGGCTACAAGACGTTTTAGGAAAAAGTTGTTTCTTTCTTTTAGATTCTATCGTGCATGCAGTTTTCCCCCTCATCTAATAATTTGTGCTCTCCTATTTCAATAAATACCTCCCCGAAGAGCGAACGCTTGTAGAAGCAATAATGAGCAACCCCAGCCTGTTGATCCCTTGAATGAGACCATGTCTTATATTAAGTTTTGGAAAGCCTTTTAGGCATTATCCCAATCAGTTACCGCGAATGTTTAGGCCAATAAACAGGCCATATTTTCATCTCATCAAGGAGGTGATTTAGCCTCTACTAGGATCTGTGATTTCATGAGGATGAACCCACCAGAGTTCTATGGGTCGAAGGCAGGTGAGGACCTATAGTTGTTTCTCGAGGAGGTAAGAAAGATCACCTAAGTTATTCATGTCTCGAAGGAAGAAAGTAATGAGTTGGCATCTTACATGTTGAAGGACATTGCTTATGACTGGGTTGTTGCATCGAAGAAGAATAGAGGGAAAGATGCAACCCTACTACTTGGCAGGTATTACAGGATGCATTTTTGGACAAATTCTTCCTGCTTGAGATAAGGAATCAAAGATAGAGGAATTCATGAACCTGAGGCAAGGCTCCATGACTGTTAAGGAGTACTGCCTTAAATTCAACCAATTAGCCAAATATGCTCATGATATGATTTCTGACACCCGAGCTAGTATGAGTAAGATATGACTAAAGTATCTGGACTAGTTTTGAAAGAGTGTAGGACTACTATGCTCAATAGGGATATAGATCTTGCTAGGCTGATGATTCATGCCTAGTAAATAGAGGCAGATAAGATAAGGGAAAGAGATAGAGTAAGGGGAAACAAGAGGGCTAGATCCGAGCAGTATGAGTATGGTTAGGCTAGGTCCCATGAAGGGAACCACCCACAGTTTTAGAGTCGTTTGTCTATGCCAGATCCTTCATCATCTAGTTCTCCCGCACCCAGAAATGGGCAGGAACAAGGGAACAAGCCTTCTATACCCAAGTCCCAGAACAGTGTAAGTAACAGGCCTAATTATCCTCCCTATGATAAGTTTGATAGGACCCATCCCGGTGAGTGTTTGGCTGAACAGAGGGGTTGTTTTGGTTATGGAAAGTTGGGCTATAGACTTAGAGAGTGTCCACATACTAGGCAGGGGAACAGAGATGTGCGACCTCTGAATCAAGATAATAGTGCCCCAGCTCCTTTATCTGGTCCAGCTCTTCCTCAGGGTGTTTCTTCTAGTACTGCTGGCGGTCACCACCATAACAAGTTCTGTGCCTTACCATCCCATTAGGAGCAAGAGGATTCTCCTGATGTTGTTACTGGTATGTTCGACGTCTTTCACTTTGATGTTTGTGTGTTGTTGGACCCCGGGTCAAGTTTCTCTTATGTGACCTCACTTATAGCTGTGAGTTTTGAAATGAGTCCCAAAAAGATTCCTGATCCTTTCCTAGTTTCTACTCTAGTAGGGGAGTCAGTTGCTGCTAAGCAAGTGTATAAAGATTGCCCTATTACTGTTCTTTAGAGTCATGTTTGCTAATTTGATAGAGTTCGACATGGTGGATTTTGATGTTATTTTGAGTATGGACTGTCTTCACTCTTGTTATGCATCTATAGACTGTCGTTCTCGTGTAGTTAAGTTTTAGTTTCCTGATGAACCAGTTTTCGAGTGGTTTGGGATTTCAGTATCTCCCAAGAGTCATTTCATCTCCTATCTCAAAGCTAGAAAGCTTATATCTAAAAGTTGCATCTATCACCTAGTTTGAGTTAAATACATTAAGTCTGAGGCTCCAACCATTCAGTCAGCCAATGTTACTAATGAGTTTCCTAATGTTTTTTCGAAAGATCTCCTAGGGGTACCTCCTAATAGAGAGATAGAATTCGGGATTGACCTTCTCCCTGACACTCAACTTATTTCTATTCCTCTCTACCGTATGGCACCTACAGAGCTTAAGGAGTTGAAGAGCAACTCAAATATCTTTTAGACAAAGGTTTTATAAGGCACAGTGTGTCACCTTGGGGCACACCTGTTCTATTCGTGCAAAATAAGGATGGTTTTTTGCGTATGTACATTGACTATCGTCAGCTTAATAAATTCACAGTCAAGAATAAGTATCCTCTTCTAAGAATTAATAACTTGTATGATCAGTTGCAAGGTGCGAGTTACTTCTCAAAGATAGATCTTAGATTTGTCTATCAACAACTTAAAGTAAGGGAGTATGATATTCCAAAGAAACCTTCCAAACCCGTTATGGTCACTTAGAGTTTCTAGTCATGTTTATCAGGCTAACTAATGCTCCAGCAGCCCTCATGGACCTCATGAAACGAGTATTCAAACAGTATCTTGATATGTTTGTCATTTTTTTCATAGATGATATTCTTGTGTATTCCTGTAGTGAGGATGACCATGCAGATTATCTTAGAATTGTCTTGCAAACTCTTAGAGATCATCAGTTATCCACCAAATTTATCAAGTGTGAATTTTGGCTAAGGTCAGTAGCTTTTTTGAGTCATATTATTTCAGCCAAAGGCATTAGAGTTGATCCCCAAAAGACACAAGCGGTAAGAAATTGGCCCAAACCTATCTCTTCATTAGACATTAGGAGTTTCTTGCATCTAGATGGCTATTACCATCTCTTTGTTGAAGGTTTCTCTTCTATTATATCCCTCATGACCCGTTTGACCCAAAATAAAGTTAAGTTCCTTTGGTCAGATTCCTATGAGAAGAGTTTTCAAGAGTTGAAGACTCGACTCACCTCAACCCCTGTGTTGACTTTGCTTAATGGTACAGATGGTTTTGTGGAGTATTGTGATGCCTCTAGAGTTGGTTAGGTTGTGTGTTGATACAGAGAGGTAAGGTGATAACCTATGCCTCTAGATAGTTGAAGCCATATGAAAAGAACTACCTAACCCATGATCTTGAATTATTTGTTGTGGTTTTTACTTTGAAAATCTGGAGAAACTATCTGTATGGTGTTCATGATGATGTGTTTACAGACTACAAAAGCTTATAGTATGTGTTTTCTCAAAGGGAGTTGAATCTTTGCCAGAGAAGATGGTTAGAGTTGCAAAAAAATTATGATATGAATGAGTTTTATCACTCGGGCAAGGCCAATATAGTGGTAGATGCCCTTAGCAGGTTATCTATCATTAGTGTTGCTCAAGTAGATAAGGGTAAGGAAGAGTTAGCTCGTGATGTGCATCATTTGGATAGTTTGGGTGTTAGGTTGCTTGATTCCACTGAGGGGGTATTTTGATGCAGAGTAGTTCTGAATCCTCTTTGATTTTAGAAGTGAAGACAAGCAAGACTCAGATCCTAGTTTGGTCACACTGAAAAAGTCAGTCAAGGACCAAAAGGTAGAGGTTTTCTCCCAAGGGGGAGATGGTGTGTTGATATTACAAGGTAGATTATGTGTTTCTTGTATTGACGATCTGAGATAGAGGATCATGGCAGAGGTGTATGGCGCACGGTATTCTATTCATTCCAGAGCTACCAAGATGTACCGCCACTTGTAAAAAATCTATTGGTGAAGTGGTATGAAGAAGAATATAGCTAAGTTCGTAGCTAAGTGTGCAACCTGCCAACAGGTCAAGGTAGAGCACCAGAGACCTGGTGGTGTGATGCAAGAGTTTAGTATACCCACTTGGAAGTGGGAAGAGATAAATATGGATTTTGTGATTGGTTTACCTCTTTCCTGATGCCATCATGATTCTATTTGGGTTGTTGTAGATAGGTTGACTAAGTCAGTGCATTTCTTACCTGTGCATACATCTTATATCGTTGAGGATTATGATAGACTGTATATTTGGGAGTTAGTCAGGTTGCATGGAGTTCCTTTGTCTATCATCTCAGACAGCGGTACTCAGTTTACTTCTCAGTTTTGGTGGGAGTTCTAGAAGGGTCTTGGTACCCAAGTTAGTTTGAGTTTTGCTTTTCATCTGCAGATAGATGGTCAGGCTGAGAGGACCATCCAAACTTTGAAGGATATGTTGAGAGTATGTGCTCTTGATTTCAAAGAAAGTTGGGATGAGCAGTTGCCACTGATTGAGTTTGCGTATAATAATGTTACCATGCTAGTATCAAGATGGCACTATTTGAGGCTTTTTATGGTAGAACGTGTAGGTCACCCATATGTTGGTTCGAAGTGGGTGAAGCTGCTATGATTGGACCTGATACCGTATTTAAAGCTATGGAGAAGGTCAGATTAATTAGAAAAAGATTGAAGACAGAGTAAAGTCATCAGAAGTCATATGCAGACGTGAGAATAAGGGATCTTAAGTTTGAAGTTAACAACTTAGTGTATCTGAAAATTTCACCCATGAAAAGGGTGAAAAGGTTTGGGAAGAAGGTGAAGCTTAGTCTCCGTTATGTTGGTCCGTACAGAGTTCTTAACCAGTCCGTACAGAGTTCTTAACCATGTTGTGAAAGTAGCTTATGAAGTTGAGTTACCGGCAGAGTTGTCAGTTGTGCATCCTATCTTTCATGTCTCCATGCTTAAGAAGCACATTGGTGATTCCGTTGTTGTGGATTCTTTATATAGCCTAGATATCCTGACTAGCCTTTCATTTGAAGAGATTCTAGTTGAGATTCTAGATAACCAGATCCATAGACTGAGGAACAAAGAGGTTCCCTTGGTCAAAGTGTTATGGCAAAACCAGTCAGTTGAGGGCGCAACTTGGGAGGTCGAGTCAGATATCAGATCCAAGTACCCGTACCTATTCTCCGCAAGTTCAAATCAAGTCGAAGGTATCATTCTTCCTTAATTCAACCCCTTTCTAATCAAAGTTGCAGTTATATAGCTATTCTTAATATAAGTTCATGCATTCTCCGACGTATTCAAGAGTTTAGAATGATAGAGAGTCCATTTAGCAAGTTACTTCAGCTATATATACCCAGTTTCCTCCGTACTCTTAGCTTGACGAGCGTCATTCGAGGACGAGTGTTCCCAAGGGGGAGATATTGTAATACCCCTAAACTTTTCCTTAAGTTTAATTTCGTCCCTAGAAGGCTAAGGAATGACTTCCTAAGAGTGTAAAATTTAAACCATATAAAATTTACCTAATTTTGACTTTTTATCATGAGGGAAATTTAATTAGTTTTTCAACGATATAAGATTCGCCCAAATCCAATAACCGGGCAATAAGTTATGGCTAATTTAAGTTCTAGTGGTAAAAAAGCGTCATTTTAGTGCTTGGCGCATCGCGGAGAGGGTCTATTTGACAATTGTCAAATTCCAGTAGCCTAGCACGATTGTGGCACATTGAGCTAAAGTTCTAGGTCCTAACCAGTGGGACAACGTGATGGCTCCACATCACGGTGACCCCAAGAATCCTATTTGTCAATTTCTAGTGAGCCACCGCGATAGTGGCGTGTTGCGGTGTCCCATAAAATTGGGTTCCCAGTTTAATTTTTCTTGCTTCATACAAAAGTTAAAAAGGGCACTTTGGACTTTTTCCAATCCTCTTAAACCGTACAAACACCAAATTGAAGCCATTTACAAGCATTCTATTAGGTTTTTCTCAAGTTTTCTCTCAACAAAAACCCTAAGTACCTCTTCGAGATGCATTCAGGGTCTATTTCAAACAAATAAGATATGC
Source organism: Capsicum annuum (assembly GCF_002878395.1). NCBI lineage: Eukaryota > Viridiplantae > Streptophyta > Magnoliopsida > Solanales > Solanaceae > Capsicum > Capsicum annuum. Next base: position 182,463,682 of record NC_061117.1, on the reverse strand, counting down.
AACCCCATAGTTTTCGATGTTCCGGACGTATTGGAGAAGTTGAATTTTGCATACGAGGCTGTTTTGCCAAAGTTTTTTCTTAGTGGTCAATTAACCTCTTGCAAGAATCTCAAGAATCCACCGTAGCTTTCACAAATTGAGTTGGGATTCAAGATTCCTAAGTTAAGGGCTTTAAGAACCCTCATCCAAAAGTATGAGAAAGAGTCTCAAGCAAGCTTAATCATCAAAGTTCATAATTCGAGGTATGTGGGGTTGAACAAGAATACTTCTTCCGTTCTTGTGCCCAAAGTTCTGATTTTTTTCCTTAAAAGATTTTAATGTTTCAAGATGAATTGTGCCTAAATTACTATATTTCAAGTATATGAGATTATGAATTTGTTCAAGTCTTGAATTATATGATACTACACCTATTTTATGATTTGAATTGAGAATTAATGTTATGAATTGCATATTCCTTCCATGATTGATGTTTGGAATACTCTTAAGGTTGAAGTCATGATTTACCCTCTATTTTGAATTGAGATTTCTTGAATATGTATACATGTTTTAAGGCCCAAGAATGAATTTTGTTATATTCTATAGTATTTCAAGAATGGTATTGATATCTCCGTATCATTGAAGTTTCAAAGCTTGTTAAAGATAGCCTACCAAAGTTTAAATAAAAGAGTTGATTTTGATCCTAAGTTAAGAAAGGAATCCACATCTTGTGATTTAAGTTAAAGGGAAGCATATTGGCTCCCATTGCATAATATTGAATTGTATAAGGTAGATTTTCCTAAAATTTCTGAGCTTAGTATGGGAGTAGTACTTAGCATCGAGTTGGGCTTGATTCCGAGGTCTCATGCCCCAGAACTATGAGCCACTGTAGGATTTGATTTACTCCAAGTGGGTTAAGCTAGTTATCACTAAAAGTAAAGGTTCTACTCCGATGGCAAGGACAGAACAACTCTCCCCAACCTAGCCAATACGTTTGACTCCATATAGCTCACATGGTTTATGTCAGTTAGAAAAAAATCCCAAGTTTCCTAAAGTCTCAAGTATTAAAGTTCTTAAGGTTTTAAGTCCTTGAGTTTCAAAGAAGTTCCTT
>NC_061117.1:182458053-182462495 GCF_002878395.1 Capsicum annuum | reverse complement strand
TCCCATTGCATAATATTGAATTGTATAAGGTAGATTTTCCTAAAATTTCTGAGCTTAGTATGGGAGTAGTACTTAGCATCGAGTTGGGCTTGATTCCGAGGTCTCATGCCCCAGAACTATGAGCCACTGTAGGATTTGATTTACTCCAAGTGGGTTAAGCTAGTGATCACTAAAAGTAAAGGTTCTACTCCGATGGCAAGGACAGAACAACTCTCCCCAACCTGGCCAATACGTTTGACTCCATATAGCTCACATGGTTTATGTCAGTTAGAAAAAAATCCCAAGTTTCCTAGAGTCTCAAGTATTAAAGTTCTTAAGGTTTTAAGTCCTTGAGTTTCAAAGAAGTTCCTTGTTTTCAAAAGACTAAAGTGTATGTTCTAAAAGTTGTTGTTTTAAGAGTCCAACTAGCTAAAGCTTGAGATCAAAGAAAGAATACAAATTTAGAACAAAGTGTAATGGCTCACTTGATTTATACTACATGTTTCATTATTCATCATTTATGAAAGTTTTATTCAAGCTATGTGAGTTATGTATAACACCATGTATGTTTTCTATAAAGATTTACTGTATTGATATTTAGCTGCATACACCCCCATATACTCAGTACATTCCCAAGTGCTGCTCCATATATACGTCTGTGTGCTACATTGTCTCATAATGTAGGTTCAGGTTCTCAGTCCCAGTAGCGTTAGTGATCCTGAATACCTTTATCTGCATCTCCACTGTGGTGAGTCCTCATGGTTCGAGAACCTATCTCCAGACACTTTAGTATTTTTAGTAGTTGTTCTACTGCTTTCAATTCAGTTCGGGCCAGTCGGAGATCTGTCCCAATGGCTCTCTAGTTTGTTGAGTAGTAGAGGTTTTGTCAGAATAGATGGTCAGTATGTTTAGACTTGCACTATTTTGTTACCTTTACAGTACTCATTCAGATTTCAGTTAGAATGATATGACGTGACTCCTTATTTTGCTCTCATTAACTTTAAGTAAGCTTTATGCTAAGTAGCAGGATCAAAGGGTTATCTTGGGGATACTTATAGTCTTAAGCACTTTGTGATGCTCCGGGACAGGATTTTAGGGCGTTACCGTGTCTATTTTATAGTAGGGTTTGATGCACGAAAATAAGCCTTCACCGTGTCACAAACATTATCGTGGAGACTAAGGTTTGTGACACAGCAATATTGCGGATGCATACTAGAAATTGCCATCCAAAATTTACAAGCCTCTGGGCTACAAAGGTTATTGCAGATACTAAGGTTCGTGGCACGGGGCTATCGCAGACCTTCATTGGAATTTGCCATCTGATAAACCTGCCACAGATCCTAACGTAGAGGCTAAGGTCCGTGGCACGGAGACTTGTCATTTTCTACCTTTTCTATCTCCTTGTATATTTCCTTTCTTCCATATTTTGTTCAATGCTTTTTGAACCTTTTTCTAGTGTCTTCATGCTCAACATGTATCTCCAAATGCTTCCATGATCCAATAGCACCATGTTAATGCATCAAAGCACGTAAAATTGCACCACAATCAAGCCCTGTAACACTAATCATATCCATTAGCTCGAGAATATAATTTTAGCTCAAACACAATATAATTTTACAAGTCTTAGCTCCTAGAACAAGTACAAATATGGGTAAATATTGGCACTTAGACGTATAAATACGCCCAATATCATGAGCCATCAACCCAAGTCGTCAACCTTAACCAATAAATGGCAAAATTAGCTAGATATTGATGACTAGGTTGACGAGTTTTCACCAAATTGATGACAACCCAGTCGTTAACTAAAGAATCCCTACGATTTTTTTGGTTTCTTGAGAGGTATTTTGGTCTTTTCCTTATGTCAAACCCTACCTCCAAGACTTAATTACCATTTAAACTCTGTTTACTCATTAGTTATCAGTTTTTCATCGCTATTTATCCTTTCCACTCTCAAGATAAACAAAACTAGGGTTTCTTCTCAAGGTTCAACTTCAAAGGATTCAAATTCAAATTCTTCTCAGAATCCTTCCATCAAAAGGCATATTGCTCATCCCTAACTTGTATTTTTATATTGTGACATTTATTTACTCAATGTTCATGTGTTTTGAATGATGGGTTTGAACTTAGACTAAGGGTTTTTAGAGGTTAACATGTGAATTATTTTTCCCCTTTTTAAATGGATTATTCATGTTTTCAATAATAGACTTTGAACTAAAATTGTGCATTTGTTCTTATGGTGAATTTAGTGATTTGGTTTTTCCGAATACGGATGAATTTTGGCATGGTAATGATATGAACCTCAACTTACATTGTTAATTTGGTTTTGAACAAGGATTCTACAAGATTAACTATCTTTGAAACTTACATTGCATTAATGAAAAACAGATCAAATGGTTTGGAATGCCCTTGGTGGATATGTTTTTGGAATGCCCTTGGTGGCTATGATTTTGGATTTAAAAATGAAACTTGAAGTCTAGTGGTTACATAGATTGGTTTCGCATAATTATATAAGATTGCAAGACACGGTTGGTAAATGTCTTAATAAAGACTCTTTGGTTTATGTGCAAACTATTTTAATTTGGACTAAAAGGGAATTGTGTACCTCACTGTGAAGGTGTAGGTCCTGGAGGGACCAATACTGAAAATCACGTTTTCCTGTGGGGGAGTCTATATGACCGTATGCTTGATGCACACAATATATTTTGGATGGCTATCACCTTGGTGTCTTCAACCTTTCCTCAATTTCTTTGGTACGTGCGGCTAAAACACACTGGGGCCCTTCCAGCAGGGAGAGTTGGACCTATATAGCTTATGGGTGCCTTTAGGACGGAGCGAGCTACATTGTTCAGGCTAATGGTTTAAACTCTCATATTCATGGCCCTTGTCCCTATACCGACATCCTATATATGTATATATAAATGTTGTGCATGTGCTTTTGACTAGTTTTTGATAAGTGCACTACTTTATCCCTTTTTCTTGAGTTACATGCCAGTGCTCGCCCCACTGACCGTCTGTGGGCGCTATATCATTTTATGATATAGGTTCTGAGGAATTTTCTATTGATCCTGTGCAACATTAGGTGGTTTGATACTCCTGTTGATCAGCTGTGAAGTGGTGAGCCTCCATTTTTCAGTAGGCTCGATCATTCTCTTAGCCCCCTTATTTTCTAGTATTTATAGATTATTTTTTGTCAGAGTTGGGGGCATGTCCTACCTTAGTTGGTACTCTTGGATTAGAGGCTTTTGTGGACAGGAGTGGTATGCCATAGATGTCTTGTTTTGACTCATTAAATTTCCATTTGGTTTTACAAATCTCTTATTGCTTTGGTTGAATTTTGCTGTTTATTTTTATTGTGCTCTTGAGTTAAGTCTAAGGGGGTTATTTTCGATCCAGGGTGGGCTTGAGATGCTTTTCACAGCCAGGGCAGGGTTTGGGTCATGACAATTGAACGTGTATTTCACGTTACGTGGGAGCTAACAATTGCAAATATTTGACTACATTATGGATTCTATTCTATTATAATTTGATATTAAAAATGTAAAACATATCGAGTGAATAATCTCCCCTAAACAAAACTTTTTAATGACTATATTATGGATTCTATTCTATTTTATATATATAGGGAGAGATGGACAGATAGATTAGTGCATCGCGTCGTACGCATGTGTTATGTTAACCAGTAAATATATTTGCAAAACAAAACTCACTCTTCCAAGACTTTTTCTATTAGGTCTATATCTTTGAAAAAATAAAATACAAATTTTAATAACTTTAATTTGAATCTAAGAAGAAGAACAACAACATTACCGAATAAAATTCCACAAGTAGAGTCCGGAGATGATAGCATATATGCAGATGTAGAGAGGTTGTTTTCAATAGACCCTCGACTTAAAAGACAAGAGAAGTGTTTGACACATGATTCTAAAAAAGAGACAACAAAAAAGCACAATACAAATAAATATAGCAATTGATAATAATACACATCAAGAATTTAGAAAATTACAGTTTCTCTCCAACCTTTCTATGTGTACCTAAAAAGTTCAAATGTCAAATATGCTCAATAGTAAGAGATACTATGTCCAAGACATAATAGAGAATGAAAAATAGAGTTCGGAAGAAAAGAAATAGGCTAACCTGAAACATATACTTCATGAAGTCTCACTATAAACGAAGAAATATATTTAAACAAAAAGCTAAAACTCAAAGAAATTGGTATCACAAAGTTAGACTTTTTGTTGTAGCTTTGGAGCTGGCTTGTTAATAGGAATATGCCAATTTAAACCCGTCAACTAGGCCAAGTTGGGTCGGCCCGACCCGGTTAGATCGGCCCAAAAGGCATATCGGATTGGTTTGACTCAAAACTAGTAGGGTTGGACGTTTCTTGGGCTGGGCAGCCAGGTTAGGCCGTCTGGTCCAAATAGCCTGGTGGACCAGCCCAGTTGAAAAATCGAACTAGGCCCATC
>NC_061117.1:182453613-182457953 GCF_002878395.1 Capsicum annuum | reverse complement strand
CACCCGATATATTTTACTCTCTTATGATTATGATGATTTTAATTCAAGCTAAGTGAGTCATTTATATTAGTATACATAATTTTATAAACTATGATGATATTAAGATATTATTTTATATGTGTATTGCACCCTCATATTCTCGGTACATTTCCATTGTACTGACCTACATATTCGTATGTGGGCTACATTTTCTTGGAATATAGGGACAAGGTATAGTGTACATCTTCAGATCCAGTCAGTTCGCGGCATCCAGTCAGCAGGTGATGAGTCCTTTTGATTCAAGGGCTTGAGTTTGTTATACAGTTTGAGAAGTGTTGTATTTTCTTTATCCAGTCGTATTGAGTTGGGATAGTCGAGAGTCATGACCCAGCTACCTACAGTCAGTACTAGTAGAGACTTCATAGACAGTCAGTAGAATTTGATGTATTCTATTTCGGTTTTGGTTGTAAATGCAGAGTATAATCTTGTAAATCTAGTTTTGTATCTATCATATTCAGAAAAGAGTTATTTTCCACAAATTTGTATAGATTTATACTTTTTGTTCAGTTGCTTATGAGTTATGCCAGTAGAAAGGTTATCTTGGGGTCACTTGTGATCCTAAGCACCGTGTGACGTCTCGGGACTCGATTTTGGGGTGTTACAAACTTGGTATCAGAGTACAGAGTTCAAGTATCGTAGGGTGTTTATGAAGCCGTGTCTAGTAGAGTCTTGTGGAATGGTATGGAGACGTCTGTACTTTTCTTCGAGAGGCTATACGGCATTTAGGAAATGTCTCTATTCTTTCAATTCTTAAATTGTGCTATAGAGAAGTTCTCCAAGAAACTTATACAGATTCTCGTCTTACCCTAGTTAGGCCATCTCTGCCTTATTTCCAAGGTATCAAAAACAGTTGAGCTTAATTCTCCATAGATAGTTATGGAATTGTAAGAGAGCTACAAAAGTATCCTATCCGTACTTTTGAGTTTGAAAAACTGAAGTGCTTTATCAGGCCTGTAGAAATCGTGCACTAAGCTCGAGTCAGATATGCTTTCAAATTTCTCCTCATAATCTATAATGATAATCTATACTTCCTTATCTATGTATTATTCTTGAGACAGCATGATCAACAAGTTCCAGTTCCTCTCTAGATAATGCTCTTATATTTGCTAGCAAAAGTTTTAGAAGTTATGAAGTGGCTTGAGAGGAGCCTTCTAGTGTGTTATAAGTCCTTCAAATTTAAGTTATGCCCTCTTTCTTATGAGTTATTTAATTAAGACAGAGTAAGGTGTATTCTTATATCGTTGAATATTGTGTGTCAAGTTTCTATCTCTTGTATTATGTAATCTTGTTATCATTATGTTTGTGAAAAATCAAAGTCTAGTGAAGCCGTGTGAAGCCTATTTCGATTCACTGGAAACTTGTTGTTTATATTGTTGTTCTTATGTTGGTTGGAAGTTTGGGTTTAGAAGTGTAGTGATAAGAAAGGTGGTAAGGGTAATTTATTGAGTGTATGTAGAGCCGAATCTTTTTTTTCTATATGATTAAATTAGTAATGAAGTGATATACCCTTTTTTGTTAGTTTAGTGAAATTTAGAGGACGAGTTATTAGTTAAGGTGGATTGTTATTTGCTTGGGGTAAGGAAAGAGTTATTGATGGTATTTGTGGTGTTAGAAAAGTATAGGTTATTGATGAAGGTACTTGGTGGATGAGTGTTGTTAATTTAGGCTTTCCTGAGGTGGAAAGAGGGAGTTTAGTTGAAACTTATAGAGCTATGAAAGAAGTTTAGGTGTATAGATGGGTAAATAGTGATGATGTGTAGAAGGAGGATGTGTTAACGGATTGTGCATAAGATAGGCCATATGATTATAATTAATTGTCGTTTTATGGGGGTTCTAGTGTACTAGTGTTTTCTAATGTTGTGTTCTATAGTTTCTAAGTGAGAATTATGTGTAAGGTGGGTTGTTAAATCATGCTTAGCACTAGACATTAAGTTTGATCGATGGATGGTCATCAAGGTGGATGTAAAAATTGTGCAGCTAGTTGTATGAAAGTAATCTAGTGGGCTTGAACAATGTATGTAAGATTTTATTTATTTAAAAGTTAGTATGATGTTGTAGGTATGATGTAGAGGTGTGCCTAAGGTGATATGGGGCTTTCTTATTTTCAAAATTTGTTAAGTGTTGTGTGTTTAGTTGTGCCCTTGAGTTGATAAGTATGAATGAGGCGATGTGGTATACGAGGTTCTATTCAGTTAGCTTATGGGTTATAGGTTGATGATGTTGGGTATACTGGTGTAAGATGGTGTATGCAGTATGCGCTAGAGAATCCATATCAAGAGTTTTAAATTAGTTATTGAAGTGGTAAGACATGTTATGCTTAGAGTGTGAGCTCTAAGAAGATATAGAATATTGAACATTGTGGTTTAGACTAGTATTGTGGTTTGGCATGTTGTATCTTATGATTTAGTATTAGGCTTGATAATGGTGAGAGAATTTAGTTTATTTTAGACCTTAGTAGAAAGATTTCACAGTTCCAATATGAGAATTATAAGTTGAATCGAATGAGTATGGTATTTAAGGGGAATAATATAGTTGAGAGAGAATTTGAGAAGTGATGCTAAGCTTGAAAGTAAGAAGTTGTGTTGCCTACGGCCTAGCAATCCTATCCTAGTTTATGAGTTTTATAATTATATTCCATGCTATAGAGTTATATCAATGTTGTAATTCCTTAGTCAAATGTCTTGTTCAGAGCATGCCCAAAATTCTTTGCTCTCTAATGTCAATAGAATTTCGTAGAAAAGTGCTGAAGAAATACTCCATTTGAGTATGGGTAGTCAGTATGATCCAGTCTATATAGCCTGTAATCTAGTTTAGCAAGAAAGGAGATAAGATCCTATAGATTCTTAATTTTCCAGCTAGTCTTACTATACGCAGTCTTATACATATGTACATTCCAAGAGGCAATGTGTTTGTGTCCAATTAAATTATGAATTCCGCTCAGTTCATGCATCAGTTTCAGTTTCAGATATTAAGTAATGATTCAGTTCGTAAGTATCCTATGTAGTATCATAGTCTCTTCCTAGTATTTTCATCAAATTATTATCATTCGAGGACGAACGATCCCAAGAGGGGGATGTTGTAATACCCCAAATTTTCATGTAATAAACCTCTCATCCTTTCTCATGAGATTATATCCAGTGCAAAGTAATGGTGACTCATAAGTTGACACTCTCATTCCTACCTTAGCCATATAGCTATTTTCATAAGAATTCGTGCACTTGCGAATCAGTTCAGTGGCTCATTATGTTTGAGATTCAGTGATTCAGTTTATATCAGTTGTACATGATATCTCAAAGACCAAGATTCCTCTGTGTTTGAGTTTAATTATTCACATTCGAGGACGAATGTTCCCAAGGGGGAGATAATATAATACCCCATATTTTTGTGCTAGAATTCTAACCGTCGTTTCTACGCATCTAAAATCTAATCCAAGTGACTCTCAGGTGAATATAGTTTTTATGATCATTATCCTAGTCTATGAAGTAGCTTTGAGGTGAAAAATGTTTATAGCAATGACTTAGAACAATGTTGAGCTAAGACCAATTGATTCGTCCAAAGTTTGACATTCAATTCTACAAGGGTAAACTTTAAACGTGTATATCTCTTAATATAGATGGAATTTTTTGTCCCAAGACCTATCAAATTGTATATAATTGAATTAGCTTTCCAACGATACCAATTTCGCAAAAATTCAATACCCGAGCGAAGAGTTATGCCCATTTTCGTGAGAGGCAGTAAGGGTGTGCGATGGTCAATGCGCCGCCCAATCAAATATGTGCGATTGGGAGTGCGAGGCATACTTAAATGTCTGCCATAAGGTGTGCGACGCACACCTTAAGGTCTTCCATGGGTTGTGCACCGCATACCTCACTTCCAAGTGCCAAAAACACCCCTATATATGTCTATAACACGAGATTAAACTCCCATAACACCAAAATAAGTTTACTTTCTCTCAAAATCACCAAGAACATTCATTAGGGTTTCAACCTAAAAATTCAAATATCTCAAGATTCAACCATGAGTTTTCAAGAATTCTTCGAGATTCGGAATCCCCATTTCAAGGGCTACGAGAAACACTCATTATTTTCACGAATAAAGTCCCAAGGTCAAGAGTTCATTCAAAGCTTCAAGTTTAAGGTATGTGGGGGTTTTCAACAAGAACACCCTTTCGTTCTTGTGCCCAAAATTTGTATTATTTTACAAAGATATATGATTCTACAAGATCTACTTATGAATTTGAGATGGAAATTTGAAATCTATATTCTTGTTGAAGAAGTTATAATATTTTTGATGTTTTGAAG
>NC_061117.1:182345085-182453513 GCF_002878395.1 Capsicum annuum | reverse complement strand
TCCAAGGTCAAGAGTTCATTCAAAGCTTCAAGTTTAAGGTATGTGGGGGTTTTCAACAAGAACACCCTTTCGTTCTTGTGCCCAAAATTTGTATTATTTTACAAAGATATATGATTCTACAAGATCTACTTATGAATTTGAGATGGAAATTTGAAATCTATATTCTTGTTGAAGAAGTTATAATATTTTTGATGTTTTGAAGATGAATTTCTTGAGCGTTGAGGTGAATATTCATGATTAAAGATAAATTTCCAGATTTTCATATAATCATACATGTTTGATATATAAAGTGTGAATCTTGAAATGTTTTGATCAAGTATTGATATATGGGTTGTTGAACCCGATTTGGATTTATATTTTGTTGAAGTAATGTGTTATATACACTTTGAGATTGGATTGATTTGACCTTTTGGTCTTGAAGGAGTTATTTTTGAACTCGAATGAGAAAATAAATCCACATTTTGATTGATTATGATAAAGGGGTAGTATGATTGCTCCCGTTATGAATTGTTGAATTGTGTTGTTGTGGATTTTCTTTTGAAAAGATCTGAGCTAAGTCTGGGAGTAGTCTTTAGCACCGAGTGGAAGGTATAGCTATGATTGGTACTACCCTAGAACTACGTGCCCCCATAGGATGTGAGCCTTAGGCTAATTGATATAGTGATCACTAGTGAAAAGAATGATTAAGGTCCTACTCCGATGGCAAGGATAGGACAGCTCTCCCTAACGTGGGTTGGACGTTGGACTCCATGTGGCTCACATGGTTTATGTCGGTTGTAAGAAACTCCCAATATGTGTGTGTATATTCTCCTATCTAATATGAAAAGTTCTATTCTTCTATCTGAGATGAAAACATATTTGTTTAAAAGATTGAGTTTGAGAAAATCATTGTTTTTGAAAGATTGAATGAACATATATTCCAAAGAGAATTGTTATGAGATTTGATTACTTTGATGATTTGGAATCGAGAAGGAAGTGAATTGAGATTTATTATGATAACTCACATGTTTCACCTGATATATTTTACTCTCTTATGAATATGATGATTTTAATTCGAGCTAAGTGAGTCATTTATATCAGTATGCATAATTTTATAAACTGTGATGATATTAAGATATTATTTTATATATGCTTTGCACCCCCATATGCTCGGTACGTTTCCATGGTACTAACCCACATATTCGTATGTTGGCTATATTTTCTCAGAATGTAGGTACAAGGTATAGTGTACATCTTCAGATCCAATTAGTTCCCGGCATCCAGTCAGCAGGTGATGAGTCCTTTTGATTCAAGGGCTTGAGTTAGTTATACAATTCGAGAAGTTTTGTATTTTCTTTATCCAGTCGTATTGAGTTGGGATAGTCAGGAGTCATGACCCAATTATCTACAGTCAGTACTAGTAGAGGCTTCATAGACAGTCAGTAGAAGTTGATGTATTCCGTCTCAATTTTGGTTGTAAAAGCAGAGTTGTAATCTTGTAAATTTAGTTTTGTATCTATCATATTCAGAAAAGAGTTATTTTCCACAAATTTGTATAGATTTATACTTTTTGTTCAGTTGCTTATGAGTTATGCCAGTAGAAGGGTTAGCTTGGGGTCACTTGTGATCCTAAGCATCGTGTGACGTCTCGGGACCCGATTTTGGGGTGTTACAATTAGACTGAGAGTTTAACTTGAGATTATGCTCACTAGCACGACATGAATACTGAAAGAGGAGAAACTGTTCCTAAAACAACTCATAGCCTTTTGCACATAAATGTGGCGCGCAACACACCCATGAACAAGACTCTACTAGATGCGGCTTTCAGACTTTCTAGGACTCTATTGAACCTTAGGCTCTGATACCAAGTTTGTAATGCCCCAAATCTGGTACCTGGAATGCTACACGATGCTTATAACCCCAAGGGACCATAAGTTAACCCATGACTGATATCTGTACCTGCACACTGCATAATGTGCTTGTAGAATACGGAAAACATAAACAATAGGCCATAAGGTTCAACTAAATAGAATATCTCATAAATAATATCCATATAGGGTAACAAATACATAAAACAACTGAAAGCTGAATGTAAAATCTGAACTAAATCTGAAAGCCTCTAAATACCGTCTGAAATAAAGAGTTGAAGGAACATGTCTCCAACTAACTCCGTCTAGAAAAACTGAACTGAAATAATGAATGAAATAAAATAATATCATCCTCGAATGGATGAGGACTCACTGTAACTCTGCGACTGGAATGATTCTGCTAATTTGGAACTCGTGTCTTTGAACCTATGGTGTAACATGAAAGAAAGCACCATAGCACAAATGCGTCAGTACGACTAGGAGTACTAAGTATACGAGTGAGGTAGGCTAAATGCAAAAGGGTTTATATGCATGAACAATGCTAACTGACTGATTGATATGAACGTAAGAGTACAAACATGCATACATAGTAACTAAAATCATGAATACATGATATCTGGATCTATGCGCTAATACATGGTTTACTGTTATCTAACATGACTGATACTAAAATTTTGATAACATGGATGACTGTGTCTGACAGTCCTAAATCTGATGAAACTACCTGAGTTTCGTACTGTAACTGAATTAACTGTAACTGACAGTCCCGGTATACTAAAATTTGAAGAACTATCTGAGTTCTTTTACTGAGACTAGGATTGAAAATGTGGGAGATAGTTGCCTAACTGATATGCCCTAATAACGCATATATCTAGGTTGGGGTCCAATCTCTGCCCCGACTGGAAGGGTGTCAATACCGCGCCACTGGTAAGGACAGTTGTGAGTGACCCTTAGCTGGCAGGTACTTGAATGAGAACAGTAGGAACCCTAAACTAACAGGTTAAGCCACCTCATCAACCCTAATCTGGTAGGTTAAGATGTCTCAAACTATGCTGGTTACGTAGTTCTGGAACACAAGAATAACTACTAAGAATCACACCCTAAACTGGCAGGTGAGTTCCCATTCTTGGGTTCACTCAGTGCTAAATTCTACTCCCATCTGAATAGACTGAACATGATTTAACTGGCTATACATGCACTGAGTAACTGACTTTCGTTGACTGACGGAATAGTACTACTATCTGAGAATTTATTGAGATCATGAGATTTCTGAGATTTCCTGAGTCACATGACTGACTGAGTTCTATAGATCATGGCTTGACTAAGATTATCATGATAACGTGACATAGCTCTAGGCACACAGCTATATTTTTCGGGTAATAGTACCCCCAGGACTCAATGAAAGGAAACTGACACACATAATTGACTTGATCATAAAATAGAGTCCACAATTCACCATATCATAAGTAAGGGATTTCAGACTAAGAATAGTTCTCAACATCTTACGTATGAAAGGGAAATTCATACAACATGTGTATACTTGCATAGCTTCAACATTATGCTCAATCCATATCACAGCAACGATGCATATCAATCATGTGGAATTCATGTGAAATCATAAAGCATAGAGCATGGACTTCTCATTTAAGCACTATTAAATCATGGGACATGAATTCTATCATCCTAGGCCTTTTATCAAACACTTTGCATGCATTCTTTTAGCTTAGGTGTGTTTTCATGAATTTCTCAATTTTAAACCACATAAAGTTCATGGATTTCAACTAACGAACACATATACTTCATGAAAACACCTTTAGATATCATCTTGAACCTTAAACAAAAATCATCAACATGTACATAGTCATATCACAATAAGACAATCACAATATAATATTTAAAACATGGTTCTTGAGCTTTATGAACGAAATGGATCCATAGATGAACACTACGCATACCTTAGATGGAAGATTCTTGATGATTGATGGAGAAATTTGCTTGAAGTTGAATCCCCAATTGAAAACCCTAATGTGTTCTTGAGAGGATTTTGACAGAAAAAGTATGTTTTGGTGAAATAAGGGCTTAATTTCGTATTTATGGAATATATATAGGGGTGGAAAGATGACCTAAATACCCCTCTAGATGCATCATTTAATTTTTGTGAAAATTACCTAATTTGGGCCCCCCGGCACAACGTGGAGATATCGCGTTATCCCCCGTTTGTTACCTGGAAACTCATCGTGACATGGTGGAATTGCAGAGAGACACTAAAAACTGACAAACGTTATTTTGGCTTACGGCGCGACACGCCACTGACTGAAATGACGATGCTGAAACTTTAAATCGTCATAACTTCTTCACCGGGTGTCCATTTTAGGCGAATTTGGTATCGACGGAAATCTTATTCAATTATCTACAATTTAGAGGGTATAAATCTACCAAAATTCCACCTATAAACCAAGTTTTTCTCATTTAAAGATGACCCATATGAAATCGCACATGAAAACTTGGTGGATTCAAAAGTTCTTAGCTTGACTTACTCTAAGTGACTCTTATAAACATTCTTATCATATCATAAGCTCTATTATCACTAGGATACTCATCCTAATTCATTTACTCCAATATGAATCACAGTATATGAGGTTTCATCTATAGGAACAACGGTTCATTTTCTAGCTTAGAAATATATGGGGTATTACAATATTGTTCAACAGCCAGAGATACCTAAAGTTGAGATACCTGATTTTTATGCAAATAAATGAATTATTGGAATATCTTCAATTGTTCAAGAAATAGCAAATAACTAACTAAATGGGAACCCAATATGGAGGTATTATTCAAGAGATCATCAAATGATTTATTGAAATTTAAGGGAGCTACGACAGTTAGATATGGAAAAAGCTAGACAATGGATTTTGGCACTACTCAATCCAGAAAAACAACCAACTGTAAGAGCAATTAGGAAGGGATTTATTTCAGAAGAATTATTAACAATATATTGCAAGTTAATTGGACACAAATATCCAGACCATTTATGTTCGAGATGTAATAGAGAAGATAATATTATCCCGAAAGTTCAACTAGAATAAAAGAATATAAGAACGTCAGCTGGAAGATAGAAAGAAGATATAAAGCAAAAGAGCAATAATGAAAAAATAAAGATAAAAAAGACAAGATAGATAGCAACATGTGAATAGTTTTCTTGACTTTACTTTACGTAAAGATATTGTATAGCTTTATTAGGTTAGAATTTTTTGGCAAGTGCCATTATTAAAGTTTTGTCTTTTTATACTTTAAGTCTAGTCTAGTCTAGTCTAGTTTAGCTTAAGTATAGTACTTTTCTACTTTCGAAAAGTAAGACTTTTTTGTAAAGATATGTAGTTTACGTGTAAAATGAGTAAAGTAGGAATAGTTCTTTTCCTCTTATAAATATGTAAGCTATCCGGCTAAGTTAAAGGCAAGACTTTCATAGGTTGAAAGCAAACCTTCTCTTTTGTATACAAAAAACTTTTGAATATTTAATAAAATCAGATATATTTCTAAGGAAAAGCTATGGATGAACAAAACCCAGAATTATCAAATCTACCAGAGCAGGTATATTCATTTATAATTATAAATAGCTAAATTCATAAATTCCTAACAATCATAATATGATAAAATAAGTTCATGTTAGTTATTATATAGTAGAATTATTTGAAGAATAATATGTTAAAAAATTTATTAGCAAAGAGGAAAAGGGGAAAAATCCCTAAGGACTATGTCATTCTAAAGGTGAAACCGATGAGGCAAAAAAGCCGTGATAAGGGAGTAGCCAGAGTAGAGGTGTGTCTATGTCAATTAAGATCTATGATATAATAATTCGTAGACAAGGACAACTAAATGTATAATTTTTTATTTATTTATTTATAATTATTGTCTATTTTATTCACCCTTTGATTTAATTGTTCACTACATTTCTAATTTTTTATCTATTTATTTATAAGTATCTTTCCCTTTTTTACAATACTTTCGTTTGTAATTGTACATTAAATGTCGAATTATTTATTTATTTACTTATAAGTTTCTTTTCACCCCTTTTTACCCTTTTATTTGTAATTGTTCATTTTCTAATTTTTATTTATTTATTTATTTATTAGTATATTTTCACCTTTTTACCTTTTTATTTGTAATTGTTCATTAAATGTCTAATCTAGCATTTCACATTTTATTCTCAATATACCAAATAGTACCAAATGGGTTGATTGAAAATTCAAAGAGTTAAAGAAGAGTTTAGAGTATTCATTGTTAACAAAGGAAATTTAAAGATAACCTGCAATGCGGAAACAAATATATAAACATAACTTGCATATGTTAAAAGTTCATTGTCATTACAAATTTTAAAGCTTACCAAAAGAGATAGGCAATGGACTAAACTCCACCAAAAATAAGAAGAAAAATTAAAAACAAAAAAAAAGACTACATAACTACGGGGATGATCATTCCATCTACTTCAAAATCCAGGTGAATCAGGATTGCACATAAACAATGGGCAAACCTCGACATATCTTGTTCTATTCTCTTCTGATCTTATGAAAAACCACATAAGATATGGTTGAAATCGTTCCTCAAAACTAGTAGATCATTGTTGTCCGTGCGACATTGGTGGTGATAGCAATTGCGGCTGCAGGAGATGGCACTGTTCACACTTCTTGTCATTTTTTATTTGAAGAGTAAAAGAAAGATATGAAGAATATGGCATGTATTTGGAGTGAATAGTAAGATTAAATTGACGGTACTACTTACTATTATAAACTTCTTGTTGTGATTTGAAACACCACCACAGAGAATTGACATGAGGCGGGTGGATTGAGTCTAAAAAAAACTGGAGCACGGTTATCGAGTAGTAATAATACCTCAGTACATGAAATAGACTAGGTTAAAAATTTTTACCACTTGAAATAAGTAAACCCCTTCATACTTGTAAATCAATCGTGGATGATAAACCGAATAGACTATATATTGTAATCGCATTGTATAGTTTATTTTACTTATTTTTAATTTCTTATTACTTTAATTACCATCACTTAATTTATGGCATTACTTTACTATAACTTAATTTTATACTAGCATAATTTAATTACCATCATTCTTTAAGAGATTTTAAATTACTTTAAATTTAAAACACAGACAAACAAGAACTAGTAGTAATGTGCAAAATTTAATTTAATTTTATTTCCTTTTAGAATTATAAGATACTTTGAAATTAAAAATAAAAAATATTCACTAGCATTCAAGCTACAAGTTGTTCGTTTGTGGCCACTTCTGTTGTATATTGAGCACTTATTCTTTTTCCTTGGCCTTCTAACTGGTTTCAAGACGCCAAGAGCATGTTTGACTTTCTATAACGACCTGAAATTTGATGAAATTTATGATTTTATATGTTTTCACTATTTTACCCCTCCTGTAGTTGCATTGTGGTATTTCTGGATTATGGGGATGATTGACATAGTTTTCTATATATTTTGGTACCATTTAAGCAATATTATGATTTTTAGTGGCTTAGGAGCCTTATTTTGGGCTTCTGTGGTTATCTTTTGATCTGTGCGATGAATGGCTAAACGGACTATGCCAGCAAATCTGGAACATCAATTTTAGGATGGTAACATGGTTGTTGTGGTTTTATGGCTTTTAAATCTCATTTGACCCTTGATTTGGAAAATTGTTATTTTGGAATTCGGGGGTTGACTTTGTGAAAACGATTTAAAAAAAAATTAATATAGACATCGGGTTTGGAGCATCGAATTTAGTATGGTTATAAAGTTCGTTTGCGTATATCATATTCCGAATGAATCTCGGACACTCCATCGAAGTCCCTCTTGGACTTAGAAAATCTGATGCACTAGGTTGCTGGTGCAAACCTGGATCATAAAGGGAAAAACTCGTTTGGGGAATGCGTTTTATGTCTTATGCACCTGGTAACCTGATATAAGTATAAATAGCCCCTTTTTACCTAATTTTGATCATTTTTCATCTTGCCTCATGACAGCTAAATCATAAAATAGTGCGAGAGCTTAAAAGTGAAGTTTGTAGGTTCTTGGGAAGTTAGATTAACATCTATTTCTTGATTCTCTTATGGATTTTATGTGAGAATTCACCCCTCTTTGTTTATCAAATTTCTTGATCAATTGTTAAAAAAAAAAACC
Organism: Capsicum annuum; assembly: GCF_002878395.1. Classification (NCBI taxonomy): domain Eukaryota; kingdom Viridiplantae; phylum Streptophyta; class Magnoliopsida; order Solanales; family Solanaceae; genus Capsicum; species Capsicum annuum. The sequence goes on along the minus strand of NC_061117.1, from coordinate 182,445,487 downwards.
CGAAACTTTAGTACTTGATTTAACCCCAAATTCTAAACCTTTTCACTTAAATAATATTCTTAATCCTATAATTACTAGTTTTTTCCAAATTTCATCTTCAAAACAACTTCGATTCGTGATTTTAAAATAGATTTTCAAGATTTTACCTGATATAGCTCAAAAATAGTTTTTCTTCAATTTGAACCTTATTTTTTTACACGATTTGACATGATTTTTTAGATGTAGGTCCCTAAAGGTATGGGAAATACGTTTTTGAATTAAAGTTATGATTTTTTCCTTCTATTTTGAAAACCCATTTTGGAGGTCCATTTTGATCCCAAATCAAAATTAGAAAATATAGGTATTGTTAGCCTTCTTTTGATGCATAAATTATATATTTATTGGTTTTAGTTAATTTCAGAATCATTCATAAGAAGTTGGGATTTATTGTTGAAGTGTTGTAGACCAATTTTGGACTACGAGGTAGGTTATGGCTTAACTCTTCAAACTAGGCTAGGTAGATAATTCGTATACAAAATCTATGTTAAGGGAATGGGAACTAATTATAAAATTGACTATCTTAATGTGTTTTGCCTATGTGGGAGTCATTATGTGATGTAATTGTTGTTTTGAGATATTATGTGATTTATGTGACAGTATGGGATCCTATGCAATGCGGATAGCCTGATATACTTATGAATAATTATATGTGTTTTTGAAATACCTAATGTAGTAATATTGGTGTATTGTGATATATTCATACTTTATCTGCATATGAATTATATGGTTTCATGGATGGTGGGAAATAATCAGTGAATATTGGCTTACGTAGTTGTGCAATATATTATTATGGTTGGTTATCGAAGTACATCTTGTGGTTGGTTGTAGAAAAATTCATTGTGATTGGTTGTGAGCATATCATCCTCATATCATAAGCATTCCTGAAACAAATGGTATCACTGTGGCAACATCTGGGAAAACACTGGCAACACCTTTTTTTATGACAGAAAATGTGATATCTTATAAAACCATTCCAGAGGGATATTTTGGAGAGGAGATATGAATATATATATATATATATATATATGGATTGTATATGGGTTGAAAACCCCCCATCATGGGTCCCACGTCGAAGGTTTTACTCCGTGGGTGTATACAAAAGTTGTGTGACAACCTCGCGCATTATCATCACCATCATCACCATCATCATCATCATCTTATACATTTCACTTGCTTTATTATCTTTATGTTGTGATCTAATTTCCATATTGACTTTTCATATATATATATTTGATCTATCTTCCGTTATTTATACTTGACGATATTGTACATACATGGTCTCCCTTGTTTCTACTTGTACGTGATATGATGTATACTTGTATTCTATCTGGTTATTATTGTTGCAATTATATGTGATATATTAAAACTGATAGTGCAAGCGGTGTGGGCTACCGTTGTGGGATATTTTCTGATTGAGGTGATGTGCCCTTTATGTGCATTTTGTATGTATTATTATCTACTTTTCTCGGTGAGCTTATGATACCTACTAACTAAAAGTGGATCGTACTCACGTCTACTACGCCCTTTTGGTGCAGGTCCTAGTACGAGTGCATCTCAGATTGGTTGATTCAAGCGATATTTGGTGCTTTCGATGTAATGGTTGACTTTCAAGCGTCCGGATATATTTTACTACCTTTCTTATAAACTATCTCTTTACTTTTATTTCAGCAATAGAGTTTCTTTTATATTTAGACATCTTATGTATTTCTTTTGGATTCGAGTTGTACCAGATATGTTCTTTTACTGTTGATATCAGGTTATAGTTGTCTTGTTGATTATATTCTTTCTGTACTTATTATCTTATATGGTTCAGCTTCATTCTAGAGGCCTTACATTGGGGGTATTTCTATTTTTTTTCTTTTTGTGTGCATCAATTTGGGTGCTAGGCTTACTTGTCAAGGTACTCCACAATAAGTGCCATCATGACTCTTAATTTTGATTTATCACAAATTGGTATCAGAGCAGCTAAGTTTCATTGGTATCAACAGTGTAAGAATAGGATGTCTAATAGAGTCTCGCAGATCGGTACAGAGACGTCTGTATCCATCTTTGAGAGGCCATAGGATGTCTTAAAAAACTTTCTTTAATTTATTTTTTAGTGTGTGAAGTTTTTTCATACCTTGTGTTCTGAGTTGTGTTTCACTCTTTCTACATAGATGGTTTTGACTAGGTCTCGTGAGGTCAGATATACAGAGCCTATTTTAGAAAAGAGAGTTTAGTCGAGAAGGTGGGACTTGAGTCATGGACAAACTTGAGAGAGTGAACGGGCTCGTAGATCAGCCCCGTCTAGGAGAAGTGCTAGGGGACTTTTCCCTGAGCCTCATATTGAGCAGGTTGGAGGTATAGGTTCTACTCCAGTTTATTAGAGTTTATATTTCGTAGTTTTGAAGGAGTTGTAGGTGTGTTTGCTAACCCACTTAGAGGGTTCTCCTTTTGTTATGGTGGGTGTTTCTCCAGTTCTGAGTGTGGATCCTCCTATTGTACCTACATTTATTTTGGGTACTCCTAGATTCAGTGGTGTTGTAAACGAGGATGCCTATAAGTTCCTGGTTAATTATCAAGAGAAGTTTCATAATTTAGGTTCGCTTTAGTTGCGTGGAGTTTTTTATGTTACATATTAGTTGAGAGATGCTACTAGAGATTGGTGGAGTTTGGATATTGGGTGTAGACTTATTAGTTCTCCTGATATGATGTGGAATCAATTTGTTGATGCCTTTTTAGAGAGATTTTTGCCTTATAGTTTGAGGGATCAGATGCTTTATGAGTTTGACCACCTATAGCAGGGCTCCATGACTGTAGTAGCATATGAGGCAGACTTCCATGCCTTGTCTAGATATTCCTATGCTAGTATATCCACCAAGTCTAAGAAGACTCAGAAATTTATGAAGGATTTGGATGTCTCTCTTCAGTTGGATACATCATAGATGGTTGTATTTAGGGCATCTTTTCAGAGTATAGTGGATTATGCTAAGATGAATGAGGGTATTCTTTAGGCGTCTGAGAAAGGCACCAAGAAGGTGCACTATTTTGGTGAGTTTCGAGGTTAGGTTTCTTATGGTAAAGATTTTAGAGGTTTTTTAGGATATCAAGGTAGGCTGGTGTAGGCAATATTGCATAATTTGAGTGGTGGATCTTTTGGTTTAGTAGTTTAGGGTGATTATTTAGGCCTAGTTATACCTTCTCCTATTGATTTTGGACTGTAGAGGTTTTTTTGTATGTGATGGGATTAGCCATGTGGCTAAACACTGCCCCGTCGTATGATTATAGTCACTTTTATTTCAGTTATAAGGGGTAGGGATGCTACTAAAAATGCAAGGGGCAGAGGTAGTATAGATCGTAGTAGTGGTCGTAAGGCCACTCTACCAGTTGGTGGTTGTGGGCAGTGCTATGATATACCAGCCTGATTTGAGGCAAAGGCTTCAGATGTTGTGATCACAGGTATCATCCTTATTTATTTTAGATCAGCATCTATGTTATTTAATCCCAGATCGACTTTCTCCCATGTGTTTGTATATTTTGCTTTGGATTTTGATTATATTAGTGAGCCTCTTGCCATGCCTATTCGTATATATACCCTAGTAGGTGATTTTTTATTGGTGGATTGGGTGTACTGATCTTGTGTTGTGACTTTTGCTGGGCGTGAGACTTTGGTAGATTTTCTTGTGTTAGATATGGTCTATTTTGATGCTCTTTTAGGTATAGATTAGTTGACTCCTTATCATGTTATCCTATATTTTTATGCTAAGTCCGTGACTTTAGCTTCACCGAGTGTGCCAAGGATAGCTTGGAAAGGTGCGCTTTATTCTAGTCCGAAGAGGATCATATCTTATGTCCAGTCTCATAGATTGGTTGAGAGGGGATGCTTATCTTATTTGTCTCATATTCGTTATACTTGTGTGCGTTCACCTTCTTCTTTGGATTTTTTTCATATTATTCATGAGTTATGGATGTGTTCCATATGAATTTGCCTAGTATACTTTTGGATCATGATATTGATTTTTCTATATGTGTTGAGCCAAACACTAAACCCATTTCTATTCCTACTTATCAGATGGCCCCATCCAAGTTGAAGGAATTGAAGGATCAGTTGCAGGAGTTATTGGATAAGGGATTTATCCAATCTAGTTTTATCTCCTTGGGGTACACCTATTTTGTTTTTTAAAGAAGAAGTTTAGGTCTATGTGGATATTTATTGATAATTAGTAGTGGTACAAGGTGATGATTAAGAATAAGTATTCTCTTTCTCGTATTGATGATTTATTTGATCAACTTCAGGGTGTTGTAGTGTTTTCAAAGATTGAATTAAGGTTCGGCTATCACCAGTTGAGGATTAAAGTTTTGAACATTCTGAAGAAAGGTTTTCAGACTTGATATGGCCATTATGAGTTCTTGATCATGTCCTTCGGGTTGACCAATGCCCCTGCCGTATTTATGGAGTTTATGAATTGGGAGTTTTGATTGTTTCCCGACTTCTTTGTTATTATATTTATAGATGATATCTTGGTTTATTCCAAGAGTGAGTCTAATCATGAGAAACATTTATGGATTATGCTTCAGAGACTGAGGGATGAGAAGTTGTATGCCAAGTTCTCCAAGTGTAAGTTTTGGTTGAAGGCTAGTTCTTTCTTTGGCCATATGGTAACTAGGGAGGGTATTATGGTTCATCCAACCAAGATTGCAGTGGTTCATGATTGGGATAGACCTACTACGCCTACCAAGATTTGGAGTTTTGTTTGCTTGGCAAGTTATTATCGGCATTTTGTGAGGTCTTTTCATCCATTATAGCTCTTTTGACTAATTTGACTCAGAGAGCATCTCATTTTAGTGGTATGATTTGTGTGAGGTAAACTTTTAAAAGCTCAAGGATTTGTTGACTTCAGCTTCTATCTTCACTTTGCTCAAGAAGGGCATGGGCTTTATTGTGTTTTATGATACTTCAGGTATTTGTTTAGGTTCTATGTTTATGCATAAGGGTAAGGTGATTGTGTATGCTTCTCATCAGTTGAAGCCCCATGAGAGGAATTATCCTACCCATGATTTAGACTTGCGCGTGGTTGTTTTGGCGTTAAAGTTATGGAGACACTATTTGTATGGAGTCCATTGTGGGATTTTCTCAAATTATCGTAGCCTTTAGTATTTATTCACCCAACAAGATCTTAATATGAGGCAGAGTCATTGTCTTGAGTTACTCAAGGATTATGATTTGACTATTCTATATTATTTGGGTAAGGCAAACATGGTTGCGGATGGCTTGAGCCAAAAATAGATGAGCATGGGTAGCTTGGCGCATCTTTTGACCCAGGAGAAGCCTTTAGACTTAGAAGTCCAATCATTAGCTAACCATATGGTTAGGCTTGATATTTTGACTCCTAGGCATGTTTTGGCATTTATGGAGGCTAGATCTTATTTGATGGATCAGATGCGAGCTCATCAATTTGATGATGTAGGATTAAGATCTATTTGAGATAAGGAGTTAAGTGGCAATGCCTCACTTAATTCAGATGGAGTTTTGATGATTGTGGGCTAATTTTGTGTGTCGAGAATGGGTGATTGGATTAGATTGATTTTGGAAGAGGCTCATTGTTCCAGTATTCTATCCACCTGGGAGTGACTAAGATGTATCATGACTTGAGACATCATTACTGGTAGCGTGGTATAGTGAAGGATGTAGCTGACTTTATAGCTCATTGCCTTTGTTGTCAGCAGGTCAAGGCCTAGCATTTGAGGCCTGGTGGATTACTTCAGTAGTTACCCATTCCCGAATAGAAGTGGGAACGGATCACTATGGGCTTCGTGACTGGTATGCCCTGTAAATCTCTTGGTTTTAATAGTGTTTGGGTCATTATGGATAGATTGACCAAGTCGGCTTATTTCATTCTGGTTTAGCTCTCCTTCAGTGTTGAGAGGCTGGCCTGTATCTATATTCGTAAGATTGTGTGACACATGGTGTTCTAGTGTCTATTATTTTGGATCGAGGATTGGTGTTCACATCTCACTTTTGGAAGAATTTTTTAGATGAGTTGGGTACTTAGGTTGATCTTAGCATAATGATTCACCCCTATACTAATGGTCAGTCGGAGTGGACTATTCAGGTTTAAGAAGATATGCTCTGCGCTTATATGATGGACCTTGGTGGCCAATGGGAGCAGCACTTGGCTTTAGCAAATTTTGCTTATAATGACAACTACTATTTTAGTATCGATATGACTCCTTTTAAGGCGTTGTATGGTAGCCATTGTCACTCGCCAGCGGGTTGGCTTGATGTTTCAGAGGTTAGACCTTGAGATACCAAATTGTTTCATGAGTCCTTGGTTAGAGTCTGGATCATTCAGGATAGGCTTCATGCATCTCAGAGTAGGCAGAAGTTCTATTTGCATAGTAGACTTCGTGCCTTAGTATTTGGTATTGATGATCGTGTATCCCTTCGAGTCTCACCTATTAAGGGTGTGATGAGGTTTGGGATGAGGGGCAATCTTAGGCTCGGTTATATAGGTCCATCTAAGATTCTTTGAATCGTTGGTGATATGGCTTATGAGTTAGTTTTGCCTCCAGATTTATCACTTGTTCATCCATTTTTTCATATTTCTATGCTTTGTCGTTATATTTCGGATGAGTCTCATGTCATTTGTTGGGAGTCAGTTCAGTTAGATGAGCATTTGTCTTTTGTTGACAAGCTGATATCCATATTGGCTAGGCATATTAGATGGTTGCGTTCTAGAGTTATTCCTGTTGTTAAGGTTAAGTGAAAACATCGAACTGTAGATGAGGCTACTTAGGAGGTTGAGTCTGATATGCATAGTTCTTATCTGCAGCTCTTTATGGATCCAGATAATTCTTTTTCCTTTAGTTCGAGGATGAACTAGATTTTTAGTGGTGGATGATGTAACGACCTAAAATTCGATAAAATTCCTGATTTTGTCTGATTTGATGGTTTTACCCCTCCCCATAGTAGCATTATCGTATTTCTAGGGTGTAGGGGTGATTGGCATAGTTCCCTATGCATACCATTTATGCAATATTATTGTTTTTGGTGGCTTTGAGAGCCTTATTTTGACTTCTATGGTTATCTTTTGATTCGTGCAATGGATGACTGAACGAACTGCTCCAGCAGATCTGGAACATCAATTTTAGGGTGGTAACATGGTTGGTGTAGTTATATGGCTTTAAAATCTCACTTTGACCCCCGTTTTGAAAAATTATGATTTTGGATTTTAGGAGTTGACTTTGTGAAAATGATGTTTTTTTTCAAAATTTTGATAACGGCATTGAGTCTGGAGCATTGAATTTAGTGTGGTTACATAGTTCATTTACGTCTATCGGATTCCAAATAAATCTCGCGCACCCTGTCAAATTCTATTTTGGACTTACAAAATCTGGTGCACGAGGTTACTGGTGCAATCTGAATCACAAGGGCTACATATATATATATATATATATATATTGCACCTGGTAACCTGATATAAGTTTAAATTCTCCCATTTTATCTGATTTTACTCATTTTTCATCTTGTCTCTCATAAGAGCTAAACCCTAAAATAGTGTGAGAACTTAAAAGTGAAGCTTGTGGGTGCGTGGGAAGCTAGATTAACATCTATTTGTTGATTCTCTTACGGATTTAAGGTGAAAATTCACCCTTCTTTCTTTATCAAATTTCTTGATTAATTGTTTAAGAACTCCCAAAAATTTTGTACTTGATTTAGCCCCAATTTCTAAACCTTTTCACTTGAATAATGTTCTTAATCCTATAATTACTAGTTTTTTCCAATTTCATCTTCAAAACAACTTCGATTCTTGATTTTAAAATGGATTTCAAAAATTTTACTCGGTAAAACTCAAAAATAGTTTTTCTTCGATTTGAACCTCATTTTTTACTTGAATTGACTTGTGTTTCCAGATGTAGATCCCTAAAGATATGGGAAATTCATTTTTGAAATAAAGTTATGATTTTGCCCTTTTTTTTTGAAAACTCATTTCAGGGGTCAATTTTCACCCCGAACCAAAAGTAGGCAATATGAGTATTGTTAGCCTAGTTTTGATGGATAGAATCTACATTTCTTGGTTTTAGTTAATTTTGGTGCCATTCGTGAGAAGCGGGGCTTTGTGGTTGAAGTTTTACGGATTGATTTTAGCCTTCGAGGTAGTTTACAGCTTAACTCTTCAGATTGGGCTGGGTAGTTAATTCGTATAGAAAAGGCATGTTAAGTGGGGAACTAATCATGACATTGGCTATCTTAATGTGTTTTGCCCGTTTGGGGGTCTATATATGATGTAATTGTTGTTTTGAGATATTACATGATTTATGTGACCTTGTGAAGTCCTATGTAATCTGGATATCCTTATATACTTGTGAATAATTGTATTGTGTTGTTGAAATTCCTAATGTGTAGTATTGGTGTATTGTGCTATATTCATACTTTATCGGCATATGAATGGTGGGAAATAATGAGTGGATATTGGCTCACATGGTTGTGGAATATATCATTATGGTTGGTTGTAGAAGTACATCTTGTGGTTGGTTGTGGAAATATTCATTGTGATTGTTTATGAGCATCTTATCCTCATATCATACTCATTCATGAAACAAATGGTACCACCATGGCAACATCTGGGAAATACTAACAATACATTTTTATAACGAAAAATGTGACATCTTATAAAACCCTACCTGAGGGATACGTTGGGGAGGAGATATGGATATATATGGATTGACGAACAACTCATGGGTCCTGCATCGGAAGGCTTTCCTTTGTGGGTGTATACAGAGGTTGTGCGATAACCTTGTTATCATCATCATCATCATCATCATCATCATCATCATCACCATCATCATCATCATCATCATCATCTTATACATTGCACTAGCTTTATTGTGTTTATGTTGTGATCGAATTGCCATAGTTACTTGTCATATGTCTATTTGATCTATCTTCCGTTATTTGTACTTGACAATCTTGTATATACATGTTCTCCCTTGTTTCAACTTGTATGTGATATAGTGTATATTTGTGTTCTATCTGTTTATTATTGTTGCAAATATATATGATATATTAGAACTGTTAGTGCAAGCGGTGTGGGATACCATTGTAGGATATTTTTTGATTACAGGTGACGTTCCCTTTATGTGTATTCTGTATGTTTTATTATCTACTTTACTCAGTAGGCCTGTGATACGTACTGAGTACAAGTGGGTCGCACTCACGTCTATAGCGCTCTTTCGGCACAGGTCCTAGTATGAGTGTGTCCCAGCATGGTTGATTCGGGCAATATTTTGTGCTTTCAAGGTAGTGGTGACTTTCAGGCGTCCGGATGTATTCTATTAACTTTCTTATAGACTAGGTCTTAACTTTCATTTCAGAGATAGAGTTTCTCTTTTATTTGAACATCTTATGTATTTCTTTTGGATTCGAGGAGTACTAGATATGTTCTTATACTATTGACATTAGGTTTCAGGAGTTATGGTTGTCTTGTTTATTATATTCTTTCTGCACTTATTATCTTATATGGTTCGTCTTTATTCTAGAAGCCTTATGTTGGGGGCATTTTTGTTTATTCCCCTTTTTGTTTATCTGTTTGGGTGATAGACTTACTTGTCAAGGTATGCCACGACAAGTGCCATCATGACCCTTAATTTTAGGTCATGACACTTTCCTCCCTTTGATATTAGGAATGTAATGGGGGTGGAAACAACTTTATCTTTTTTAAGTGCACGGTACCAACCTATTTCGACTTCGGAGGAACTACATAGAGAGTGACACTATAGGCACTGATGTAACTTTCAACAAGATAGACAGAAGAAGAAAATCCATTAATGTTTTTTTCCATATTGATCTCCAAACTTCAACCTCATCATTATCATAGCATGAGCACATGGGATTCTTACCAAGTCAAACTTTCTAGAAGAACATGTTCTTTCTAGTAGATTAACTTCGGCAATAACACCACTTTCTATTATGCTATACTCATAGTGCGTCCCCATTTATGTTAAACTCACATGTAAATTACCCCCATTGTCTATATTTTTCGCTTATAATATTTTCATCCTTGGGAACAAATTTATTAGTGGCTTTAAGGATCTATGCATACCTCTCATGAATTTGGCAACAAACTTATTTGTCACAGAATTGAATATGGCAGCCACGACAAACTTCTTTTCATTCATCTACACTTCATTGAGTGACTCCACAATGTTTGTGATCATCATATCAAATCTATTCCCAAGAAAATATGCCCTGCTTCACTCTTGATATCCAATATCAACCTCAAGGCACTCGACTTCTTCGGGGCATTTTCTCCTGAACTACAAAAGAAGTTTGGCAAACTCGCTATACCTAAATGTGTTTACTGCATTATAGTACAAATACAGATAATCTGCAAATTGAAAATTATTTGGAAGGTTTTCTCCAAGATGCCTCATGCAAAGTCCAAGATGAGTATGCCCATAAACCTTGGAAAAGTCATTAGCTATGCTTACATGCCTATTAGAGATGACACATAACTCTTGTTCATCGACCATAATAGACTTCAGCTTCTCAAAAAAGAAGGTCCAAGAATCATCATATTCCCTTTTTAGCATACAAAAAGCAACTGGATAAATGTTTTCTCTGTATCTCAACAACACATCTTCATATTTACCATATATGTGTGTCATCAACGGCAATTACCTTTTGTATATGGTAATATCCCTGAATACAAGATCCAAAAGCAAAATAGTTCTTGAACATACCACCATTGATCTTATACCTAATGGTGTTCATGGTTCCAAGATTTAGTTCTTGAAACATGTGGAAAAATTCCGACAAGCAAGCATATTCGTGCTGTGGAGCACCCCTAGCCATATTCTTGGCCAATTCACCTCCATAACAATACTTATAATAGCTTGCTTTTCTTTGGAATTCTCTTAAAATAGTCCTCTTTATTTTCGTTGGGGTTGCTCCCTTATTGTTAATATACTCCTTCATTAAGAGTGAGACAATTAGAGTCAATGAGATATTTTATGCATGCTCGTGACATTTTCAATACCACAAGTACGGTGACCTACGTATCTGTAGATGCAAAACCTATTTGCACTATCATACTTTCTAGCACGCAACATCCATCCATAGTTACGACTCCTACATCTTAACTTGCTGAAAATTGAACATCTTTTAATCGTTTTAAAATAGAAGGACTTCTTAGCTGAAGCTTGAACGACAATTAATTGCAATTGTGCCTTGTTATCAAATGATTGATGGAGTTGTCACATCTAAACAAGGTCATTATGACACTTATTGTGGTCTTGCCTTGGTAAGTAGTCAATCATCCAAAGATAAAGAAAATCAGAATCAATATTAAAATAACACAAGACGAGATTTCTAGAAAGAAGTTAGACCATAATATGAATAAATATGGAAGTCTGAATAAAATACGAACATAGTCCCAAAACCTGATTTCATAAATATAAGAGCAACTAAAACATAACCGAACTTGAATAATACATAGTCTATATCCAAGTAGAAAATAAGGAAAACTAATCGATAGAGGAGGTATGGAATTGACTCTCAAAGGCATAGAGTAGGCTAGTACCTCAAAAAATCACCAATTCAACCATATGAATCAGCCTCCGTGAGTTGTACTTATGCTAGGATCTACACCGAAAAGGTACAGTAGGAGTTAGTATGGTGCACTTGTACTTAGAAGGTATCATAGGCCAACTGAGCAAATCAGAAAATAAGATAAGTAAGGAAAACACTATGAGCATGCAACCTACAAGAAGAAAGGTTTCAAAATGGTAGCTCACACCATCTACACTAATAGTGCTTTTATATATATAGTAGAAGCTAAATACATGACAAATAGCACGTAAAAACAACATATAATGTAAAAATGCAATGCAATGCGATGAATGATGAAGTGAATAGTTGGAAGTCATTGCATGACTTTTTGTATATACGTATCGAGTCTCAATGATCCCAAAATAATAGTGGCGGGGAGTTTGCAACTTATATACTATCTCAAATTTCCACCAATCTCAATCTCATGTCTGAATCTACCCAACTGGCACATTCTCAGCTAGGCATGTTCAAAAGTATCTTATTTTCTTTCAAAAATTAAAGTTCCTCAATGGTTCAATATCTCATAAATTTTTATGTATGAAATAAGGATATATGCTCACAATCAAACAATATGAAGATATTTAATCAATTCAATATGAGTACAAGTAAGCTCAAAAAAATCAACTCAATATGTCAATAATACATGAAATTAGTTCTAGCTGGGCACCATTGGAATAAATATGCATATAAGACATCATTAATATCATATCAACCTACAACTCGGGCATTACTATCATGAAAAAGAAAAATAGTGCTTAATAAACCTATAATATCTATTCAAACCCTCGCATAAGCGTCACATTAAGAAATAAGGCATACAAATGTATAAATAAAATCAATTGTGTCCAATAAAGTTCTTGCACGAGCAACACACAGTATAGAATATTATAAGCCAACAACAATAGAAAATAAGCCCCTACACGAGCATCACATAATATATAATGACTCAAAAATTACATCCCGGAGTTATTTTCCCCAACCCATAGCATACTTTATGTAATCATTTACTACTCGACCGGAAAGTCAATCCATAACATACCTCTAAATAATGAAATCCAAGCCTAAATTTCTTCAACATGGAGCCTTCTCCTTCTGAACGATTTTGAAATCAACTACAATATTCAAATATAGCATATACGCATTAAAAGAAAGCTAATAATACACATATTGCCCTTATTTAAGTCGAGTCCAAAACAGGTTCGAAAAACAAAATTGAAAATAAAAGGGTTAAAATTAGAAATTTATTTTAGAAATATATTCCAAAGGTTAAAGGAATCTACAGTTACGAACCCAAGCAAATATGAGTTTAAAACGAGGTCCAAATCAAAGAAAAATTAATTTTAAGCTTTTCCAAAAAAATCTTTAAAATCTCATGTAAAAACAAATATTAAAGGGTGTTTTCGATGATATAAATCAATGAACAGTAATGGAATTAATGTTTTGAGCTTACCCGAGCTCCAGTGGTGATAAAAACCCTAAAAATTGTCCAAACTCAAAGCTCAAAGACCAAAAATTTTGAAAATTACGCAAAATGGGGTTTATTTACAGTGGTTGCCATTTAAGAGGCTACCACTAAAGCGGTACCAGGACACTAAAGCATCTAGTGCTTAATCGAGGACTAGCCACAAAAGCGGCTTCCACTTAAGCGGTCTTGATCTGCTAAAGCAATTGCCACTTAAGTGGTTGCACCAGTTATCAACAAATGATGAATTTGGTGCAAGCCAAATATGCTCCAAATAGACCCTTGGGATTTGATTGAGATCCCCACAAATACAAAACATATATTTTATAGTCTAATTTCAATATTTTGGACTCAGTGTTGATGCCAGATTTTTAGATTAAGATAGTTTTCAATAGATTAACCTCTTGGACTCCTTTAAGGGATAATTTACCAGTTTTTCAAATGGGGGGTTGAGATGCAAACTAAGCACTTACAAACCCAAATTTGACATTCCGGACCTAATGGAACTGTCCAAATCACCATATGACACTCAGAATAGCAAATGTTGACCAAAGTTGACTATATAGATTTTAAAGCCTCTAAAATACCTCAAACTCTCCCAAAACCCCCCCGAGGGTATTAAACTGTGTCAACAATCCCTACACACCAAAATTAATATGTAGAAACTATGGGGAGGGGCAAAATAGTTAAAACATATAAAGATCAAGGCTTCATACTTCAGGTCAGTATAGTATCCACTACTAAAACTCTAGTTCGTCCTCAAATAAAAAAGCTAGAAAATACTAGAATTGGTAAAGACTTGAGGGTAACTACTATATATGTCGGATTGGACCTCCCATGTTGAATCCTCAATAGGATAGTCTCTCCATTGAACCTTAACCATGAAAATATCTCTAGAACGCAACCATTTAATTTCCCTAGCTAAAATAGACACTAGCTCCTCTAAAAGGTCAATCTCTCATCCAACTGAATTAAGTCCCAATGAACCATGTGAGACTCATCCAAATATAGCATCGAAGCATAAGTACATGAAAAACTAGATGAATAACTAAAAAGTCTGAAGGTAAGGCCAACTCAAAAGCAACCTCTTCAACTGTCCAGAGAATCTTAAATGGCCTGATATATCTAGGCGAAGCTTGTGTCTCTTCCCAAATCTCATCGCACCCTTCATGGGTGGCACACGAAGGAAGACTCAATCACAAATTTAAAATTTCAAGGCATGAAGCCTGTATTATGTATAACTTTTTTGCCTACTCTAGGCTGCCCGAAAACTAGCTTGAATCATCCAAAGTTTGTCCAATGACTCATAAAGCAAGCCGGTACCACGGGGTGTAACCTCTAAAGTCTCAAACCAACCAATAGGAGATTAACAATGCCTACCATACAACACCTCGAAAGGTGCCATCTCAATACTCTAATGGTAGCTATTATTACAAGCAAACTCTACTAAGGACCAATACTGCTCCCACTGACCTCTGAAGTCCATATGCTCGAAGCATATCCTCTAAAACTTGAATATTCCACTGTGATTAGCCATCAATCTTGGGTTGGAAAGTTATGCTAAGATTAACCTGAGTACCCAACTCTTCCTAAAAAGTTTGTCAGAAACTAAAAGTAAACATTGATCCTCGATCTGAAATATTGATATTGTGCTCCATTGAGATGAACTATCTTACGAACATAGATATGAGCCAACTTCTCATCACTTAAGGAAATTTGAATAGGTATTAAATGAGCCAATTTGGTCAACTGATCCATGATGACCCAAATGTTTTCGGAACCATGAGAAGTACAAGGAAACCCACTCACCAAGTCTATAGTGATCCATTCCCACTGCTACTCAATAATGGGTAATCTCTGAAGCAAGCTACTCGGTCTTAGATGCTCGTCCTTAACCTGTCGACACCATAAGCAATGAGCTATAAAGTATACTACATCCTTCTTCATACTACTATACTATTAATGCTACTTGAAATCACGATACATCTTGGTCTCCCTTGGATTAATGGAATATTTGGAACAATGTGCCTCCTCAAAAATCAATCTCACCTATCCACCAAGTATCGACACACAAACTCATCCTTCAATCTTCAAAACACCATTGGTATCAAGAGATGTCATCTAAGACTCGCTACTCAACACCTTATCTCAAATCACCCTCAAACTATCATCATCAAATTGGTGAGATCAAATCTGCTCCATCAAAGAAAATCTAGCATCAACAAAGGCTAAAATGCGTCTGAGTGCCAAAAATTTGAGTCTAACCATATGGTTAGATAAATAGTGAACCTCCAAGGCTACATGCCACTCTTGGGTCGACAGATAAGCTAAACCTCCCATACTAGTCAACTTCTGCCTCAAGGCGTCTGCAACCACATTATCCTTGCATGAATGATAAAAAATAGTAATATCATAGTCCTTAAGTAGCTCAGGCCAACATAATTGTCTCGTATTAAGATCTCGATGTTTGAAGAAGTACTAAAGGCTGCAATGATCTGAGAAAATCTCATAAGAAGCTATACAAGTAATAACACAATAACTTTAACACAAAAGCCATGATTGGTAACTCTAAATCATGGGTAGAGTAATTTATCTCATGAGACTTCAACTGACAAGAAGCATAAGTAATCACCTTACTCTCCTACATTAACACCTCACCAAAGACAACACTAAAACCATCACAAAACACGGTAAAACCCATGTCCTCCTTAGCCAAGGTCAAAATATAAGTCGATGTCAATAATTCTTTGAGCTTTTGGAAGCTCTTTTCACACATATCCGACCACTAAATACCACCTTTTTCTGAGGCAACTTGGTCAAAGAAGACACAGTAGATGAGAAACCCTTTACAAAATATTGATAATAACCTGGCAAACCAACAAAACTCTAAATCTTGGTATGAGAGGTAGGTCTATCCCTATCATAAATCACTATTATCATCATTGGATCAACCATAATACCATCCTTGGTTACCACATGACCCAAGAAAGAGATAGAATCCAACCAAAACTCACACTTGGAGAACTTGGCTTATAACTTGTCATCTCACAACCTCTAAAGTATAATCCTCAAAATGATTTACATGATTGGCCTCATTCTTTAAATAAAACAAGATGTTATCTATATATACAATCATAAAAAATTCGAGATACTATCAATACCTAGTTCATTAAATCCATAACTATTGCAGGAGCATTGGTCAACCTAAAGGACATGATAAGAACTCATAATGACTAAGCTAAATCTAAAAAGTCATCTTCAGAACATCTAAAGCTTTAGTATTTAATTGGTGATACCCCTATCTCAAATCAATCTTGGAAAACACAAAAGCACTCTAAAGTTGGTAAAAAAGATCATTAATGAGAGGAAGAGGATGCTTGTTCTTATATGTCACTTTGTTCAACTGCCTATAACTAATACATATAAACATAGAACTACCATTTTTCTTCTCCAACAAGACAAGAGTACCCAAGGAGATATACTAGGTCTAATGAATTCCTTACTTAATAAATCCTGCAACTGCTTCTTTAAATCCTTTAACTCGGTTGGACTATCCTCTAGGGAGGGATAGAAATGGGCTTGGTGCCCAGATCCACATCGATACCAAAATCAATATCACAATTTGGAGGCATACCAAGCAAATTCGTAGAAAATACATCCATGAACTTGACAACAAATCGAATAGAATCCATAAAAGATGGTGAGGCAACACTAGTAACACAAATATGAGCCAAATAAGACAGGAATCCTCTCTATACCATATAATGAGCACATAGAAAATATATAACTCTCTTCGAACCTAAATTAAGTATATCCTTCCAATCTGACCTTGGCACACCTGTGTACCTAAGGTCAAGGTCTTGATGTGATAGTTCAAAATAGAAATATAGGAGCTAACCAATTCATATCCAAAATAACATCAAAATTAACCATATCTAGGAATCAAGTCTACCTAAGTTTTATGGTCTGCAAAGGTAACCACATAAGATTGATACGGCCCGATCCACTACTAAAGAATATCCTATAAGGGTAAAATCATAAAGAAGCATAGCAAAGGCCTCATATGCAACATCAAAAAAAGAAGAAAAATATGAAGACATATATGAGAATGTAAAACCTGGGTCAAATAACACAAAAGAAGATTTGAAGCAAACCAGGTCAATACTTTTAATAATTGCATTGAACCCTCTTCTTCGGGTCTCCCAGGTATTATATAACATTAACCATGTCCTCTTTACACTGAGTAACCCCGTGACTACCACCATGATCTCCATTACCTTTACATTTACCACCTTTAGCACCACTATCACCACTCCTACCACTCTATGAAATACCTCTCACTATAAGAATCAGAGTAGGGCAAAGTTAAAGCTGAGAACCTTATTAAATAGGCCCATAAATATGTAGGGGACAATCATTGTCTGAATATCCAAATTCATCATATACAAAGCACTCAATATGGCCTGACTATATTTGAGGAGGCATAGACAAACTAGGATGACTACCCTGACTCGAAGAACTGAAACTAGAACCTCCACTTGCATGACCTAATATCTGGCTACTCGAAGCTACAAAACCTGAAGGCCTACTAGTTGATCCCTATACATTAGCCTGAACTAACCTATCGTGATTATCATGGGAACTTCTACTAAAGAAATCTTTACTACAAAAGGTGCAACCATTAAAGTCACCCTAACTGTTCATTTTTTGTGTCTCCCTGGATAGCCTGAGGAATAGGCTTGGACAACTTGGCACTCTCACTAATACTTAAAAAAAGGCCTTTGAAATAACTATTTGGGTAGTATCCAACTAATAAGGACCCTCTAAATCCTTCAAAAACTAATAAATCCTCTTTGACTAAGTAGAAATATTAGTAGTTGAATACCTGGATAAAGCATAGAAATATGCCTTATACTTGTAATACTCATGGATTTTTGCTCCAAGTGATCAAACTCATCACACATCTGGTCTCTTAAGCTACACAACATAAACCTCGAAAGCCTTAGAAAACTAGGCCTAAGTCATAATAGGTGAATCAAAAGGCCTACATCTGAATAAAAACCTCCCTCAATCCCTAGCTATATTCATCATTTGATAGGTAGTATAAGAAATTCCATGAGACTCAAAGGATCTAAAATAATGTAACTTCTATTAACAATCAATAATAAACTCAAAGAAATCCTTGGGAATTACTCCAGTAAACTTGGGATGAGCCAAATAGATAAACCTCGTAGACCTCTTTTAATCATCAGAAGATGTCACTTTACATAAGCAACTGGAGAAATCATAAGTCTGACAAGCATAGAATCCACATGTTTGGATATCATAGATGATAGTTGTACCTTAAACTAGGAATACATAAGTAGATACTTGTACAGATATCAAAATACCACTCAAAGTTTCAAAAATACCATGTTTACTTAATGGAACACCCTCTAAGCAACTCAAAAGTCAAATCAACAAATCTTGAAGAATTAGGTATCAACTAAACTCTTTGGAACCTGAGTTGGCCCCATATTTTCTATCTGATAATGATTTCTAGTATACACAACATCAGGCTTAGGAAAGGCCTCTCTAGCATGTCCTCTTACCGAGGAATCCCCTTATGGACATCTTCTACCTCTAGGTTAACCACTAATCTTTCCTCATTCTCAAACTAGGGCTCCCATATCGAGTATCGGCTTAGTGTCCCTAATATCTCTAAACCTAGTCCTCAATATCCAGGTAGTAAGAAGTAGAATACAAGTTTAGAACATTAGGTATGAACAACCTACATAAAAAGGAATCAAATTAAAGAAGTTTTTCTTAAAGATATTTTATAGCCTCTCATAGATAGATATTGATGTCTACATATTAATCCGTGAGACCATATCTGTTCTTACAGTTACAAGACCGATGAACCTAGTGCTCTAATACCAATTTGTCATGACAAAAAACAAGTTCATGATGACACTTATTACTGCCCAACCTTGATATGTAAGCTAATCACCCAAATATAAAGAAAACCTAAACAAACAGTAAAATAACATAAGGCAAGACTTTTGGAATAAAGTCAGACCATAATAAAAATAAATGTGGAAGTCTGAATAAAATAAAAACACAATCCCAAAACCTAATGTCATAGGTATAAGAGCACCTAATACATAAAGAAATCTAAATAATACATAGTTTGTCTCTAAGTAGAAAATAAAGACAACTAATAGATATAGGAGGTCTGGAGTCGACTCTAAATGTCCTAGAGTGAGCCAGTACCTCAAGAAATCACTAAATCAATCATATAAATCAACTTTTATGAGTTGTAATCATGCTATGATCTGCACTAAAAGGGCACAGTATGAGTGAGTATCGCCTACTTATACACAATAGGTACCATAAACCTACTGAGCAAAAAAAAAACATAAGATAAGTAAAGAAAATACTATGAGCATGCAACTGGCAAGTAGAAAGGTTCATAAATGGTAGGTCACAATGTTTCCACTAATAGTGCTAATATATATATATATATATATACATACATATATATATATATATATGTATATATATAACATCAAAAGGTCAAAACATACATAAACGTATAAGTAGAGGATAAATACATAATAAATAATATGTAAAAACAACATATGATGTGCAAATGCAATGCAATGCAATGAATGATTAGTGAATACTTGGAAGACATCGTATGGCTTCCTATATATACCTATCGAGCCTCAATGCTCCAAAAATAGGACCCATGGGGGATTTACAATCGGCATACTATCTCAAATTTTTATGAATCTCAATCTCATGTCTTAATCTACCCAACTAGTTCATCCCCCAGTCTAGGCTTTTTCATAAGTGCCTCAATATTTTAAAAAACCAATGTTCTTCAATGGTATGTATGTAATGAGGTTATAATGCTCATAATCAAATAGTATGAAGATATTAAATCAATTTAATATGCATACAAGTGAGCTCAAAAATTAACTCAATATGTCAATAATTCATGATATCAGTTCTAGTTGGGCACCACAAAAATAAATATGTATGTCAGATATCATTCATATCATATCAACCCATAACTTTGGCACTTTCTATTATGATAAGGGAAAATAGTGCTCAATAGGCATATAAGATATATTCAAGACTCCGCATGGACAACATGCAGTATATAATATCACAAGACAACAACAATTAAAAATAAACCCCTACACAGGCGTCATGCAATATATAATAACTCAAAAATTGCATCTCACAGTTATTTTCCCCAACCCATAACATACTTTATTATTCATTAACTACCAGCTTAGTCTAAAGAAATTTAAGCCATAACCTACCTTGAAACAACAAAATCAAAGCCTAAAGTCCTTAAATACGGAGCTTTCCCCTTTTGAATGGCCTCAAAATCAACCATAACATTAAAATATAGTCTCTACACATTAACAGAAACCAAATTATACTCTTATTGCCCACATTTGAGTTGGGTCCAAAATGGGTTCAAAAAATAAGTTCAAAAATGAAAGGGATAAAATCTGAAATTTATTTTAAAAATACATTTTCCAAGGTTAAAGAAATCTACCATTTAAAACCCATGCAATAACAAGTAGCACTTTGTTGCTTTTGAGAAAAAATTTATGTGCTCCATTACCTAAGATTTACTTATTAACTTATAACATAAAGAGTCGAGGGAGGAACTAAAATTTATCCTTATGCATGAAAATTTTCATAGCCAATTCAATAGAATCAAGAGATATATGAAAATTTAAATTAACCAAATTAGCTTCTTCTTCGTCCATTACTACTAGAAGAAGAGCTTCTTGCCTCTATTATTTATCTTCCTTAATGATGGATTTCAATTTCTTCTTGATGTTAAAGCTGTGTTTTCTCCTAAATTTCTTATAGTCCCTTTTTTTGCGTTGTTTTTCTCGGGTGGCACCATAAGGTTCTTTTTTTCACTTGGGAGATTTCTCATGGTCTTTATTTATCCCATTGACCCTTTCTTTAGCTCATTGGACCTTTTGGGTATTTGTAGTAAATTATTTATTTATACCTTTCTATCACCAGCATTTCCTGTACTAGCCCCATCAGTGTTGCATTTAATCTACTTACTGTCTGAGAAAATCTATTTAATCGGATAGTAGTGTAATTTGGGTTTTTATCTTTGCAATACCCTTACCATCTCTTTCTATAATTTAGTGATCTTAGGTGTATTTACTTACCTAAGTGTTGTTATCTAGCCCTAATTAGCCTAGTTTTAAAGACTTATCGTGTGTGTAAAGAGTTAAGATACATATAATTAAGCATCTAAGTATTAAATTATGTATTTAGAATGTGTAAGGTGTGGCCAAAAATATTTAAGAACCAAAATGTTTACTTCAATTTCAAACAAGGAAACTAGTATTCTTAGCTTGAGCCATGTGTGTTCTAGTTGATCTTGTTGAATTCTATTGTGTGATTGAGTGTGAATTTGTGGTGTTTGTTGATATAGGAAGGTTGGTGAGATATTAAACTCAATGATGAGATGATATACAAGCTGATTTGGAAAAGGAAAAGCAACTACAAAGTGAGGAACGTAAAGCCAAATGCATGAAGCAAACGTGAAGAAAATCTAGAAAATTTGAGCATTAGGACATCCCATGCCCTCTATGCTCTGAGATAATGGTGTGCCAGCTACCTATAGTTATTATTAGTTGAGGCATCATAGACAGTTAGTCAGAGTTGATGTGTTTAGTTTCAATTTTATTTTGTATAATCCAATGATGTAAATGTTTTTAAATAGTATTATATTAAAAAGGTTCAGCTATAGACATTTCTTCCACTTATTATTTTCAATTTTATTTATTTTATTCAGTTGTGCATGAATTATGATGGTATCATGATTAATAAATTGTGGTTCTAAGTATCGTGTGATCTCTAGGGGCAGTTTTAGGCATTACAAACTTGGTATCAAAGCACAAATTTCAAGTTTCCTAGGATGTCTATGAAGTTGTGTCTAGTATAGTATTTCAGAATGATACATAGACATTTGTACTTTTCTTTGAGAGGCATTTGGGAACTTAAGAAATACCATCTTTAATACTCTATAATGTGTAGTAAAGTTCTCCTCTTAGAAATTTACATTGATTTGTGAATTACTCTAAAATCCTCAAATGATGGCTCATCCTTGAGATAATACAAGTTGTAAAACTCAATTCCTCTCAATATGATTCTCTCAGATTGATTATCAGTGTCACGACCAAAAACTACCCCTAGTCATAACACGGTGCTTGAAGTCACAAGTAACCCCAAGCTAACCCATGGCCTGGCATAACACTAAAATACTGAGAAAGTAAAATAAATACTGAGCAGAAGCTAAACTGAAATAACTGATAGAAATAATAATAAGAAAATATTGAATACCAACCAAAACTAGAAATATAACTGTCTGACAAAACATCATGCTGAAAATCTAAATATTTGTCTGAAAGTCTCTACTCATATGAGTTATTGGGACAAGCTCCAACTAACTCTAACTGACTGAAATAAAAGTAGATTGAAAATGAAATAATTAACTGATAACTAGTCCTCAAATGATAAGGAATCACCAACACTGTTGCTGAGTCGTACAGGAATGTGCTAAGTGCTATTTGAGTACTGAGCGTTTGAACCTACATTATGAGACAATATAGTGCAACGAAGTATGAAAATAGTACTTTGAGTGTAATGAGTATGTAGGGATGGAAACTAACTAGTATAAGCTAAAAATGAATGCATGAAACATGGTGAACTGTATGGAAGACTAAGTATAAATATGCACTGAATAACAGATTACCAAGTTATGCATAATCTAAACTAAAACATAAACTGAAATATGGACTGAGGACTATAGGAGCTAACAATAAGTGATATATCCCAATCTAAGGAAATCAGGTTCCAACTTGTAACACCAGTTGGAAGGTTATTGTACCTTGCCAAGGATACTAATATTGGCTGGTGTGGATCCACTAAATTGATGTGCAAAAGGACTAGGGTGTCAATCCTCAACTGGCGGGTAACCCCTTATAACTTATAATGATGATGTACTTCTAAAACTTACAGACTTCTACTAAAGGTCTCAGTCCTCAACTGACGGGTGAGCCTTCATCCTTACATTCACTTGGTGCTAAGTACTACTCCCAATTGAATAACACTGATTATGCTCAATATAGTTACATTCTGAAAATAGCAATATAAGCATAATCTAAAATATTCATAACATATAAACTGATGTACGCGTGAATTTCTAGGTATTGATCGGGTGTTCATAACCCACCAACTCTAAAGAATACAACTGAACATGGCAATATTAAAATGTAAACGTGATGGGGAATTTCATAATTCAAGCCCAAAACTCTATGATTTATCAGTGTGGAAAGATTCCAAACTTAGGGAAAAACATGTATTCAAGGTTTAATTACAAGAATAAGCTGAAGGAATTCATGAAAACTCATATTTGACCTAGAACCCAAGACTTGGAAGGGAAATTAAACTAAAGTATTGAGAAGTCTTTGGCACTCAATGGATGGAAGAAATCCATTAATGAAATACCATATATTTGGATATGAAATCCTTGTATAATTCCTTAGAATTTGTGCCTAAAGTTGAGGAACCCTAATCTTGCATTTGGAGAAGAATAATCGCCCTTTTTTTTAATTATAGATTGAATTTATGACTTAATGGAGGACTTGGGGAAAATTAGGCTTAAAATACCAAAAATCCCTTCTTAAAATATTTAGGAACTTTTGAGAAACAGTCATTGCGACTCGTGTAACGACTTGTTATGTCAGGTCACCAATTGTGGATTGAGTCATGACCTGAGAACCTAAGTTTTGGGTGCTTTATATTATGAAAAAGGATTCTCTCCTAATAACTCGTTAGGTCTCTTCATGAGTTATCATGAAGATTTATTGTCAAGGGTCTATTTTCTTAGTTCCTTACTATTGTGACAATGGGTCCACACAATGACTCATTTAGTCTGGCAACAAGTATGTGCTGGACTCATTTCCACTGGAATAAATCCTTTAGTCACTCACTATCATGATAATGATACTTTCCTCCTCATTTTGTCTGACAATGAGTCATTGTTACTGGTAGTTTTAAAGAGCCTTAGAAACTTCTCCATAACTTTTTACCCTAATAACAGATTTAGGAAAGACTAGCAGTGTCGAAAAGCTAATTCAATGGCCTATATTTTGATAGGTCTAGATATTAAAACTTGGGGTATTACAATATCTCCCCCTTAGGATCATTTATACCCGAATAAAACTAGCTAAGCTGAAGTACTAGGGGAAAAAGCTTAAATTGTGCACTGAACACTTACAAGCTGAACCCTGAGTTAATATCTAAATTTGTGACTGGTGCATGGATTGAACTAAACTCATTAATGAATGTTACGACATAAAAATAATTGGATGGATTGAGATAAAAATAAAAGAATTAATTAATTAAGGGAACCATTATTCAAGTTGGAACTAGGTTCAAAGAAAAAAGATGGGGGTACTTGGCCAGCATATCTACCTCTGCTTCCCAAGTAGCTCCCTCAACTAACTGATTTCTCCATAGAACCTTTACCAAAGCAACCTCTTTATTTCTTAACCTACGAACCCGACGATCAAGGATCTCAACTGGGACCTCTTTATAAGAGAGACTATTTCCCATGCCAATCCTTTCTAAAGGAACTACTGATACTGGGTCACCAATGCATTTCTTCAGCAAAGAGAGATGTAAACTAGATGTACTAATGCTAATTCTATAGAAAACACCAACTCATAGGCTACCTTATAATATCATCTCAAAATCTTGTAAGGACCAATATAATAGGGACTGTGCTTTCCTTCCTTACCAAATCTCTCCAATCCTTTCATAGGCAAAATCTTCAAGTAGATAAAATCAGCAACATCAAACTCAAGCTCCCTCCTCCTCACATCTACATAGATTTTTGACAACTTTGGGCAGTTTTCAACCATTTTGGAATTATCTAAACCTTTCCCATCACCACATACACAGAATCTGTCCCTATCAAGGATGCTTCACTAACCTCAAACTAACCAATAGGGGATCTATACCTCATTCCATAAAGAGCCTTAAGTAAGGCCATTTGAATACTGGAATGGTAGCTGTTATTATAAGCAAACTCAATCAAAGGAAAGTGATCATCCCAACTTCCCTTGAAATCAACTATACACGCCTTTAATATGTCCTCTAAGGTCTGAATGTTCCTCTCTGCCTGACCATCCATTTGCGGGTGAAAAGTTGTACTAAGATAAACTTAGGTACCAAGACCCTTCTTAAAAGTCTTCTAAAATCGAGAGGTAAACTGGGTACCTCTATCATAAATAATGGTCAAAGGAACTCTATTTAGTTTCACCAACTCCCTAAGATAGAGTTTAGCATAATCTTTAGCTAAAGCTAAAGTGTTAACTAGTAAGAAATAGGTTGACTTAGTCATTCAGTCCATGATAACCCAAATAGAATCATGGTGTAGACGAGTATGAGGCAACCCTATAATAAAGTCCATATTCACCACTTCTTACTTCCAAGTAGGAATGTTCAATTCCTGAAGTGTACTACTAGCTCTCTGGTTCTTGACCTTTACCTACTGTAATTTGGACACATAGCCACGAATTTCATAGTATCTTTTTTCATGCTATCCCACCAATACACTTCCCATAAATTGTGGTACATCTTAGTGCCTCCTATGTGAATAGAATACCGAGAATCATGAGCTTTTTCTAATATTTTCTTTCTCAAGTCATCCACATTTGGAACACACAAGTTGCCTTAATAGCGAATAACACCATCTCCCCCTTGGGAGTAAACCTCCATTTTTTAATTCTGAACTTCCTCTTTCAACTTAAGCAAAATAGGATCACTATCTTAATTTTCCTTCACCCCGGCAACCAAAAAAGATTTCAAACCCAGAAAATTCCTTTGTTTGAGTCAACCAACCAAACTCCCAACCTAGTAAGCTAATGAACCTCACGAACTAACTCCTTATTATCATCTTTAATATGAGCAACATTCCCCAAACACAATCCTCAAAGGGTGTTATCCATAATATTGGCCTTACCCAAATGGTACAAGACACACATAGCATAGTCCTTCAATAACTCTAGCTACCTTCTCTAATAAAGATTTGGATCTTTCTGATTGAAAATATACTGAAGACTATTATGATCGGTGATCACATCAACATGAAACCCATACAGATAATGCCTCTAAATCTTTAAGGCAAAGGCAACTTCTACCAACACAAGATCATGAGTTAAATAGTTCTTTTCATGAGGTTGGAGTTATCTAGAAGCATATGTTATAACCTTACCCAACTGCATTAACACACAACAAAGACCAACTCTGGAAGCATCGCAATAGACCATAAAACCATCTGAACCCTCTAATAAAGTCAAAAATAAGGCAAAGGTGAGTCGAGTCTTCAACTCCTAAAAAATTTTCACGTAAGAATCTAACCACTAGAATTTAACTTTCTTTTGAGTTAGTCTGGATATGGGATAAGCGATAGGAAAAAATCCTTTAAAAAATCATCTATAGTAACCGGCTAAACTTAAGAAACTTCTAATATCTGATGGAGAGATAGTTCTAGGCCAGTTCTTCACTGCTTCAATCTTGTAAGGATCAACTTGAATGCCTTCACTTGAAATAATATGACTAATAAATGCCTTCTTTCAACTAAAATTCACATTTGATGAACTTAGAGAATAGTTGTCGATCTTTAAGAGTCTGTACGATAATTCTCAAATGGTCTCTATGTTCATCCTCACTCCTAGAATAAATAAGGATATCATCTATGAACACTATAACAAACATGTTTAAGTACTACTTAAACACCCTGTTCATCAAGTCCATAAAAGCTATAGGGGCATTCGTTAGTCCAAATGGCATAACTACAAGATCAAGGTGACCATAGAAAAGCTATCTTCATAATGTCACAATCTCTGACTTTGAGTTGATGATAGCTAGACCAGAGGTCTATCTTAGAGAAATAATTAGCACTGTGAAGTTGATCGAACAAGTCATCAATTTGGGATATGGGATATTTATTCATGATTGTGACTTTATTCAATTAAAAGTAGTCAATGCACGTCTTAAGAAAACCATCTTTCTTGAGCACAAAAGAACTAGAGCACCCCATAGAGAGACACTAGGCTTGATAAACCCTTATCTAAGAAATATTTCAACTATTTTTTCAATTCTTTAAGCTTAACTAGAGCTATTCTATAGGAAGGAATTGAAATAGGTTGGGTATCTGAAAGGAGATCTATTCTAAAGTCAATTTCCTGCTGGGGAGTAACTCCGAGAAGATCTTCAAGGAATACTTCTAGAAATTTATTTACTACTGGAACTTACTCAAGACTCATGATTTCAAACCTTAATTCCTTAACTTAAACAAGATGATACATGCAGCCCTTGGAAATTTTTTCCTCGCCTTGAGGAAATAGACAAACCGACCTATAGGTACTGAGGTACTACCCTTCCACTCTATGACTAGCTTATTTGGAAACTAAAATTGGATTACCTTGTTTCTATAATCAACTGAGGCATAGAAAGAGTGGAGTCAACGCATGCCAAGAATGACATCAAAATCGATCAAGTCTAACTCTATAAGATCAACTAAAGTAACTTTCTAGGATATTCTGAATGGGAAATTTTTGTATACCCATCTGGCTATGATTGAACTACCAACATGAGTAAAAACTAAGAAGGTTTCTATAAGGATTTTGGGGTTAACACTAAAATCTACTGCTATAAAGGTAGTCACAAAGGAAAGTATGGCTCTGGGATCTAACAATGCATACACTTAATATAAAAAACTTGTAACGTACCAATGACCACATCGGGAGAACCTACCTTATCCTGTCGAGCCTGAAAGGCATAAAACATACCCTGACATGGTCCACCAGTTAACTAGATGTGGCACCCTACTGAGTCAGGTGACCTACTGGAACTACTGATGAATTTAATTGACTTGAATGACGAACATCCTTACCTTTATAGGTAATCACTAGGAAATCCCTCACTCTGTGACCTAACTTTCCATGCCTAAAACAAGCGTCATTACTAGCCATACACTCACTCTTGTGGTTCCTACCATATTTACTACAAATTGGGCTAGTATGAGTACTATCCGTACTACCATGGGACTTAGAGTCTGGTGCTCTATCATGAGTATCCTATCTAAACTTGGACACTAGAGCACTTGCTAAAGATGGGGCTAGGCTAAAGACTTTTGGTGGAACTAAGAACGATTTTCACTATCTGACCTTTTCTGAGAAAAATCAAAACTACCAATTCTGGCCATCTTATTCTCCCTTTACTTCTCCTTGATCTTCTCCTTGACAATCCATTGGGCATGAATTATCAATAGGGATATTTCCATCTCATTAATCAACATAGTTATTCTACACTTCTTGACCACGTCCTAAAAAACACCTGACATAAATTTGCTCATTTGAGCCATAGAATCGGCAACCATAGCTGGAGCATTCCTTGCTAGCTAGGTAAACTTGAATGAATACTCCTTCATACTTATGTTGCCTTGATTTAAGTTTATGAGCTCCTGTACTTTGGCTTCCCTCAATTCAAGTGGAAAGAACTTATCCAGAAACATAGTAACAAACTGATACCATTCTAATGGCCTTATATCTACACCTCTATCTTTCTTCTACTACTTAAACCAAGGGTGAGCCACCAGAAAACCCCATATTAGCCTTAACTCAATTCTGCTTCCAGTTCATGTGTAAGAGGCTTAGAACCTAAAATATTGGCTAAGTTTTGGGGACTTAGTCTTATTTTGGCCTTGTAACTTTGATGAATTTTATTTTGAAATTTTCATCCTTAGAATGTCAATTCTTAAGTTGATATATGATCAGGGTAGTCAATAGTACATCTTGGGTGAGTTTTAGAATTTTGAAAGCAGCGTAGGGGAGTGTTTGGACTTCCAAAATAGAAGCATCTCGTTATTAGCCCATGATGCACCCTCTATTTCATCCATGGGGAAAACCTGCGATAGTGCCCATGTCACGCGCTTCATCAAGTCTCATGTATTTCTAGTTTTTAGTCACATTTTTTCAAGGGAATTTTGGTCCTTTTACTTCACCCAACTATTTCAAAACATAGGATTTAGGGTCCCAAACCCAATTGAAAGCATTCCCTCTCAATAACAATCCCTAATCCCTTTAACATTCAAGATCAGTCTTTAAGAATTCATAAAGAACTTTCTCAATTTCACCAACTAAGGTATGTTAGATGTTCATCCATGGGTCCTTTTCACCCATGGAGTCCAAGAATCTATTTTAAGATTTAAACTATGAGTTTACATATTCACAATGGATTATCTTCATGAATCCATATGGGTTTCGAGTTTTACAGGTTGTCTACAAGTAATTGTTATTGAGATTAAGCCTTACATGATGGACTAATGATGTTTTCATGATAAATCCCTAATTTATGGTTTAGTATTGTTGTCATGTGATTATAACATGTTTTAAACTATTCCCAAGCTTTAATTCATGAACCCCCAAGTTTTTGATGAAATGCCTAAATAGTTGGATTATGAACAATTATTACCTATTATGCTTTTGAAGCTTTAGTATGTTTCTCCGGTTATCGTTATCGAGTCCTGGGATTATGAATACCCAAAAATATAGTTGTTTACATAGTTTCAGTATTTGTAGAACGATCTTATATAATCCATAAGCATTATCCCCCAATTAGTTAGTATGAGAAGTTGTTGATTCAGTCAAGATTAGGTCAATTCAGAAATCAGTTTCTTCAGTTGGGAGTAACACTTTGCACCAAGCGAACTTACATATGATGTCTCCCCCATCAGTTAGGCACGAGGCATTTGTAGCCGTCCCTAGATTCCAGACCTATGGCTCCACCGTAGACTTTGAGGGGTCTCTCATCAGTTAGGCCTGATACCATTATCCTTCAGGGCATCCAATAGTGGATCAACTCAACTAATATTAGTACCTATGGCACGGTATAGACACTCTTCCAACCGGGGTTATAGGTTGGAGCCTTATAATATATGGGGGCCTATCGATTATAGTTAGCTCCCACAGTTTCAGTTTAGGTTTTAGTGTGACTCATTTCAGGTATGTATTGACCATAGCATATAGTTATCAGTTATTCATTATTAGGTTCTCAGTATTTTTAATTTACAGTTACTTTCAGAGTTATGTTATATGCTTGGCCATATATTCTCAAATTTTATGATTTTCATGTATGTTGTTCATTAGTTATCTAATGTCATTACTTTTGGTTAGTTATTATTCATGTACACGAGCCTATGCATATCAGCCTAACCTCATCTAGTATACCAGTACATTCTAAGTACTGACTGCATACTTTTTTCTTGTGTTGTGATGTCTCATATCATAGGTTTGGACTCTCAGTTCCCTGACTACACAAAGACTTACCAGATTATCAGCAGTAGCAGTGGTGAGTCCTCATACTTAGAGGATATGATTTTTTTATTTTAGTTTACCTTTATTAATTCAATGTTTCTATTTAGTCAGAGTTAGTTGGGGGTTTGTCCCATCAACTCCACATTCAATCAGTTTAGAGGCTTTTAGATAAGTATAGGTAGTTTGTCAATTTTCAATTGTTATCATCATTCGTCTTATCAATATTGAAAGTATGTTTTCGAATGCTTAAAAACCATGATTCAGTATTGATTTCAGTTGTTAAAACCTTATGGCTTTTTCCCAGTTAAATTTTATATATGTTCTTTGTGATTTTAATATGTGCTCACAGCAGGTAACGGTTCATGGGTTAGCTTGTGGTCCTTCAGATCTATAAGCAACATGTGGCATCCAGGCTATATTTTTAATTCATTACAAACTTGGTATTAGAGCCTAACATTTTAAAGTGTCCTAGAGAGTTTGAAAGTTGGGTTGAGTAAAGTTTTGTGCGTGGGTGTGAACCGTGCCACACTTATGGACAAGAGAATAGAATATGTTTAGGAAAAGTTTCCTTTTTTTTAGTATTCATGTCATTCAAATGAGTATGAGCTCAAGTTAAAATCTTTGTATAATTCAATCTTCCTTCCATTTATAGAATATGCCTCTCAGAAAGACTAACGAAGGAAGAAATAAAAACCAGAAAGTACCTCCGCCCATTTAGAAAGATCCCCTGAATTAGCATGTGTTGCATGCCAAGTTCAAAGCTGCATTCACTACTCGAGATCACTCTATAGTAGCTCAGAGCACTCAGCCAATTGTTATTCCGACCAACTCAGTGGCTAATACTATCGTAGCTAGGATTCAGGAATTTCCTCAATATAGTGCAAAAGGTAACAAACATTATAGGGGTAACTTCTAGTGAGAGTGTTGAATTGGTCGCTTACAAGCTGCAAGATGTAGCTCATACCTAGTTTTAGTAGTGAAAGAGGGATAGAGGCACAGATGCAAGGCCTATTAAATGGGAAATCTAAGGTCTACAATCGTTTTAGATAGATTCTTTCCTTTGAAGTAAAGGAAATCTAAGGTGTTGGAGTTCATTAATTTAAAATAGGGAAATATGAGTGTGAAGGAGTATTCGCTTAAGTTTACTCAGCTGGCCAGGTATGCTCCTCATGTGGTGGCTGATAATAGGTCTAGCATGAGAAAGTTTGTGTCTGGTGTATTTGATAGTATGGTCAAGAAGTGTAGGACCATAATTTTGATTAAGGATATGGACTTATTAAGACTTATGGTCCATGCTTAACAAATTAAGAAGGAGAAGGTTAAGCAAAAGAAAGAGAGAACAAGAGAGATATAATAGATAGGGCATTACTATTTAATTTTACTCAGCTGAGGTCGAAGGGTGGTAACCTTCCTTAATTTTGTTAGAAATCTTCAGCTCCAGCTTCCTCCTCAACTAGTGCTCCAGTACCAAAGTTCAAAAATGATAATTGGGATAGGGGACTAGGGTCTAAGACTCAGGGTAGTATGAACAGTGGTCGGAATAATCCCCTCTGCCAGAAGTGTGGTAGGAATCATCAAGGGGTATATAAGGCTTGCAGCAATGTGTGTTTTAGATGTGGAAAACCAGGCCACTGGTTGAATAAATGTCTGACCAGTATGTGGAAGGGGGGAATAATCGCCAGCAAGGTTTGACAAGCTCTTTAGCAGCATCAACAGAATGCTCAACTTAGTAGGACACTACCTCCAGTGCCACCAGTGGTCAGTGCCAAAATAGGTTGTATTTACTCCAGTCTCATTACGATCAAGAAATTTCTCTTGATGTTATTACGGGTATGATAAAAGTCTTTTATTTACATGTTTATGCTTTGTTAGATCTTAGAGCTTTTTTTTATTTTGTAACCCCCTATATAGCAATTAATTTTAGTGTCAGTCCCAAGACTTAGCAGAACCCTTCTCAATGTCCACTCTAGTAGGTGTCTCTATTATAGCCAGGCAGGTATATAGGAACTTTCTGATCACAATATCCTAGAAAGTCACTTCAGTTGATCTCATGAAGTTAGAGATAACTGATTTTGATATCATTCTCAGCATGGATTGGCTTCACTTATGCTATGCTTCAGTTGATTGTAGGAATTGAGTTGTTCATCTCCAGTTTTCGAATAAACTAGTCCTTGAATGGAGGGGTAGTACTTCAGCACTTATAGGTCAGCTTGTTTCGTACCTTAGAGCGAGGAAAATGATATCCACAGAGTGTACCTACTATCTTGTTTGAGTTAAAGACTCTGAATCAGAGATTCCCTGTCTCGAGTCCATTTTAGTGGTGAGGAAATTTCTAGATGCGTTTCTTGAAGAGCGTCCCGGATTTTCTCCCAAAAGGAAAGTTGACTTCGAAATAAACCATTTTCCAGATACCCAGCGTATCTCTATTCTGCACTACAGAATGGCTCCAGTTAATCTTTGGGAGTTAAAAAAACAATTAAAAGATCTCTTAGATAAGGGATTCATCAGGCCCATTATCTCTCCATGGGGTGCTTTAGTTCTTTTCGTGCAAAAGAAAAATGGTTCTCTTAGGATATGCATTGATTACCGTTAGTGAAACAAAGTCACGGTAAAAAATAAGTACCCATTCCCCATAATTGATGACTTGTTCGACCAACTTCAGGGTTCCAGTTACTTCTCTAAAATAGATCTCAGATCTAACTATCACCAGCTCAGAGTCAGAATGTGATATTTTGAAAATAGCATTCAAAACTTGGTATGGTCACTTTGAGTTCCTAGTCATGTCCTTTGGTGTAACAAATGCCCCAGTATCTTTCATGGACTTAATGAATCGAGTGTTCAAACAGCACTTAGACCTCTCTTCATAGTCTTCATAGATTATATCCTTGTCTATTCCAGTAATGAAAATAATCATGCAGACCACCTTAGAATTGTATTGTAGACTCTTAGAGTCCACCAGTTTTTCACAAATTTAGTAAGTGCAAATTTTGGCTAAGATCAGTAGCTTTCCTTAGCCATATTTTGGTGATGGCATTAGAGTTGACCCTCAAATGACCAAAGTAGTGAGAAACTGGCCCAAACACATTTCTCCATCAAATATCAGGAGTTTCTTAGGTTTGGCTAGCTATTATAGATGGTTTGTTGAAGGGTTTTCATATATTACGTCCCCTATTAGATTGACTCAAAATAAAGTCAAGTTTCAGTGGTCAGATTCCTGTGATAAGATTTTTCAGGAGTTTAAGACTCGACTCACCTCAGCCTTATTTTTGCCCTTGCCAGACGTTTCAGATATGTTTGTTGCTTATTGTGATGCTTCCCGAGTTGGTTTGGGTTGTGTGCTGATGCAGAAAGGTAAGGTCATAGTCTATTCCTTTAGATAGCTTAAGCCCCATGAAAGGAATTATCCTATCCATGACCTTGAGTTATAGCTGTTGTTTTTGCCCTGAAAATTTAAAGGCATTATCTGTATGGGGTGCAAGTTGATATGTTCACGGATCATAAAAGTTTGCAGTATGTGTTCTCGTAGAGACACTACAAAAAATGGGTAATACAGAGGGGGTTTATTTGTGGATTATTTTAACCTCCTTAAAATTTTATGAAATGTGGGGGTCAAAAATCTACCACTAAGATTTATAAATTTGCGGGAGTTTCAAATTTTTGCTAGTAATTGTGGGGGTTTTAAACCCCTTCTATCAATCGGGAAAAAATGCTTGCACCCTAAAAAAATATTTTCTTTTTTTTTTTTAATTGGTCAAACATTTCCTCTGTTTTTTTAATTGGTCAAAACATTTCCCCAAATAGCTCTCACTTTTTCTTTCCCAAATGACAACTCTCATTTCCCCAAAATTAGTGTAGAGAAGAGTATTTGTTATGGAGGCCAAGAACTCCCAAAATTTATTCATTTCCCCTAAATTAGTGTAGAGAATTTTGGATCTATATATAGCATTGTTCATAGCAAAGAAATTTTTGTGCTTAGTGTCAGATCAATTTGGTGACAGCTAGTGAGCTTGCTGGTGGTGTTTGCCCAAAAAAAGGTTTGATCTTTAATCTTCTGTGTTTCATCTTTAATTCCTTTAAATCCTATGACTAACACAAATATGTATAAATCCTTTTGCGTTTATTCTAGATCCGCCATTACTAATTGTGTTCTCCTACTATTGCATGGGAGGGGAAAAATCTTAATTTCTTAAATTATGGAGCAAATATGTGTATTAGAGTTATACATTGCCAGTTAATAAAGAAGACTCTAAGAAAAGTATTTTTTTGGTGAACCTAAGAAAAGTTATGTATTATAAGCTTGATATAATGCTAAAAATTTAATTTATTTTTGCTTTTTAGGCCTATTCTTCTTCTTCTACTTAGTTAATCGATGAAAATCATGGAAAACTTCTAATATGAGGTTCATTATTTGCCTTAACATTTGTGGAATTTCTAGTCCACATACGAGATATCTATGTATGTTGCAGCAATAACAAATGGAATTCAAAAGTACAAAGATGTTTAGGACATAAATTACTTCTTACCCTGAAAAAAGAAAAAATTCCGAAAAAGGTGCTTGCAATAGGTAATGTTTTGTGTAATTCAATACTAGCTAGCAAATATTCTAAGATCTTACAATTTTTTCACCAAACTTCTATAATCCAGAGGATGTTTTCTATTAATAACGAGTTGGTGGTTTGCTCTTATGATGTCTCTCCCACGATGTGCTCAAAATGCCTATTAACTATTTGTGGAATCATGTCTCTATTTTGTAATTTAGTCAAGGAGTGTGACCTCCTAGGACTGCTAATTTTTGCTGTAGAAACAGAAGCGGATCTAGACGGCTAGTTTCTTAGAATTTGGAGTCTTTGTGTTTATATCCCTGACAATTTGGTTAATCAAATCACTAGTGTGAAAATTTGGTTTCTTCATCCTTGTATTCCAGTAGTTCTCCTTTGTTTACGAGAATGTCCAAATTGCAATAGAGGAGCATATGACTGGATAGATATATTATTATTTTATAGTTTCCTTTGACACTTTGTTTTTCTCACTTGATTAGTGTTTTTTTCCAAGACTTCCTATATTTTGGCTAAGAAAGTTATCTTTGTTCTTTATATAATTCTTGATCTTTCTCATTTACAACTAATGGATAGTTATGTGGTGTTTTGAGTTTTGGAACTTTTACGTTTGTCCTTGATCTAAGGAACTTCTTGTTAAAAATTCTATGCTTCTTGCCTTAAGAAAATTTTTTTCACCCCAACAAAGCCTCTCGAGTCTAGTACATTAAAAGCATAAGAAGTTTTTAAAAGACGATCATACGTACCATCCATTCTGAGTTGGCAGCTGCAACGAGTTAGAGGCTACAGTGATTAACTGAGTTGTTTCCTCTGTAGGCATAACTTATAGATAATTATTCTCCGCAAATCGATCCACTTTGATTTTATTTGGAAAAATAGAACTTGAAGGGAATATGTTGATCAACGACCATATTGTATTTGACATGACTTTTTGAGTGCCTTGATATTTATTGCTACTGGTTGTGCATCATTTCTAGCATTTCATTGTCAACTTATAATTCTACTAGAACTATAGAGTGACAGAATTTAGGAGTTTTTTTTTTTTTGCATAGTGAATATGATTAGTGGCTAAGCAATAGAGAAAGTTTTGATTTTACTGTTTACCATTATGTTTTGATATGTTTTCATAAATTTTAGGCACTTGAAAGAGGAAGAAAGTACTTGTGTTAATCTAATTTAAAGTCCATTTGTATATGTATATATCTATGTGTTAGGGTAGCTATGAAGTCCTCTGTATTGTGAAGAACTGTCACAAAATATCAATGGCTAAACACGATGACTTGAAAATATTAAGAAACTGATTATTTGAGACTTCCAAGTACTTGGTGCTTTCATTGAACTTGCTAATGTCCATCACCAATTCGTACTCCTTCCACCTTTAGCAATATGATGGGATTTTCCATTTGCATACAGATGCACCTTCTTCACATTATGTTATAGCATATAGATGCACCTTCTTCACATTCCATTTTTTCATAGATACGACTTTATGCATGGTAGGCATGGCATTTGTAGGTAAAGTTCATAGCTTCTACATATGTACCATAATCAATACACAATGTATTTAGCATTTGTGTTTGTTGTTTGTGTCCATGAACCACCATCTCACAACTAGCAAGAATAATTTTTATTCCTTCAGTGTGTGTAATTATCATGAAATCTTTCCTGTTTGGTCACATTGGGCTTGTTGATATGGAAAGTGGAAGCATGGTTTTTCATGTGTTCATTCTTGTGTATGGTGTTGGTTCATTTTTCCTCTTATCTCAATATAGATTTTATACCATGTATACGTACATTGCTGATGATTAGGAATTTTTAATTTTCTGGGGAATACAAATATTATGATGTGGTTTTGATCCTCTTATGTGAATTAATATGCAATTATTAACAAATTTTGATTCATTTGAGGTTTTCACCAGTTGTAGGTGTCCTATTTTACTCGGTTCGGGACATAATATTGCTATCCATCAGAACTCAGTTGTAATAACAATTGTCAAAAATAGGTTATAATATTTTGAATTGATCTTTTTTATGTCTCTCTACCAAGCAGCTGTTGAACCATGCCTAACTTGCTTCTACTTCTATATGTCTTTGGAGAGATGCTGTAAAGTTTTAGCACTAACAAATTTAGGATCATCCATAACTACAGTAGAAATTAGAGGAACCATAGAAGTGTTGACCTCACCAGTTATTTGACTATCCACTTTTTGAGTTTTTGATGCTTAATGATTGGTTTCTTATGCATTGCATTTAGCAATATATCTGTCACTTTATTTCTCTTCTAATTCAACTCACTCTTATATTGTTCTATGATTACTTTTATCTTTCCAAAGGTTTTAAATGTTTGAGAAAGAAACCATAGAAGATGACTTCTTTTAGCAGATTCATTTGCCTAGAGGTGACTTTGGTATACAACCAAACATATCTATCTGGTGGGTATTTTTATGCTAATTTTAAAGTACCTTCATCATACATAAAGATTAAATATTCAGGATATGGTGAATCTTTCCCTCGAAAAGCAGGACTAAACAGGAGAGTTGATCATAACTACTACTATTCCTTCCAACCACAGGAACAATAATATGGTAAAAATATACTAGAGTACATAAATTATCTCTACAACTATGTGTGTGACTTCAATGTAACAGAACGAAGAGCTCAGCTCCTTTTGGTGCATGTACATATTATTTTCGATAGGGGCAATAATGTATTATTTAATCATTGTTTGTTTGATTAAGGCCTTACCATACCTGCATGTGTACATGTATCTTAGTACTATTTTTCTTCACGGAATGGTGATAAGAATATATCTTCTGTTTACTTTATATTGAGTAACATTATTCCCTGCACTGTGCTAGGTATGTGTGATCGTCTTTTAAAACCTTCTTATGCTTTTAATGTACTAGACTTGAGAGGCTTCGTTGGGTTGCATAGTTCCTATATTGAATTGCCAAATCATAATTCTTGAGCAGTGTACTGGAAAGCCTTCCATTTGGATTTCATCTTCCACAAATTGTTCAATAAATGTACTCACCTACAATATAGGATCATTGAGAATCATTTATACTAAGTACAGGTGAACCAAAGTACTATACTATTGAATGCAAATCCTGATATTTCAGCATAAAATCTCTGGTTTAGCCAAATTGCTCTATTTCCCTGTAATGCAACTATTTGTGTTTGTTCTTTTCCTTTTAACCCCTGTATTAATGCAACAGTAATTTCAGTCTTTGTTCCTACTAGTAATATATTTGTGAAGCTATTATTTGTGAGGGGTGTGACGGTAATGTTTTAATGTATATGATTATTTACTGGAAGAAGTCTATGCATATGTCATGCTTAGGAAATTATGCCTAATATATCTTACTAAACACTACATTATTTACTGCAGATATGCCAAGGTTGAAGCGGTTGTAGAAAAACCAAAAACTAGGTCCGTTGGTATCTACATCATAAGGTACTAAATCAGCACCTTCTTTTCTGGACAAAACAAATGTGGCTCCGCTAATTCAGCATACACCACAACTATCTCAACCATTTTATACTTATGTGCCATAGACATTTGTCGAGTAATCAACCACGATATGCCAAATAAATTTCTATTTTCAATTTATTTTGACAATAAATTTTCTATATGTAGGAAAAAATTAAGTTGGATTTGAGAGTGTCATAGATGAGTCTCAAGTTTCACCAAATGATGTTGTTGGTAAGGTGCTAGGAACATAGCACTCTGGAAGGGTGAGATGCTTGGGATTAGGAGCTATTCCTAGTAGAGTTTTTAAACAAGATAGACCTCTTTTTGGTGGTACAAGTGCTCAGGTAGTGGAGGTTCTTGTCCATTCCAATGTTGAGAAATCTTTGCTCAAATGATGAATTCTCACAATCAGATAATGAGTTCTTTGAAGGCATATATGATAATGAAAGAAGGAACGATACCAGAATAATTTGTGGGGCTCTTTAATTCTCCTTCAATGGTTTCTCCCATAGCAGTAAGAAAGTTCTATTTACTTTTTTTTTTTCAATTAAATCGGTTGTGAATATTTTCTCTAATTTTATGTTATTTTTAGTTGGTATGTGCTATAACTTTTCTTGATCAGATTGGAAGTTTTTCTTGTTTTATTTTCTGGGTTATCCTTTCCTATAGAAAAACGTGGCTCTTTGGAAAAAATTAGATAGCCTGATAAAGGAATATAGCCTTTGAAGAGCATGATGTTGATTTTTTTCTCATCACATTTTCCTCACATAAGTTCATTGATCTGAGTTTGAGCATAGCTTTGGAGAACTTTGGAGAGTTTGAGCATATAGAGAGTTATTATAAATGTGGAAAAATCTTGAACCAGTTCTCTATATTCTTCAAATCCCCTAGGTTTTCTCGACCTACAACATATCTATACTTTTCATCCAACTTCCACACAGAAAAATTGGCAAAATTACGTGATATCTCATTACTAGGAAAATGGAAATTGACATATATGAGGTTGTTGCGAAGAATGAGTTCACCAGTTTTATTTGGATATGCAGGAAAGAATTCCACAGCAAGGCCATTGTTAAGTTCATTAGTTGCTTGGATAATGTCTTGTGGACAACCAACTCTACTAAAAACTTTAGACAAAATAAGACCAACTTCTTTTCCTCTTTTAGCTGGTAAAACATTGTATTTAACACCTACTTTGATTGGATTCTTATCAATGTCAAGTATTGTTTCGTTACTACTCAAAATTTAGGATGGAAGAAATAGAAGATTTGAAGAAAAAGATGATGATGATGGTAATGATAATAAGGTCAATGGCAGAAAGTATAATCCAATTGAGAGAAATAGCATAAGGCTCTTCATTGTAAATCTCTACTCTTTAATGGTCTAAGAAAGTGAATAGAAAGGGAGGGGGGTCCCGAGATCGGGTGGTGATGGGGGTGGGGGAATCTTCCATTCCCTTTGATAAAGAGTCACAACATATAACTATTGGGAGAAAAATGATGGATGCATACGATATGGAGGAATGGGGATAGGATGAGTATCTGGAAGAAGGTCAATATCAAATTATATTTCCCTATCGGGAGGTACCCCTGGCAAATCTTTGGGAAAAACTTCAAGAAACTCATTCACTACACGGATTAACTGAACTGTTGGAGCCTCAGACTTAGTTTCTTTGACTCGAACTAGATGATATATGCACTCTTTTGATATCAAATTTCTAGATTTGAGATAGGATATAAAATGACTCTTGGGAGACACTAAATTACCTTCCTACTCAAAGGATGGATCATCAGGAAACTAAAACTTCACTACTCAAGTGCGACAATCTATAGATGCATAAAAGGAATGAAGCCAATCCATACAAATAATAATGTCAAAATTAACTATGTATAACTCTATTAAGTCTGCAAAATATGATCTTACGAAGGATATTGATAGGACTCTTTCTATAGACTCATTTGACAACAAATGACTCACCCACTGGAGTGGAAACTAGGGAGGGCTTGGGGAGTTTTTCAGGTCCTGCCCCAAAATTTACTGCAACAAATGGGGTCACATAAAAGAGATTTGACTCGAGGTCTAACAACACATACACATCAAGATGAAAGACACGAAGTATACCAATGATAACATCTGGTGAACTCTCCTTCTCATGATGAGATGGTAAAGCATAAAACTTGTTCAGGCACTGATCGTCACCGGTACTGGATGATATATCCTAAATAGGGACTAGGCGACCCATAGGAGCTGGTGCGCTAGTATCCTGAGTCTAGGGACGAACATACATGTTTCTCTACTTAGCATGCAGATACTCTTTGATTCCATAACCCAACTTACCATAACCATAACAACCTTCCTGTCCCAACAAGCACTCACTAAGATTATTCTTAACATACTTAGCACATGAAGGATTACTGGATTTTCCACTCACACTATTCTGAGACCTGGACATAGAAGTTTTACCCCACTACTCTTGCCTAGATCTAGGGGTGGCAGCACTAGCTGAAGATTGCGCTGGCATAGATGAGCGACCCTGAAATTGTGAATGATTTCCCCTCCAAACCTTATCTGTACATATTCAAATTGACTGGTTCTAGCCTTCTTATTTCCCCTCTCTCTCCCCTTCAACTTTTCTACCTTAATTTGTTGAGCATAAATTATCAGCCTA
Organism: Capsicum annuum; assembly: GCF_002878395.1. Lineage (NCBI taxonomy): Eukaryota > Viridiplantae > Streptophyta > Magnoliopsida > Solanales > Solanaceae > Capsicum > Capsicum annuum. Next base: position 182,404,277 of record NC_061117.1, on the reverse strand, counting down.
GAAAGATCTATATCCCCAATAAGCATGGCAGTCTTATACTCCTTGACTACCAAATTAGATACTCTAGTAACAAACTTACTCATACTCGACCTAGGGTCACCCACCGTGTCAGGGGCATAATTAGACAACTAATTAAACTTAAGGCGGTACTCTTTCACTGTCATCGAGCCCTGCCTTAGGTTCACAAATGCCTCTACCTTAGCTTATCTCAATTCATGCGGAAGGATCCTATCTACAAACGTGTCCTGAAACACCTGCCAACTCATACGAGCTGCATTCTCACCTCTACTATTCTTTCACATAACCACCTAATCATATGCCACATCCTTCAGCCTATAGGATGTATATTCTACACTCTCCTCCTCAGTAACATGCATAATTTGGGTGATCTTTCTCACCTCGTCTAAGTAAAAACATGGGTCCTCACCTACTTTTGACACAGAGAACTCAAGCGAATTTATTCTCATGAAGTCATGAATTTTGGCTACTGCTAAATCACTATTCTGTTGAAGTGGGACTGCTGCCTGATGGTTGCCCGGAACATTGGTAGTCACAACTTGGGCCAATGCCTGAAAGACAGCCCAAAATTCAGCATAGGATACATTCTCATTTAGAGGGTCAGTAGGCTGGGGTAACTGGTTATTATTTCAGCATGCATTAGCTCGGTGAGGAGGCATATTCAAATGTCACGTAAGAGCATGTGTTTAAAGCAGATAGAGACACAATAAGCATGATAGATCATGAAAGAAAAGGATGATTTCCTAAAACATCCCGTAGTCTCATGCTCCTAAACGTGGCGTGCTTCATATCCATGATCAAGACTCTACGTAACGTGGCTTGTCTGACTCCCTAGGACTTCTTAAACCTTAGACACTGATACCAAGTTTGTAATGCCCTAAAAATGAGTCTCGGGATACGACACGATGCTCTGAACTACAAGTTGTCCCGAGATAACCCTAAAAACCTGTTACTCATACTGAAAACCCACGTACAGATTATATAAGCATGCACTATGCTAAAATACTAAAATATTGTCTAAATTGGACTGAGTTTAACTGAACATAATATCTGAAAGTGCTTAACTAGGAAATCTGAACAACCAACACTAAAAAACATAATTGTATCTAATAGTTGGACAAGCCTCTAACACTACTAACTAGAGAGTCGCTGGGACAGACCCCCAGTTAGCTCGAACTGACTGAAAATATCTAAATAAAATACTCTATAAAATTGGAAATCTGAATAACTGGGTCCCCAAACTATGAGGCTTCTCTAACTGTTGAGATGTAGATAGAGATGCTCGCGGTCAATCACGCTACTAGAACTGAGCACCTGAACCTACATTATTAAATAATGTAGCACATAGACGTATATGTGGATCAATACTTTTGGAATGTACTGTGCATGTGGGAGTGAATGCATAAGTAAAACAATATCTCAACATTCATATAAAATCTTAAAAGAATGCATGCTAAATGTAAATGGCTCACATTAGCTTGAATAACTGAAAGCTGGAAAATCGTAAATTATGAATAATAAAGTGTACTGTATAAATCTCAAGAACCATGACACTTAGCTCTAAAAAACTATACTCGTAATCTATTTTCAATTTATACAAGCTAAGTGTAAAAAGGGATCACCTTTATTATATGAAAACTAAAAGTTGAAATTCTGTAACATGTATTTTAAATAAGAACATACTTGAGTAAATTTGTGAGCCTTTACACTTGATTTCTGAAATCCTTTCTATTATTCTTTTCTATTAGGGAGGTTCTTCTAACCGACATAAACCATATGAGCTATCATGAAGTCCAACGTCTAGTTCCCCTAAGGGGAAAACCTCACATTGGGGAGAGGTGTCATACTCTTGCCAAGGAGTTTAACTTGAGCTAAGTGATCACAATCTATATCTGTCATCTATAAAAATGGGAATAATCTAAGTAATTTGTACCTACATTGGCTCATAGTTCTAGGTCATGTGAACATACCCAACTCGGTGCTAAATACTAATCCCCTTAATCTGTATGCTCATTCTGTAGGAAATCCACTTTAAAACTAACATAAGGGTTTACAATGAAAACTAGTTATGCATCTATTTACTTTAAACTGTAATAAAATTTGTAATCAAAACTGTAAAGTGGATTCTATATCTTAGTTGAAGATCAAAATATCAAATCTTGTTCAAAATCTGAATATAACTAATCATGAGATGCTTAAAAGCATAATCTTCTTGAAATATCAATACTTATACTTAGGGCTTAAAACCCATTCTATAAACTTATATCAAATCATCACAAAGTTCATGCTCAATAATAAAATTTTGAAATTATTTAATAATTCTAGTCAAGATAATGAAAATCAATTCTAAATCTGTAAAATCAATTCACATGCATAAACATGCAAAAATAGAGATGCAATTTAACATTTAGATCACTTGTAACATCATAATCTTCAAATAATGATAATTGTGTATGAACCCTAAATTTCAAATCATGTAAATTCATGTAAATTCAACTTTAAAGACTATTTTTGGGAACAAGGATGAAAGGAGTATTCTTGTTAATAACCCCACATACCTTCCTTGATGAATTGAATGTAAAAGCTTGTACTTTTGAATCTCTAATGGTGTTCTTGAAGCTTCTTCTTGAGTTTCTTGAACCCAAAACTTTGAATTATAGGCTTTCTTGGAGTAGGAGTTATGGAATTGTTCTTGATTCTTGGAGCTAGGGTTTTGTTCTTGGAGAGAAAAAAGATGAATAATGAAGCATCTATGCTATTTGGGGCTAAAATTATGTGTTTTGGGCGGATTTAGGTGAGGGTAAATGACTCAAATACCCCTATAAACCCATCATTTAACAACACAAAACTGGGTACTGACGCATCGGATCGCTCACTACGACACAATTAATGACGCGTTATATTTCCTTACCCGATGCAGCCACCAATACGGTGCATCTATATTGCGTTGACATTCTGTTTTGGCCATCCAAACATGCCCCAAACCTTCTCCAAAAAATCTGAAACTCACCCAGGCGGTACTATGGACTACCCTGATCATAAAACAACTTAGAAATTTACATTCCAAGGTCGAGAAGGTTGAGAATAAAATCGTCAAAGTTTAGAGGTCAAAAATGAGACAGTCTCCAAAACTTAACTAAAATTTTAGGTCCTAAGTCTGTTAGATGCCTCTTCTGAGTTGAATTGAACTTGAAAGAATATAGGATATTACAATATCTCCCCTTAAGAACATTCATCCTTGAATGAGACTAGTTAAGCTAAGAATTTTGAAAAGTTGAAACTATATACTAACATGTATAATTGAAAATAATGACTACATGACTAAATCTAAAGCTTGGTGAACGGTTGAACTAATATATGAATGAATGGAATGACATGAAGATAATCATATGATTGGAATCTGAGAATAAGAAAGAATAATCTAAGGAAGACTGTTACCTTATGGTGGATATGAGTTTGTAGAGAAAAGAAGAGGGTACTTGGCTCGCATATCTGCTTCCGTTTCCCAAGTGGTACCCTCAACTAACTGATTTCACCAAAGAATCTTGATTAAGGGAACTTCTTTGTTCCTTAGTATACAGATTTGGTGATCAAGAATCTCTACTGAAAGTTCTTCGTAGGAAAGGCTATTCTGAATATCTGTTCTTTCTAGACGGACTACAATAGTTGAATCACCTAAACACTTCTTTAACATGCATACATGAAACACTGGATAAACTAATAACAAGTCTGTAGGTAGCTCAAGCTCATATGCTACCTTCCCCACATGACTCAATATCCTATACGGACCCACATATTGGGGACTAAGCTTCCCCTTTTTCGCTAATCTCTTCACCCCTTCATACCTTCAAATAAACAAAATCATCGACTTCAAATTCAAGATCTCTCCTTCTTATGTCTGCATAAGATTTATGTCGACTCTGAGCTGCCTTCAATCTTTCTTGAATAAGCTGGACTTTCTTCATCATTTTAAACACCACATCTAGACCTATCAAAGTGGCCTCACCCACTTCAAACCAACTGATAGGTGGCCTACATTTTCTCCCATAAAGAGCCTCAAATAGGGCCATCTGAATACTAGAATGGTAACTGTTATTGTAGGCAAACTTGATCAATGGAAAGTGGTCATCCCAACTGCCTTTGAAGTCTATAACACATGCCCTTAATATATCCCCTATGGTCTGAATGGTCCCCTCTGCTTGGCCATTTGTCTGCAGGTAAAAAGCTAAAGTGAGATGAACTTAGGTACCAAGACCCTTCTGAAAGGCTTTCTAAAAATGAGAAGTAAAATAAGTACTCCCTATCTGAGATGATGGATAAGGGAACTCCGTTTAATATAACTAACTCTCTGATATATAGCTTAGCATAATCCTCAGTTGTGTAGGACGTGTGAACTAGAAGGAAGTGGGCTGATTTGGTCAATCTATCTACAATAACCCAAATCAAATCAAGTTGTTGATGCGAATGGGGTAACCCTATCACAAAGTCCATGTTCACCTCTTCCCACTTCCAAGTGGAAATACAAAACTCCTGCAATGTGCCACAAGGTCTTTGGTTCTCTACCAACCTATTGACAAGTTGCACACTTGTCCACAAATTCTGCGATATCTCTCTCTATACCACTCAACCAATAGACTTCCCGTAAATCGCTATATATCTTAGTAGCTCTTGGGTGAATGGAGTAACGTGCACCATGCACATCTGCCATAATCTGCTGCCTTAAATCATCAATGCACAGCACACACAATTTACTCTGGTATCTCAACACACCATCTCACCCTAGGGAGAAAACATCCACCTTTTGGTCTTTAACTGACCCCTTCAGTTTGACCAAACTAGAGTCCTTATTTTGTTTCTCTTTCACTTCAGAAACAAGAGAAGATTTTGAACTACTCTAAACCCAAACATTCCCCTCAGCTATGTTAACCTCATACCCATTCTAGCAAACTGGTGAACTTCTCAAACTAATTCTCTCTTATCATTCTCCACATGAGAAACACTGCCCATAGATAGTCTACTAAGGGCGTCTCCCACCACATTGGCCTTGCCCAGATAATATAACACACTCGTGACATAATCTTTCAACAATTCTAACCACCTTCTCTGACAAATATTTAACTCCCTCTGAGTAAACACATATTTCAAGCTTTTATAGTCTGTGAATACATCGACATGCACCTCATAAAGATAGTGCCTTCAGATTTTTAATGTAAATACAATAACAGCTAGCTCAAGGTCATGGGTGGGGTAGTTATTTTCGTGTGGTTTAATATATCTAGAGGCATAGGCTATAACCTTACCATTCTGCATCAAACACAACCTAGACCAATTCTAGAAGCATCATAATAAACAACAAATCCATCTGTACCATTAGGTAATGCTAAGACTTGGGCCGAAGTAAGTCAAGACTTCAACTCCTGAAAACTCTTCTTAAAGGCATCTGACCACTAAAACTTAACTTTCTTTTGGGTCAATCTAGATATAGGGGACACAATAGATAAAAATCCTTTCACAAAACATTTGTAATAGCCAGCAAAACCCAAGAAACTCCTGATGTCTGACGAAAAGATAGGTCTAGGCCAGTTTCTTACTGCTTTAGTCTTTTGGGGATCAACTCTAATGTCATCACTGGAAATAATATGACCGAGGAAAGTTACTGATCTTAGGTAAAATTCACATTTGCTTAATTTGGTGAACAACTGGTGAGCCCTAAGAGTTTGCAACACAATTCTGAGATGGTCTACGTGGCCATCCTCACTACGGGAATAGACAAGGATATCATCAATAAAGACTATGATAAATATGTCTAAATACTATTTGAACACTCTGTTCATCAAGTCCATGAAGGCTGCTGGGGTATTTTTTAGCTCAAAAGACATGACTAAGAATTCAAAGTGACTGTAACGAATTCTGAAAGCTATTTTTGGAATATCACATTCCCTTACTCTAAGATTGTGGTAGCCAGATCTAAGTTCTATCTTGGAGAAGTAACTTGCAACTTGGAGTTGGTAAAATAAGTCATCAATCCTAGGAAGAAGGTATTTATATTTTATTATGACTTTATTCAGCTGATGATAGTTAATGCTCATTCGTAAGAACCATCTTTCTTTCATATGAATAGGATGGGAGTGCCCCATGGAGAGACACTAGGCCTTATGAAACCTTTATCTAAGAGGACTTTAAGTTGCTCTTATAACTCCTTAAGTTTGGCTGGAGCTATATGATATGGAGAAATAGATAAGGGCAGAGTATCTACAAGAAGGTCAATACCGAATTTTATTTCCCTATCGGGAGGTACCCTTATAAATCTTTGGGATAAACTTCAGGAAAATCATTGACTGCACGAACTGACTGAACTGTTAGAGCCTCATACTTAGTGTCTTTGACTCAAACTATATGACATATGCACCCTTTTGATATCAACTTTCAATCTTTGAGATAGGCAATAAAATGACTATTGGGAGAAACTGAATTACCTTCCCACACAAAGGTTAGCTCATCCGGAAATTGAAACTTCACTACTCGAGTGCGACAATCCATAGATGTATAATAGGAATGAAGCCAATCCATACCAAGAATATGACAATATCGACCATGTCTAACTCTATTAAGCCTACTAATATGATCTTATGAAGGACATTGATAGGACACTTTCTATAGACTCATTTGGCAACAACTGACTCACCCACCAAGGTGGAAATTAGGAAGGGATTAGGGAGTTTTTCAGGTCCTACCCCAAAATTTACTGCATATAATGGGGTCACATAAGAGAGATTCGACCCGGGGTCTAACAACACATACACATCAAGATGAAAGACACGAAGCATACTATATGCCTTGAGTCTGGCACCCCAGTCTCTGCATGGTGCTCATGGTCCTGAAGGACCACAAGCTAACCCATGACTGGTACCTTCTGCAATAACTGAGTAATAATACTGTATAGTGCAGAATAATTGGCTGAAATGCCATAAGGTTCAAAACTGCAATACTGATGAAAAAAAATGATAAAGTCTGATAAAACATCAAAATCTAAAATACTGAATATTGTCTAAATATTTAGTCTAAAAATCCTCTAACTAAACTGTCTGAACTATGGAGTTTATAGGACAATTCCCCAACTAACTCCATCTACTGAAATGCTGAATCTAATGAGATAATAAAATAAAAGAATATCCTTGAATGCTGAGGACTCACTACTAGTCTACTGCCGCTGGCTGAATGTCTAAACCACTAAGAATTTTTTGGGGCTCATACATATGAACCTATGGTATAAAACTCCTTAGCATAAAAGAAAAGTATGCGTCAATACGTGTGAATGTATTGGTACGCAAAGTGAGGTATGGCTGAATGCAAGGGTTCATATGCATGAACTATAACTGGCTGATTAACATGAACATAACTGTGTGAGAATACATGCATGAATACATAATTGTAACTGGAATCATAAGGATTCTGAATACTGAGTTTACTGATAACATGGATTACTGATAACTGATATACTATTTACTGAGTGACTGTGTCTGATAGTCCTATTTCTGATGGAACTAGTAGAGTTCCGTACTTAGCTGAGTGATTATATCTGATAGTCCTAAAATCTATAAAACTATCTGAATTCTTTACTGAAGACTGAGACTGAGACAGTGGGAGGTAATCATCTAACCGACATGACCCTTTACTGAATAAATTTGGAGTCCAACCTATAACCCCTAGTTGAAAGGGTGTCAGTACCATGCCATGGGTAAAGACACTGAAGAGATACCCTCATCTGGCAGGTTCTCAAATGAGAATAGTGGGACCCTCAACTATCAAGTTAAGACACCTCATCAACCCTCAACCAGCAGGTTTTGATGTCTCAACCTTCGTTGGCTGCGTAGTTCTGTAATGCAAGGACTACTTCTAAGGATCACGTGGGTATAGCATAAGTTCATCATTTAGACGACTAAAGGATCACAAACGCACCATAGTCTCAATTTAGTATTTTATCAAACACATGGTAGGTGTACCTTTATACTTGGGTATGATCGATAATGCTAATAGACATGACTATATAATTCAAGGGTTTCAATATAAGAGAATCAAAATTCAATTTGCATGCTATCATAATATCAAGAAACACATAAAGATTTCAACTTGGAACACATTCCACAACATCAACATGATTACATTCAAACCCACAACATGGCATGGAAATCACAATTCATATTTTGAAAAGAAGTTTCTTGAACTCCAAGGGTGGAAGGGACCCTTAGATGAAAACTTTACATACTTTGTTGAAGAATTTCTTGAAATAAATGGTGGAATATTGAGTTCTTGATTTGAAATTTAAAAACCCTAAGGCTTGTTCTTGAGAGAAATTAAGAAAGAATGTGTTTATTTTCTCTCTAGAGTATTAAATTTCATGTTTTGGAGGCTGAGGGTTGAGGGAAAAAGACCCAAATACCCCCAAGAACGTGGTATTTTAATGACTGATAACTGGGCTACCGATGCATAAATCGATGTGGTACGTTGATGGCATCGATGAAATATCCAATGTATTGCATAATGATCATGTTGGTCCACTGGAATTACACGCTAGTAGCTGGGAAAAATATTAACCAACGCGATAGGCGATGCGGCACGCCAAGATTGCATTATTTCACTATTTTTGGATCCCAAACATGGTCAAAACGTGGTCCAAAAAATCCAAAACTCATCTGGGAACAACTATTGACCTTCTTGTTCAGGAATTAACTAAAATATCAGCATTTAATGGACGTATAGGTCACGAAATGAGATTGCCAACTTTTGAAGGCCAAAAAAATAAATTAAGTCTGAATACTTAGCTAGAATTTTCTAAGTCTGGGCCCCTTAACAGGCTTAAAGGACTGAATTAAGCTAAGAATTTTGTAGGGTCTTATAATATCTCCCCCTTGGGAACATTCATCCTCGAAAGAGACTACTGAATCTACTTACTGGACATGAACATATGGGACATGACTATAGGACTGATATTACTGATATATTGAATTATCACACTGAACATGCATATCTGATGCATGAGTATATACTGAGATGGTTTATGAATACATGACTAGGAGTACTGATAAGCTGAGTATCTACATTGATATGCATATCTGATACTTGAATACGTGACTGAACTGACTCATGAACATATAACTAATATGCAAAGGTAAATGATACCAAGTTTGTAGTGGAAATCTAAGCTTAAAAATAAATAATCTTAAGGAAAGCCATAACCTTGGGCTGAGTCTGGATTAGCGGAGAAGAGGTGAGGATACTTGATTCGGATGTCTGCCTCTTCTTCCCAAGTAGCTCCCTCAATGGACAGATTCTGCCAAAGAACTTTGACTAGAGGGACTTCTCTGTTCCTTAGTTTGCGAGTCTGGTAGTCAAGGATTTCAACTGGGAGCTCTACAAGAGAGAGGTTGTTCTGGATATATAGGCCCTCTGTAGGGAATACGACTACTGGGTCACCTATGTACTTCTTAAGTAAGGAGACATGGAACACTGGATGGACTGAAGATAAATCTGAAGGCAATTCGAGCTCGTAAGTTACTTTGCCAAAGCAACTGACGATTTTGAAGGGACCAACATATTGGGGACTGAGCTTTCCCTTCTTGCCGAACCTCTTCACTCCCTTTATAGGAGAGATTTTTAAATACACATAATTACCAATCTTGAACTTGAGATCCTTTCTACGCACATCAGCATACCATTTCTGTCGGCTCTGAGCTGTCCTGAGCCTCTCTCTAATCAACTGAACTTTCTCTAAGGTATCGAACACCAAGTCAGGACCTACCACTGTGGCCTCACGCACTTCAAACCAACCAATGGGAGATCTACACCTTCTCCCATAAATTGCTTCAAACAGAGCTATTTTAATGCTGGAATGATAGTTGTTGTTGTATGCAAACTCAATCAGAGGCAAGTGGTTATCCCAACTACCTTTAAAATCTATCACACACGCTCGTAGCATATCTTCCAATGTCTGAATAGTCCTTTCTGCTTGACTATCTGTCTAAGTGTGAAAAGTTGTACTGAGGTAAACTCGGGTGCCAAGACCCTTTTGGAACACTTTCCAGAAATAAGAGGTGAACTGGGTACCTCTATCTGAGACAATGGATGATGGAACACTGCATAATCTGACCAACTCTCTGATGTAGAGTTTGGCATAATCCTCGGCTGAATAAGAGGTATGGACTGGAAGGAAATGAACTGATTTAGTTATCTTGTCTATAATGACCCAAACTGAATCATGCAGACGGCAAGTATGAGGCAAACCCATCACAAAGTCCATGTTCACTTATTTCCACTTCCAAGTAAGAATACTAAACTCTTGGATGAAACCACTAGGCTTCTGATGCTCAATCTTAACCTGCTGACATGTCAAGAAATTAGTCACAAACTCTGCAATATCTTTTTATCACACTCCACTAATAGTTCTCCTGCAAGTCATGGTACACCTTAGTGGACCCTGGATGAATAAAGTAGCGCGCACCATGTGCTTCTGCAATTCACTATCTTAAGTCATCAACACCTAGCACACACAAACAACCCTGATAATGTAGAACACCATCTCCCCCTTGGGAGAAAACTTAAACCTTCTAATCTATGATAGATTCTTTCAACTTGACTCTATTGGGATATCTATACTGATTCTTCTTCACCTCGGAAACTAAAGATGATTCTAAACTACTCTACACCCATACACTACCTTCTGCTGAGTTGACTAAGCGAACATATAGTCAGGCTAACTGATGTGCTTTCTATGCTAACTTTTTTTTACTATACTTAACATGAGCAACACTACCCATAGACAGTCTACTGAGAGAATCAGCCACTACATTGGCCTTGCCCGAATGATAAAGAACACTCATGTCATAGTCTTTCAACAACTCCAACCACCTTCTCTGATGGAGGTTTAGATCTTTCTGAGAGAACACATACTAGAGGCTCTTATGGTCAATGAACACATCAACGTGCACCCCATACAAATAGTGCCACTAATCTTTAAGGCAAAACTACAGCTGCTAAATCAAGATCATGAGTAGGATAGTTCTTCTCATGGAGCTTAAGTTGTCTGGAAACATAGGCTATGACGTTACTATGCTACATGAGAACTATGCATCACAGTACACCACAAAGCCATCTGAACCATCTGGTAAAGCCAAGACTGGGTTTGAGGTAAGTCGAATCTTCAACTCCTGAAAACTCTTCTCACAAGGATCTGACAACTGAAATTTGACTTTCTTCTGAGTCAATCTAGACATAGGGGATGCAATGGATGAAAATCCCTCAATAAACCAGCAGTAATAACTAGCCAAACCCAAGAAACTTCTGATATCTAATGGAGAGATAGGTCTGGGCTAGTTTTTATTGCCTCGATCTTTTAGAGATCAACTCTAATGCCATCACTAGAAATGATATGGCCAAGAAATGCTACGAACCTTAGCTAAAATTCACACTTACTGAATTTGCCGAATAACTGATGATATTTTAGAGTCTACAATACTATTTTGAGATGGTCTGCATAATTATGTTCACTGCGGGAGTAAACCAGGATGTTATCTATGAAAACTATGATGAATTGTAATGCCCCAATTTGCTGAACCGGAATTCTACATGGTGCTCATGACCCCGAAGGACTACAAGCTAACCCATGACTGATATATGTACTTGTACACTGCATAATATGACATAATATTGTGGAAACATGCACTGAAAAACCATAAGGTTCAATACTGAACTTAATCTGAATAATTATAATATCTGAATAAAGTGGTATCATAATACCAAAAAAAAACTGAAGTCTAAATCTAATAATACTGTAATCATCTAAAAGCCTTTAACTGTAATCACTATCCTCTAATTTGAATGAACTTAAAGGAGTATTCTTTTACGCTCATTGTACCTTGTTTGAGATTGATGAATTCCAACACCTTAGCCTTCTTCTGATCTATGGGCATGAACCTATCTAGGAAAGTTGTACAAAACTCTTCCAACTTTATGGGCACTGTATCTGTACCCCTATCTACCTTCCACTGTGTATACCATGTATGGGCTACATCTTGTAGCTGATATGTGGCTAAATCTACGCTTTCAGTGGAAGTCACTTCCATAATGTCTATGACTTTTTGAACCTGATCGAGGAACTCCTGTGGATCCTCTCCTAACTTAGACCCAAAGAATAAGGAAGGATTTATTCGAGTAAAATCCTGAATCCTAGTTGCAGCTGAATTTGCCACAAGGTTAGCTAGAACAGTAGCTGACCATTCGTGCTAGGATACAACTGAACTGGCTAGAGTAGTAGATGCAGTCCTGAATTCTGCATGAGTGACATGCTCATCTAGAGGATCTGGCTGGACAGGCTGAGGCACTTACTGATTTTTAGTTTTCCTTTTTTTAGTCCTTTTGGGAGGCATGATTTGTAAACAAAGGGAAGGAGCAAATTAAACTAAGAAATTGACTTCTATTTATGCTCACAAGCACGACATGAATACTAAAAGAGGGGAAACTATTCTTAAATCATCTCATAGTCTCCTGCACATAAATGTGGTGCGCAACATACCCATGTACAAGACTCTACTAGATGCATCTTTCAGACTTCCTAGGACTCTATTAAATCTTAGGCTCTGATACCAAGTTTGTTACACCTCGATTTGCTGAACCAGAATACTACACGGTGATCATGACCCTGAAGGACCACAAGCTAACCCATGACTGATTATGTACCTCTACACTGCATTATATGACATAATATTGCAGAAACATACACTGAAAGGCCATAAGGTTCAATACTGAACTTAATATGAATAATGATAATATCTAAATAAAGTGGTATCACAATACCAAAACAAAACTGAAGTCTAAATCTGATAATACCATAATCTTCTGAAAGCCTCTAACTGTTTGAATAATCTGAATAAGGAGTTGATGGGACATGTTCCCAACTAACTCTAACTAACAAACTAATCAATAGGATAAAAGAAAATCATCATGTCCTCGAAGGATGAGGACTCACTTCTACTCTGGCTGGTGAAACTGGGATCTACTGCTGATCTGGAGCATGTGTCTCTGAACCTATGGTGTAACATAAAAAAGTAAAGCACCATAGCGCGAATGTGTCGGTACAATGGAATACTGAGTACGCATGTGAGGTAGGCTATATGCAAGGGTTCACATGCATAATTAATACTAACTAACTGTCTAAGATAAACGTAAGAATGCATATATAAATACGTAACTGTAACTGACAACGTAATAACATGATATTGATATCGTGATTGCATAACTATTGAGTCTGGAAATAGGTAACATGATATAACTGATAATTGATATGACTGATAACATGAAAGACTATATCTGAATAATACTGATAACATAGATGACAGTACTTGAGAGTTCTGAATCTGGTGAAACTATTTGAGTTTCATACTGTATCTGAGTTGACTGCGCCTGATAGTCCTGATTATGTAACATGAAACTATAGGAAGTAGTATTTAACCAACATACCCCATATATGCTATTATAGCTGAGCTGGGGTCCAGTATCTGCCCTGACTGGAGGGGTGTTAATATCGCGCCACTAGTAAGGACAATATGTGAGTAACCCTCATATAATAGTTAACTCTAGTGAGAACAGTGGGAACCCCATTTAATAGGTTAAGCCACCTCATCTACCCTCATATAAGAGGCTACAATATCTCAACCTATGTTGGCTACATATTTCTAGAATGCACGGATTGCTTCTAAGAATCACACCCTCATATAGCAGGTGAGTTCCCATCCTTGGGTTCGCTCGGTGCTAATTTCTACTCCCGTCTGAATAGATACTGATCATGATTTACTGAACTGAACAAGGACTAAATTTACTAAATTCTGTTAACTGACAAAGTACTTCTGATATCTGATAGCTGACTGAGTTCATATGATCATGGAGATTTTTCCTGAGTCATAAGGCTATCTGAACTCTAAGAGTTCATAGCTTAACTGATAGTATCGTGAAAATATTACATGGCTCTAGGTACACAGCTAATATTTTGGGTACAAGTACCCCCAGGACTCGATGAAAGGAAACTAACATGGCTTGATATTCTTGAATACATGATAATCACCACAATACATTTATTGAAGCATTTCATCAAATATCTAATAGGCATAAGCTTGTAAATTTATGGGGATTTTTATGATATCATGCTATTAGGCAAATTTTCTTTATCTAGGCATTTAATCAAACATATGGAAGGCATAGTACATGTAAACATCATGGTATAGCAATTAAACATTATAGTTCATTTCCAATTTCATCATACAAGGTTTTAGTCATGAGATAATATTTATCTATACTAATCAACCCACATGGAATTTATCATCAAATCACGGAATAGAAATCAATTCCTCATTTATCAACATGAAAGAGCATACAAAGCATGAAAACATGAAGAAATCCATAACTTGTAGTTAAAAAGTATTCTTGGACTTCATGGACGAAAGGAGTCCATGAATGAACACTATGCATACATTAGATCATGATTTCATGAAGATTGATGGTGAAACCTTCTTTTTGAATCCTCAATAGAAACCCTAGCTTGTTCTTAAGATAAACTTGAGAGAAACTAATAAATTTTTGGTGAAAAGTGGCTGAATCACGTGTTAAAGAGATTATATAGGGGTAGGAAGTTGACCCTTTTTACCCTGGACACGTCATTCAATTTCTAGTCAAATTTTTTAAATTGGGCCCTTGGCACGTTGCACCACTATCGCGCTAGGCCACTGGAAATTGACAACTGGGACCTTAGCACGACGCGGAATTAATTGCGGTGCCCTTTTGATTCCTGTTTTCACCCTTGGCGCGATGCGCTAGGATCGCGGAGCAACACTGGAAATTTCCAAATGCCATTTCCTCTTGTGGTGCAGCGCGCCACTGACTAATAGGGCACTGTTTTATGTCGGGAACTTGAAATAGTCATAACTTCTAACCCGGTTATCAGATTTAAGCTAATCATATATCGATGGAATACTTATTTAATTTTCCATATGATAAAAATTGAAATGTTGAAAATTCCTCGTGGAATAATCATTATTCACTTTAAAAGCTAATACTAGGCATTGTTGGGACAAAATAAGCTAGGAAAAATTTTGGGGTATTACACGAACATATCTAAGTACTGCTTGAACACACGATTTATCAAGTCCATGAAAACTTCTAGGGCATTGGGAAGACCAAAGGACATGACTAAGAATTCAAAGTGACCATACTGAGTTCTTAATATTGTCTTTGGGATGTCACATTCTCTGACTCTAAGCTGATGATAGCCTGATCTAAGGTCTATCTTAGAAAAGTAACTAGCACCCTGAAGTTGATCAAACAAGTCATCGATTCTGGGAAGGGGATACTTGTTTTTTATCGTGACTTTATTTAATTGATGGTAGTCAATGCACATCCTAAGAGAACTATCTTTCTTACGAATAAATGAAACTGGTATGCCCCATGAGGGCACACTAGGCTTGATGAATCCCTTATCTAAGAGATCCTTTAACTATTCTTTCAATTCTCTAAGTTTTGTAGGTGCCATTCTGTATGGCGGAATAGATATGGGTTGAGTATCGAGGAGAAGATCAATTTCCCTTTCAAGAGGAATTCTGGAAAGATTTTGGGAAATACATCAGGGAATTCACATGCTACTGACACTGATTTAAGAGTATGGGTTTTTGAACAGGAGTCCTTGACTCGCACAAGGTGATAGATATATCCATTAGATATCATTTTTCTCATCCAAAGGTAAGAAATAAGATGACCCCTAAACGCTGAAGTACTACCCCTCCACTCTATGATGGGTTCATTTGGGAACTAGAACTGGACAATTCTATTTTTTTAGTCGATTGAGGCATAGAAGGAATGAAGCCAATCTATACCAAAAATGATATCAAAATGAGCCATCTCTAATTTGACTAAGTCTGTTGAAGTTATTTTCTAAGATACTATAATTGGACAGTTCTTGTATACCCATCGGACTATGATAGATTTACCCACTAGGGTAGAGACTTAGAAAGAATCTACTAGAATTTTGGGACTGACTCCTAAATCAACTGTTATATAAGGAGTAACAAAATACAAGGAAGCTCTTGGATCTAGCAAAGCATAAACATGTAAGTGATAAACATGTAACATACTAGTGAACACATCAAGAGAACTTTCCTAATCCTGTCGGGACTGAAGAGCATAGAGTCTATTTGGATGTTTCCCACTGGTGGAACTAGATGAGGCACCCTACCGATTCGAGCGATCGGACTGAGATGGAGGATGGTTTTTCTGACCTTGAGAACCTGACTAGGGATAATCTCTAGCTTTGTGTCCTGGCTTTCTATATTTGAAACAAATATTACTGTCATCTCTGCAAATTCCCTGATGGCTTTTGCCAAAAGTCTGACAAAAATGATTGATTCGGGCACTGCTGACACTACCCTGAGAATTAGAACCTGGCCCCTATCTCTATTACCATCTCTGAATTTTGGAACTTGAATACTTGCTGGGGATAGAGCTGTAACTAAAGATTTTGGGTAGAACTGAGAATGATTCCCACCCTCTAATTTAGACTGAGCAAAGTTGAAACTACCTATTCTAGCTCTCTTGTTCTGCTTCTTTCTCTCATTATTCTTTTCCTCCTCTATCTGTTGAGTATGGATTATCATCCTATCCAAGTCCATCTCACTAATCAACATTATGGTCCTGCACTCTTTGACCACACTATCATTCACCCTAGACACAAACTTACTCATTTGAGATCTGCTATCTACAACCACATAAGGAGCATATCTAGCTAATTGAGTAAACTTAAGAGAATACTCTTTCACTGTCATATTGCCCTACTTCAGATTAATAAAATCTAACACCTTATCTTCTCTTAGCTCTAGGAGAAAGAATCTATCTAGAAAAGCAGTGGCAAACTCCTCCCACTCTATGAGCCCTGCATCTATAGCCCTCATTGCTTTCCACTATTTGATCTAAGTGTGAGCCATATCTTACAACTGATATACAGCTAGATCAGCACTCTCACTAGCAGTCACCCCCATAATATTAGTAATCTTTTGTAGCTGATCAACATACTCTTGAAGGTCCACCAGTTGATATCCTTTTCTATTCTCGTAATGAAAATGATCATGCAGACCACCTCATAATTATATTGTAGACTCTTAGAGTCCACCAGTTGCTTGCCAAATTCAGTAAGTTCAAATTTTGGCTAAGATCACTAGATTTCCTTGGACATATTATTTCAGATGATGGCATTAGAGTTGACCCTCAAAAGATCAAAGCAGTGAGAAACTAGCCCAGACCCATTTCTCCATCAGATATCAGAAGTTTCTTGGGTTTGGCTGGCTATTATAGATGGTTTGTTAAAGGGTTTTCATCTATTGCATTCCCCATATCTAGATTGACTCAGAGGAAAGTCAAGTTTTAGTGGTCAGATTCCTATGAGAAAAGTTTTTAGGAGTTGAAGACTCAACTCACCTTAGCCCCAATTTTGACCTTGTCAGATGGTTCAGATAGGTTTGTTGTTTACTATGATATTTCCCGAGTTGGTTTTTTTTGTGTGTTGATACAAATAAGTAAGGTCATAGCCTTTGCCTTTAGACAAATTAAGCCCAATAAAAAGAATTATCCTACCCATGACCTTGAGTTAGCCGTTGTTATTTTTTCGCTTAAATTTTAGAGGCATTATTTGCATCGAGTGCATGTTGATATGTTCACAGATCATAAAATTTTACAGTATGTGTTTTTACAGAGAGAGTTAAATATTTGTCAGAGTAGTTAAATCATAATGTTGAGTGTGTGTTCTCATAGAGAGAGTTAAATCTTTGTTAGGAAGTTCATCAGCTTGCTAGATTAGGTATCCGTTTAGTTAATTTAGCTGAGGGTAGTGTTTGGGTGCAGAATAGTTTGGAATCTTCTTTGGTTGCCCTATTGAAAGAGAAGCAAGGCTGGGATCCTAGCTTGATTAAGTTAAAAGAGTCAGTCAGAGATCAAAAAGTATAGGTTTTGTCCTAAGGGGGATATGGTGTGTTGCATTGCTAAGGTAGCTTGTGTGTGTCATGTGTTGATGGGTTGAGATAGAAAATTCTTGCAGAAAAGCATGGTGTGTGTTACTCTATTAACCCAAGATCCACTAAGATATATGGTCATTTATGTGAAATCTATTGGTGGAGTGGTATGAAGAGAGATATTACAGAGTTTGTAGCCAAGTGTACAAATTGTAAGTAGGTTAAGGTTGAGCACCAAAGGCCTAGTGGCACTATGCAAGAGTTTAACATCCACACTTAGAAGTGGGAAGAGTTGAACATAGACTTTGTGACAGGGTTGTCTTATTCACATCACCAGTATGATTCAATTTGGGTTATTGTAGACAGAATAACCAAATCAACCCATTTCTTGCCATTCCATACCTTTTATTCAGTCGACTATGCCAATCTTTATATTAGAGAGTTGGTAGGTTGCATGGAGTCCCATTGTCCATCATTTCAGATAGAGGAACTCAGTTTACCTCTCACTTTTGGAAAGCATTTCCAAGGGTCTTTCTACCCAAGTTCGCCTTTAGTACAGCTTTTCACCCTCAGATAGATGGTCAGGTAGAGAGGACCATTCATACCCTAGAGGACATGTTGAGAGCTTGTGTTATTGACTTTAAGGGAAGTTGGGATGACCACTTTTCATTGATTGAGTTTTCTTACAATAACAGTTATCATTCTAGTATTTAGATGGTTCCCTTTAAGGCTCTTTATAAGAGGAGATATAGATATTCTATTGGTTGGTTTAGGGTAGGTGATATGGCGTTGATAGGGATAGATACAGCATTTAATGCATTGGAGAAAGTTCAACTAATCAGAGAGGTTTAAGACAGCAAAAAGCTGACAAAAATCTTACACGAATGTAAGAAGGAGAGATCTTGAGTTTGTAGTTAGGGATAAGATGTATTTGGAAATCTCTCCCATGAAGGGAGTGAATAGATTTGGTAAGAAGGTGAAACTCAGTCCCCGATATATTGGCCTTTATAGGATCTCAAGTCATTATGGGAAGGTGGCATATGAACTTGAGTTGTATGCAGACTTAGCATCAGTGCACCTAGTATTTCACATCTCTTTGCTAAAGAAGTATATTGGCGACCCAGCTTTTCCCAGATTCATAGGCTAGGGAACAAAGAAGTTCCCTTAGTCAAAGTTCTTTGGCAAAACCAGTCCGCTAAGAGAGCCACTTGGGAAGTATAAATAGACATACAAACCAAGTGCCCTCATCTTTTCTCCGTAAACTCAAACTTAGCTTAAGGTAACAGATTTTCTACAACTATTTCTTTTCATTCTCAGCTCTAGTTATGTGACCAGTCTCATGTCATTTCATGCATTCATGAAAATAGTTCAATCATGTATCATGTTTTAGACTCAGTTATGTAAGCACATTCCATCTATGAATGTTCACCATGTAATTTTAGTTTTCTCAGTAATCTCAGCTTAATCAATCTCATTCGAGGAAGAATGTTCCCAAGGGGAGATATTGTAATACCTCGCATTAGCCTTAACCCAATTTAGCTCCTAGTGCATGTGTAAGAGGCATAGAACCTAAAAAATTGGCTAAGTGTTGGGGACTTAGTCTTATTTTGGCCTCGTAACTTTGATGAATTTTATTTTGACCTTCCCAACCTTAGAATGACAATTTTTAAGTTGATTCATGATTGGGGTGGTCAACAGTACATCTCGGGTGAGTTTCAAAATTTTTAGACCAGCGTAGGGGAGTGTTTGGACTTCTAAAACAGAAGCATCCCATGATTAACCCATGATGCGCCCTCTATTTCACCCCTAGGGAAAGCACTTGATAGTGCCTATGGTATGCAGTTCATTCTGGCGAACTAGAGCCCGCGGTGCGCGCTCATTGATCCCCATGTATTTCCAGGTTTCAGTCATATTTTTCCAAGGGCATTTAAGCTTTTTTCCTTCACCCAACTAATCCAAAACATGGGATTTAGGGTCCTAAAAGCATAAATTACTATCTTATACTCAAAATTTCCCCAATTTAAAGCATTCTTTCTCAAGAACAATCCCTAGCTTCTTCAACATTTAAGATCAGTCTTCAAGAATTCATAAAGAACTTTCTCAATTTTACTAACTAAGGTATGTTAGATGTTCATCCATGGGTCCTTTTCACCCATGGAGTCCAAGAATCTGTTTTAATATTTAAACCATGAGTTTACATATTCACAATGAATTATCTCCATGAATCCATATGAGTTTCGTGTTTTACAAGTTGTCTATAAGTAATTGTTTTTTAGATTAAGCCTTACATGATGGACTAATGATGTTTTCATGATAAATACCTAATTTATGTTTTACTATTTTTCTCATGTGATTATTACATATTTTAAAATATTCACATGCTTTAACTCATGACCCCCAAGTGTTTAATGAAATGACTAAATGGTTGGATTATGAACAATGGTACCTATTATGATTTTGAAGCTTTAGTATGTTTTTACTTTTATCGTTATCGAGTCCTGGAGGTTATGAATACCTAAAAATTTAGCTGTTTACATATTTTCAGTATTTGTAGAATAATCTCATATAAACCATAAGCATTATCCCCCAATCAGTTAGTATGAGTATTTGTTGGCTCAGTCAAGATTAGTTCAGTTCAGAAATCAGTGCCTTCAGTTGGGAGTAACACTTAGCACCAAGAAAACTTAAGGATGGTGTCTCCCTCATCAGTTAGGTATGCGGCGTTAGTAGAAGTCCCTAGATTCCAGACCTACGATGCCACCGTAGACTTTGAGGGGTCCCCCGTCAGTTAGGCATGACACCCTCGTCCTTCGGGCATCAGATAGTGGATCCACACAGTTAGTATTAGTACCCATGGTATGGTACTGACACCTTTCAAACTGGGGTTACAGGTTGGATCCTGATAATATATTAGGGTATATCAATTATAGCTAGCTCCCACAGTTTTAGTTTAGTTTTCAGTGTGACTTAGTTCAGGCATGTATTGATAATAGAATACAGTTATTAGTTATTCATTATAAATTTCTCAATATATTTAGTTTACAGATGCTTTCAGAGTCATGTTATACTCTTGGTCATACATTCTAAGATTTTATGGTTTTCATGCATATTGTTCATCAGTTATCTCATGCCATTCCTTTCAGTCAGTTATTGTTCATGCACATGAACCCATGCATATCAACCTAACCTAATCTAGCATACTAGTACATTTCAAGTACTGACCGCATACTCTTTTATTACACTATGATATCTCATATCATAGTTTCGAACACTCAGTTCCCTAACCGCACGTAGACTTACCAGATTATCAGTAGTAGTAGTGGTGAGTTCTCATAGTAGCAGTGGTGAGTTCTCAACTTTGAGGACATTTTTTATTTATTTCAGTTTACCTTTATTAGTTTAGTATTTCTATTCAGACGGAGTTAGTTGGGGGTTTGTCCCATCAACTCCACATTCAGTCAGCTTAGAGGCTTTCATACTAGTACAGGAAGTTATATAATATTCAATTGTTATTATTAGTCGTCTTATCAGTATTTACAGTATGTTTTTAGATGCTTAAAAACCATGATTCACTATTGATTTGAGTTGTTAAAACCTTATGGCTTTTTCCCTGTTAAATTCCCGTATATGATCTTTGTGATTTTAATTAATGCTCACTGCAGGTAATAGTTCATGGGCTAGCTTGTTTTCCTTCGGGGATGTAAGGACCGTGTGGCATCCAGGGTGTATTCTCAGGGTTTTACAGCCACTCCTTGCAGTTAATAGGCAGCCAAATCAGCACTTTCACTTAAAGTAACACCCATGATCTCATTTGTTTTTTGAATACTGTCTAAGAACTCCTATGGATCCTCTTCAGACTTAGATCCAATGAATACCGGCAGATTTATTCTAGTGAAATCATATATTATAGTTGTCGCCGTATTTATTGCTAGGTTGGTTGGGGCAATAGCTTATTGGTTATTCTAAGCGGTCATAGATTGGGCTAATGCTGTAAAAGAATCCCTAACCTAGCATGAGAGACCTGCTCATTCAGAGGGTCTTCGAAAACTGGCAATGGTGCTTATTGATTTCCATTTCTTTTTCTGTTTGTTCTCTTAGAAGGTACTTTCAGTAAATAGATAGAGGATGAGTTAGAATAAGAAGATTAATAGAGTTCACACTCTACATATGACATGAATCATGAAAGAAGTGAGACTTTCCTAAACATATCATATCCTCTCTTTCTCATAAGTGTGGAGCGGTTCACACCTATGAATAAGACTTTACTTAACATGGATTGTAGACACCCTAGGATAACTTAAACATGATGCTCTGATACCAATTTTGTCACAACCTAAGAATGCCCCTAGTCGTAACATGGTGTTTAAAGTCACGTGACCCCAATCTAACCCATTGCCTGGCATAACACTAAAACACTAAGGAAGTAACAAAATAGTGAGTGAAAGCTAAACTAAAATAATTGATGGAAATGATAATAAAGAAATACTAAATACCAACTAAACTATAAATAGAACTATCTGGCAAACCATCATGCTAAAAATCTAAATAACTATTTGAAAGCCTCTACTCATATGAGTTGTTGGGACAAGCACCCAACTAACTCCAACTAACTAAAATAAAAGTAGACTAAAAATATAATAAGTAACTAATAACTAGTCCTCTAATGATAAGGACTTGCTAAAACTGTTTTGATCATATAGGAATGTGCTGAGTGTGATCTGGGTACTGATCGTCCAAACCTATATTATGAGACAATATAGTGCAAGAAAGTATACAATTAGTAGTTTGAATATGCTGAGTATGTGGGATGCGAAACTAAATAGTATAAGCTGAGTATGAATGTATACAACATGGTGAACTATATGCAAGACCAAGTATAAGCATGCACTAAATTAAATTGAATAACCGATTACAAGGTCATACATAATCTGAACTTAAACATAAACTAAAATACGAATTAAGGACCGTGGGAGATAACAATAAATGACATAATCCAAGTTGACAAAATTAGGAACCAACCTATAACCCCAGTTAGAAGGATGTCAGTACCTTGCCAAGGGTACTAATACTAGCTGGTGTGGATCCACTAAACTAATGTCCCAAAGGACTAGGCTGTCAGTCCTTAACTGGTGGTGACCCCTTATAACCTTTGGCGGTAATATAGTTCTAGGACTTAGGGACTTCTAGTAAAGGTCTCAATCCTCAACTGATAGGTGATCCTTCAGGTTAGCGTTCACTCAGTGCTAAGTACTACTCCTAAATGAATGACACTAATAATTGATGTATGCTCAATATAATTATATTCTAAAAATAGCCACATAAGCATGATCTGAAATGCTCATAATATATAAACTGATTTATGCATAAATTTCTAGGTATCGAGTGTTCATAACCCGCCAACTCTAAAGAATACAATTGAACATAGAAATATTAAAATGTAAAAATGATGGGAAATTTCATAATCCAAGCCCAAAACTCAATGATGAGCATAGAAAGATGTCAACCTTAGGGGAAAACATGTATTCATAGTTTAATTACAAGAATAAGCTGAAGGGATTCATAAAAATTCATATTTGACCTGAAACCCAAAACTTAGAGAGGAAATTAAACTAAAGGATTTAGAAGTCTTAGGACTTAATGAATTCAAGAATCCGTTGATTAAATCCCACTTACCTGGTGATAAAATACTTATAGAATTCCTTAGAATTTGTTCTTGAAGTTGAGGAACCCTAATTTTTCCTTTGAAGAAGAATAATCACCATTTTTCTTCTTATGGAACGAATTTATGAATTAATATAGGATTTGGAGAAAATTAGGCTTTTATTCCACCATTGGGAAGCCTAAAAAATGTGGGTTGGGAGTGAAAAGAATGCAAAAGGACCAAAAATCCATTGTTAAAACGTTCAAGAACTTTTGGGAAATAGTCGTCACGGCTTGGGTAACAACTCATTATGTCAGGTCACGATTCTTAACCTAAATACCTAAGTTTTGGGTCCTTTCTATTATGAAAATGGCTCCTCTCTTAAAAAATCTATTAGTTCTGATCACGAGTCATCATGAAAAGTCATTGTCAAGGGGCTATTTTCTTCGTTCCTCACTATTGTAACAATCAGTCCACACAATAACTCATTTAGTCTGATAACGAGTCATGTGCTGGACACATTGCCATTGGACTAAATCTTTTAGTTACTCACTACCATGACAACGTTCCCTAAGACTCGTTGTTTCAGATGATGAGTCATTGCCATATTCGTTGTCACTGGCAGTTTGACAAAGCCTTAAAAACTTCTCCATAACTTTTTACCCCAATATCAAATTTAGGCAAGTTTGGCAACAGTGGAAATCTAATTCAATGGCATATCTTTTGATGGTTCTGGAGCTTAAAAAATTAGGGTATTACAATCAAGAACATTAGAAATCACACAAAGAGATTGAGAGGAGCTCATTAACGTGTTTAAAGTCCTTTAATTCAAAAGTTTATGCCCGCATCCATATGTGATGTACGGTTAAGACACAATATGACATTTATTCATACTTCTCCTTAACCCTTCATTACAAATAGCACTAATGAGATAAGAGAGTATGTACCTAGATTATTTAATAGAGTTTTTATTGAGGGATATTGTAACTTAAAGTGTTGTGATCCATAATTAGTAGAACAACCTAAGGGTCAAAAGTGTGAATTTAGAAGTGTAGTGACAAAAATGATGGGTATAGAGATAGGTTAAGATTATATTGATGGATATATGTATGCTATTCAGCTAGGATTGAAGTGATATGTCTTTAGGTGTGAACTAAGGGGTAGTGAGTGTGGTGTAGATTTCATGGTGGAAGTTAGTGAAGGAGTTATTAGTTAATGTGATTTGGGGTATGCTTGAAGTAGAAAAGGAGTTTTAGATGGCATTTCAATGTGATAGAAAAACATAGGTCAATAATAAAAGTATTAGGTTGTTAAGGGTTATTAATATAGCTTTCTTTTGTGATGGTGAAAAGGAAATTATTTGATGCTTATAGAGCTATGAATATAATCTGGACATATGGATAGATAAGTAGTAATGTGTGCAAGGAGGATGTGATAATGGATTATAATAAGATAGACCATAAGACTATGATCAATTATTATTATTATGAGTATCTAGAAGTGTTACTTGATTTTTTATATAGTGGCAAAGCAAGAATAGTAAGTGAAGTTGTGTTGTTAATCATCTCTAGTACTAGAAACTAGGTTTTATGTTTGAATTATCATCAAGGTGGGAATAATGATTGCTTGGGATAGTGATGCTAGTTCTATATAAGGTGATCTAGTAGGTTTGAAATGATGTATGCAAGGATTTAAGTTCATTGATTTGCAATTAAGTATAATGGTGTAGGTATGATATATAGGTGTACCCAAGATAATATGTGGTTGTATTATTTTATAAGGTTATTAAGTATCGTTTGTGCTTAGATAGTACCCTTGAGTTGCTAAGTGTGAAGAAGGCTAGTTATATAGTATATGGTGTTCTTAATATCTAAGTTAGGATTTAGGGTGATGATGTTGAGTATTTTGGTATAGATTTAATTCTTATGATTTAGGGGAAAATATAAATTCAAAGATGTGATATTACTAAACTATGAGGAGGTAAGATTATGTAGTTAGAGAGGCATGTATGTTTATCAAGAAGAGTGTAAGTAGATGACGATGATTATTAAAGCTGCAGAAAGTTAAGGGTGGTATATATGAAAGGAATATCCAAGAATGAAGTTAGTATTTTCCAAATATAGTATATCCGGGTGAGTTGATCATTCATGTGTAGGTCGTTAGAGTAAATATATTTTGTCTCAATCTTGAGGATATGAAATAGGCCCATAGGCTTAGAATGTCATCTTTGATCTAAGGGGGAGATGATAGGGTGAAGAACCAAATCAGGTTTTGTGAATTAGATTGTGATGTACGTCAATAAGAGTTATGATGAGATAATGATTCATTCTTACTTTAGTGTATTCCTTAGATATGTGTCATTATGACACCTTATCCATGCCTTGTGTGATAGAGCCACGCCCAAACTAATGTTTGTACACTTCATATATATTCATGTCCATTCTCAGCTCCGAGTAAAAGAAGTAACAATGTCACTCCATGATCCTAGTTATCCCCTATAAATCTATGAGTTTCAGTCTTATGTTAAGAAACTTATGATAAGTATGAACCCATGTTTCAAAGTATGATCAGTTCCCAGAACTCATGGTACACCCTTAATGACCAGTTAAGTTTGCACTATGCCATGTATGTCCTCATTTTAGACCTCTTTAACTAATCCATGCCTATGATACTCTATTCTGCAGGCCTCAATCATGTGTCAAAGCTATGTATAATATTCTTTCATGCTTTAGGTCCTTATGTACTATCACTTTAGTGACCCTCCTTATGTTACGATAGTGGTGATGAGAAGGAATGAACAATGGTTTAGATGGGAGGGATTAAATGTTCCTTATCAAGGAAAAACTTTTTATGATTGTTTCATCTAAGGCTATAAGTGTGAATCAAGATCGAGGTATAGCTTTGACATATATCATAGTTAGTTGAGAATTTTTTTTGTATGCCTTTTTAGGGATAATTCATGAAATTGTTATTAATAGAGGTATTGGAGAATATGAAAAAAATTCTAGATGGGTTGGTTGCCTAGAAGTTCATATGTGGTTATAATGATAGGCTTAAATGTCACGTTGTTATATAAATGGATGAATACATTATACCTTAGAGAATTAATCAGAGCTCAAAGTTAGTTATTGAAGTAGTGACGGGTATTATTCTTGAGATGAGATCTCTAAAAAGACATAGGATATTGAATAGTTTATACTAGTATTATTGTGCCATGTGTAGTACCTTGTGACTTTGAGTTAGGCTTAAAAATGGTGAGAGTATGTAGTTCAACTCAAACTTTGGTAGGAGTAGTCACCTATACCCATGTGAAGGTTATAAATTGCATCACATGAAGTGTTGTATTTAAGAGTAAAGTATAGTTGATAAGAGTGTTTGAGAAGTGTTTCTAAGATTAAAAGTTAACAGTTTCATCGACTAAGGCATACCAATCCTATTCTAGCTTATGTTCTATATGCCTATATTCCGTGTTATATAGTTTTAGCCATGTTACGATTCCTTATTCGAATTAATACTCATATCATGTCTAAAGTTCTTTCCCACGATTATTATTAGAAGTTATGATAAGGAGAGTTTGAGAAAACTCATATTTCCTTCTTTGTAACTCTTGGAAATCTTATTGAATTAGCTATCACTTCGTAGTTGTATATGTACGATCATGTCATGAATGCTTCAATTAAGTTCTAAACTCTCAGCGTGAATTAATTCCTTATAGTCAATCAAGTCAACTCAGAAATCAATTTTAAGTTAGGGGTTTTATCTTTTTAGGTCATCTGTATCCTTTATTTATAGATATAATGGCTAAATATCTCTATTTGTTCACTCCTAATAATGACTCAATATGAGTAAGAGATTTTCCTCCTAGCATTACGCTCTTCTAATTTTGTGTCTTTGTTGTTCCATATGATTTCTAGGTATGTGATCAAGTTCCATGTGTATTAATTGAGTTAATACTCTGTTAAGAGGTGATTCTAATTACGAATCATGATCGATTTTAGAAATTTGGTTTCATGTTCATAACTACATTCTTTTCATCCCAATATCAATCTTAAATTCAAGGATGAATGATTCCAAAGGGAGAGATATTATAATACCCTAAAATTTCTAGCTAAGCTTCTAACCATTTGTCATATGTTGTAGGTCTAAAACTGATTATATTTAATCATATATAAGTGTCATGATCATTTACCTAGTGTGTAAAGTGCTTTCAATATGAACAATGTTCATAGGAAACAGTTATAACAAACTTGAGTTTAGAGCATTTGATATCGATTGAGTTTTAGTATTCGATCCTACAAGAGTCAACTTTAAATGAGTATAGCTTTTAGAATATATTGATTTTTGGAGCTCAAGGCCCTTAAATGAAAGGTATTTGAGTTCTCTTTCCAATGCATCTAATTTTGCCTTAATCTGATACCCGAGTGAAAAGTTATAAGTATTTTTACAACCAACCCAATGAGGGTCCGCGATAAGACTATGGCAAACCCTCTGTTCACCGTGATAAGATTGTAGCAAGCCATCTATGCTCCACGATAAGGGAGTGTCACGCCCATGGTCATAGAGATGCTAAAGTTCACATTTTTCTTCAATTTTTTTAGAGCAAACTAGTCATTTACATCCTAAATGATCCTATAACTAATAGTAACACATTTTTCCTCATCCCATAACCGAAATACATGATTCCTATTCTCTCATAATCTCAAGAGCATCGAAATAATGGTTCTTCTCCAAAGTTCATACTCTCAAGGATCAAATTCAAGTTTCCCTCAAGCAATTCACTAAGTCCTGGTATGTGGGGTTTGAACAAGGATAATCTTCCGTCCTTGTGCTCAAAAGTTTAATTTTTAGTCTAATTTTAAGAAATGAATAACTAGGGTTCATACACATTTTTTCTTATTCTTTGATATTATGATATTTTCTAGTGAGAGAATCTTTATTTATCACAAGATTTTATGTTTACTTAATGTTTTTATCCATGAAGTTGATCTTATGCATTGAGTTTTGGTAGACATGAAGTTTCTAAGATATGATAAATTATTACAATTTGAGAATAATGCACTCAGTTTACAAGAAGTTTAAGTTACAAAGTATTACAGCATGATTGAAATTTCAGTTTTGATCGTATGATCTCAAATAAGACATGAAATTCACTAGTTTCTTTATGAGTATGATTTTAGCAAGAGAAGCATAGTTGGTTTTCAGTTTATAAACTCATCTGCTACTTTAAGGTGAATTTCATAAATATGAGCATAAGAGTATATATTTTGGGAATAGTATTTAGCACCGATAGGGGAATGTGGATTTAGCGCATCCTATTTTCCAGAAACTACATGCCACCGTAGGTTTAAGGGGTCTCGCCAGAGAGTATTTCTCTTACCTAAATGGGCTAAGGTTAATGATCACTCAATTTAAGGTTCTACACCGATAGCAAGGGTAGAATAGCTCACCTCAATGTGGGTATGACACGGACTCCATGCTAGCTCACATTTTTATGTCAGTTATAAGAATTTCCCACCAAAATAAAGATTTTAGAAACTAAGTATAATGACTTAAAAGCTTTATTTAGACGTTACTTTATGATTTATGCTTATCTTATTTCAGCTTTCAGTTTTATTCATGATCAAGGTGAGTCTATTTACACTTAGAATGAATGTCTTTTTAAACTTATAATATGTACCAGTTTTTACTTATTGCATTGATACCTACATACTCAATACATTCTAGAAGAACTGACCGTATATGCATCTGTGCGACTATATTGTTTCATAATATAGGTATCAGTAGTAGCTCACAACATCATGATCAGGCATTTCACAACTTCCAGCGAGCAGGTGATGAATTCTTTTTATTCGGAGACTCAAGTCAGTTTATAGATTTATTATTTTATTTTGATTCAATTGTATTAACTAAGGATAGTTGGGGTTGTGTCTCAGCTACCTATAGTCAGTATTAGTAGTGGTTTCATAGACAGTCTATTAGGGTTAACGTATTCAGTTTTAGTTAGTTAATGTATTCAGTTTTAGTTTTCTTTTGTATAATTCAATGATGTAAATGTTTTTAAATAGTATTGTATAAAGTTCTGCTAATGACATTTCTTCTACTTATTATTTTTAGTTTTATATATTTTATTCAGTTGCTCATTAATTATGCAGTATCATGGGTTACCTTGGGATCACTCGTGGTTCGAGGTATCGTGTGACATCCAGGAGTTAGTCTCGGGGCTTACAGATTACTAGCTAGAATCCATAATAATCCCATTTTGGAATACATGAAAAGAGTCATCTGACTAGCGGAGGTGGTTCATAACCGATGTCGTTAAATGTAGTTTTGAGTATATTTCATTTAGACCTATGCCTTCTCGGTCATCCATCTAACTCCTTTAAGCTCATAAGTTTTTATTTAGTTCCTTTCATTTCATGATCATAGATTATCCACCTTAGGCTTATATTCATGGGTTAGCCATTTTAGGGTTATGGTCATAAATTAGCCACTTTGGTCCCATGTTCATACCTTCAACCAGTGGCGGGGCCACATTAGATTCAGGGGTTTATCCGAACCCCCTTCATCAAAAAATTATACTATTTTTATATGGTCAAAAATATTTTTATCTATTAATAATAAATGTTGAACCCTCTTCTACTAGTCTATATATTTACTTCTGAACCCCCTTAATGAAAGTTCTAGCTCCATCACTGGCTTCAACTATTCATTAGCTTGATTTGAGATTCATCGAAGTTGTATTTTTTTGTCATATTTCATAAGATTACATTTCTATAGCATGTTTGGGATTATAAAAGTTATGGATAGTTCAAGTATGAAACACAGTCTCAAACTAAGAGATCATATTATCAGGCCAAAAATAGTCAAGAAGACTCGTATCCTTATGTTAAAATCATGGTTAAAAGAGTTCATGTCAGTATACATGAGAATTTCAATAGCATAAAAACTTCATCTTAAAATTTGTAAGACTTATTGCAAAAACATAAGTTCACAAGTTTCAAAAAAACTGTTAGATTTCATCAATTTCGTAAGTTTCACCAATTCAATAGTTTATGTAGAGGAATCCATAGGAAACACATAATCTGGGTTAAACATGTGATGGGAAGACATGAAAAGTGGAGCTTATGAAGTTTTACATGATTAAATTAGGAAAATATCAAGAATCATAAGGATTTACTCTAATCCTAACTCATCCTAAGAATGATTTGAAATAAAAAGAGCTGAAAGTAGTAGTAAATTACTTAAGAGTGGGTAATCTAACAAACCTTAATTGTTTTAAGTTCCCAAAAAAATACAATCGCAGAAGATGAAGGACCACAATTACCTTTCCTAAATTTTAGAGATAATGTTTCTTGAAAATCCTAGAATTTGTAGTGTAGAATCTTATTAGGAATTATAATTAACTATTCGAAAAGATTTGGAGTACTTCGAAATATATAGGATGAACACACCTTGGTGCTGGAGGATAAAGAAAAGAGAGAAACCGAACTTTATGTATAACTAGGAAAACTTGCCACGCTTCGCGCGGTGATAAAAATCTAATTATTTTCTTGGATCAATTTTATATTTACTTTAGATTTATTTATG
This sequence comes from Capsicum annuum, assembly GCF_002878395.1. Classification (NCBI taxonomy): domain Eukaryota; kingdom Viridiplantae; phylum Streptophyta; class Magnoliopsida; order Solanales; family Solanaceae; genus Capsicum; species Capsicum annuum. Next base: position 182,372,993 of record NC_061117.1, on the reverse strand, counting down.
TTGTGGTCATCCTAACTCTTCATTCTTTTATGCAGTATAAGTAGTATAGAATTTCTCACATGAAGCTATAGATGAGGTGTATATCATCACTCCAATCAAACTCCAACAAATTCTTAATTTTCATCTAGTTTGTAAACATCTCTTTCTCTTTCGGAATGCTGTTAATATTAGAGGTTTTATACCAGAAACTCTATGTACCAAGACTTAGGCCTTTAGGAAGAATTCACTAAGTGTCACCTTTATTTGAATTTGAATGTGGTTCCCAAGGTTGTTACTTCAAATATCAATCCCTATCGCTTTGTAGTTATAAGAGCAGCTTAGTAATTCTCTCACATAATAAGTGACCTATTTAAACTTGTGTCCAGAATGTGACTGATACATCATGTATATCAACTCTTCACTACAAAACATGAGAACAACAACTGCCAACTTCTTCAAGCAAACAACCAGCTTGCAGTGTGGTAACTTAAATATTTTAAAGTTATATATGCCTCCATAATACAGGGTTCCTATATATTTCAAAAGAACGCACCTATTTTGCATGGCTCAAGCTTGTGACTCCAAATTTCTCATACTCAACCTTAAACCAGAATACTCTATAAACATCTGTAATCTCGAATGATGTATAATAGCCACCCTGTAGGAATTGAAATTAGAAATATGAATCCAAGCGATGAAGTAATTAATACGATAAGTCAATTCTGGAGCACTTAAAGAGTACTTTCTGTTCGGTTGACATGGTTTTCAGTATGTAAGGCCTCACCATGTAAAATTGAAATTGAACATCATCTGCAACATAAGGTTTCAAACTTGCTCCAGACCATTCATAAATCTTACGAGAATATTCCATTGATCCAAACTTAAGTTTCAGTACACATCTAAAACCATCCCTATTTGGAGAAGCATAATCAATTTGATCAAACAAGTAAGGTATTCCATTTGATCAATATTGACACAATTTAACTTGAGTACTTGTGTTCCTTCTCCTATAAATAGGAAATCCATTTGCATCAAAAGTTGTTTGATTATTGAACTTCTTTGGAAATTGCTTGTTGCACTTCCCTTGCTTCATACATGGGCATTGGGGATTGAGATATCCACAAGGTCCATGCATCATGTAGTTTCTTACAGCATTATAACCATCTATCAACTTCCATATTAGGTATTTCAGCTATTATAACTGTGTCAACATGATCAATGGTGGGACTTTTTAACATGGGATGCAGGAAAAGCAATATATGTGCATAAGGTAGTCCTCTTTTCTGAAACCCAATAGTATATAAACCTACATAATTAATGATATATGTGTTGGTTAGGATATCGAAGAAGTATTCATATTTGTTTACCATAATTTAATAGCTTGAATGAATAAGTGATGTTGGACGTGAGTATTTATAATTTAGAACTTACAGGAGATTATTTTTCCAAAGGTCTATTGCTTTTTCAGATCTTGCATCAGTTGAAATAATTTTATCTGGAAGACTCTTCATATGATTTCCACTGGGTTATCATCGCCATGTTGTCCAATTAAGTTTAGCATTTCATTTATTTCTGGCCATTTTGGATTGCATGTGAAAGTGAGGAACAAATCTGGATAACCAGCCCACCTACAAATTGTCATTGCATCTTGATAATTTTGTGCCCTATATGGAGGTCCCTTAGTGTGCGATGAGGGCAATATAATACTTTTTTCTATCATTAAACTATCTAAATCACCACGTCGAATGGCATCCATTAAGCCAGCGTAAAGATAACTCTGAGTTATTTTATTATTCTGAATATAACAAAATCTTTCTTCCTCTATTACTATGTAAGCATCGATAATGTATTGTTGTAATAGTCTACCCGTGAGTGCCCCTCATTTAATTTTTATTGTATCCTGAAGTAATAAAACTCTCTCATCAATAAATTTTGCCACTTGTAAGTCTTGTTGTTTACCTCCACCAAATTAATTCCAAGTCTGTATCTGTCTTCACCAAATGGGTGTATTAATGGATATGTCATAGACATAAAATTTGGGTGTAAATCTGTAATTCATTGAAGTCCTTTTTTTCGATGCTCTACAATAATATTTCGCTGGAAGTTTTCATCTATAAGATCACCAATAATTAATCCTGCTGCTTCAAAAGTGGTGGGTATGTTGTATTATCGACCATCCCTTGTCCTGTTAGATAGAATACATAGGCAAAATACAGATTTGGGATGCTATTTATATCTATCCCTATCCATTCAAAATATTTTTACCAAAATATTGTGCTTATCCAACATTTTGGATAAGGCCTGGACAATTTTGGGATCGATGTCTCCTTGTGACAAACAATTCATTCTATTGGTTTTCTCATTCTCAGTATCATATATATATATATATATATAACTGTGCAAACCGTGGTGTTTAACCTATTTTAGGCAATAAAGATCCGATGTGATGGTAATTTTGACCGCTCATCCTGAAAACATATGGCCCCTTTGAGCGATTGATAGATCCATCCACTCGGCCTCCCATAGATGTAAATGCAAATATGGAGTTATAAGCCCTGATATTTTTACAAAAATTGGTACCTACTTTTCCTAATTTTGTTCCCAAAATATACTTGAGAGATGGTGGTGGTTCACTTATAATGTTAGTTGAACCCGGCCTCCTTCCATACAACAAAATGAGAATATAGATTTTCTTATCGGTACTATTTTATTTTTCCGTTCTTCATACCATAAAAGTTCACCACAATATTGGCATGTGTACTTTGGATTGCCAAAATTCCAACTTGTTGTGTAATGACCTGTCAAATTCAAAGTTTTAAATATAAACATAAGGGTTTTATAGGTAGTTAATGTTTTATTAAGCTTCACAGATGAATAAAAAGTAGTATTTTAGCATTTTGTTAAGAGATAAATAGTGATGCAGATTGGCATACCATTTTGATGAATTGAATCATGTTTTCCTGAGAAGTTTGTTAGTTTCATCATCTTTGTGAATCTATTCACAAAATGTATAAGGTGGATTATTTTTTTTGGATGATGCTTGTATTTTTTCAATTATTGCAATCTTTATCTTTAATCTAGAATACTTGCATCTATTGTTTTTATAGATGCATCTTCCTCATTTATTTGACTACATTTGGCTGTTGATTCATTTCTTTTCGATCTAATTTTCAACATCCATTCCTGCCGAGCTAGTTCTGGTAGAAGCTGTTGTAGGAGGTTAATTTTCAACGTAGTGTTCACTGAGACACTGCATTCTTTAACAATAGCAGATATCAATTCCATTGTGTCTGTTGCATATGTTTTAGAAGATTAGATATTTTGGTTATATCCAAATAAACGTCAAAGTTGAAATGCATAAGTAATGAGTATACATACCACTCGAAGCCAAAACGCTCAGTCGTGATGATGTCAAAGATATAAATTAGAATGCAATGTATAAATCTGTGTTGAATTTGAGGATGAAATATGAATGAATGGTCTTATGATTTGTGTCTAATGAATTTGAATATGAATAGGATAGAATATGGAATTTGCCTATGCAGTTAATAGGAATGAACTGTTATTGTGTTTTGAAAAAAGAGTAACTGAATAAGTTTGGGAGGAAAATTTGGGATTTGTCCAGTTGTTTAATAGAAATATCTGTTACTGATTTGTTTTAATATTGAATTTATAATTAAGTGTATCAAAATGAGCAAATGAATATATGCAAATGTACATCATTAATGACTAAAAATCCTCAATAAAAATATCATAAAAGATTTATCATAGAGGATGAATGTATGTGTTCCTTTTATCTGTACATAGCAGTGTGAAGACAGAGGAGATCCAAAATCTAAAATCTGTTCCAAAACTAACATATTGAAAATTGGCCTCTTTAAGGCAATTCTTTTCAGTCCTTTTATGGATCAAAATTGGCAAAAAACCGTTATTCTCTATTTTACTATTCAACTGTATTCATCTAACTTAGTACTCAAAACTTGAATTGTATTTTTTAAGATGTGGAGAATGCACTACTTTGAAATCTGGAAACTGCTACAATGGAGGTTACAACGGTGGAGCTCAATATTCACAGTGAAGGAGAAAATATAAAATGTGTAAAATGCAAAGCTCATCCTTGACCTTCTCAGATCGAACAACTTTACACCCTCAAGCATGTCAACTTTCCTAACCTTCTTCTCGCCAAGGAAGTTACGCATGTCAATGGACTTATTCCCACCAGTAATGGAAGCATTGATAGGAAAGTGAGCATACACAAACCTCATCTTGTACCTATAACTATTAGTAACACTAGTGATAAGATTCTCCACATGGCTAAGAGCGGTATGGATAGCATCAATCGTCTTACGAGATCCAAACCAAGCATCAACCTTCAAATTCTTTTGTCTAGTTTCCTCACTATAATCAGCTGAAAATCGAGATTGAGATGCTTGAAATTTCTGACCAGTTTGCCCCTAGGTCCTTCAACTTCAATTTGCTTTTGTTTCACCTTAACAGTTATTTCGTTGGGGATAGCCATGGTTTTTTAGGACAAAATTGTCTTTATCTTTGATTAGTTTCTCTATCACTGGTGCACTGTGTGTGCGTGAATGGCGATCGCTAAAACCCTAGCAATTGATGAGAAATATTAGAGTAAGGTTTACTTGAGTATCCGACATGTCAATTTACTTGAGGCTCTAATAGACCCAGATAACATTTTCCTTCCAGAGTAAGGTTTCGAGTATATAATACTCTACAGCATAGTATTTATTTAATACGAAAAGGTGGTTTATTTGTTTAGACTTTAAAAGGGTGTCTCATGAAAGAAAAGTTACTAATGCACTGTTCCTCTGGTTCATCTTGGATGTTTTGTACTTTCTATTACGGTGCAGAGATTAGAGTTTTGATAATACAAATACTACAACAACAAATATGCCTCGGTCCAAAATAAATTGGGTTTGGCTATATGAATGGTCATTTCTCATTATATCTTGAGTCGTACATCATCATAATAAATATAAAGTAAAAGTGAAACATACGTTAAATATATATATATATATAGAAGTAATACTAATAATATAATATTGATAATAATAGTTTCATATGACATACGAGTCTTAATACATATCTTCAAGTAGTAGGTATAAACTATATATGTAACGCTTCGAATCTAGTACCAGAAATAATACACGGTGCTCATGACCCTAAAGGACCACAAGCTAACCCATGACTAATATTTATACCTGTATATTGCATGATATATTGTATAAATGCAGAAACATGAACTGAAAGGCCATAAGGTTCAAAACTATAACATAACATCTGGGATGGGGTATAAATACCCAAAACAAAACTATCTAAACATGATAGTCTGAACATGATAGTCTGCAAAGCCTCTAACTGACTGAACTATTTGAATAAGGAGTTGATGGTACATGTCCCCAACAAACTCTAACTAATAAATTACTTAATGAGATAATAAAGAAATAATCATGTCCTTGAAGGATGAGGACTCACTGCTAACTGACTACTGATATCTGGAATCTACTGATGCTCTAGAGCTCGTGCTTCAAAACCTATGGTATAAGACACCATAGCATAAATGCATTAGTACTTTGAATATACTGGTATGCATGTGAGGTAGGCTGAATACATGGGGTTCATATGCATGAACAATACTGACTAACTGACTAACTGACTAATATGAACGTGAGAATACATTCATTAATACATAGTAATTATATCTAAGATCGTGATAACATGAATTTACTGATAGCTAACATGACTGACAACTGAGTTCTGATGACTGATATAACTGATAACATGAGTAGTTGTATCTGAAAGTCTTGAATCTGATGGAACTAGCTGAGTTCTGTACTGCTATGAGTTAACTATACCTAATAGTCCTAAATTCTGTAGAACTATCTGAGTTTTATTACTGAGACTGAATGATTGTATCTGACAGTCCTGATTCTATAACTGAAACTATGGGAAGTAGTTATCTAACTGACATACCCCTAATACGCAATTATGGTTGAGTTGGGGTCCAATATGTAACCCTAATTGGAAGGGTGTCAATACCACACCACTAGTAAGGACAAGTTGTGAGTGACTGATGTGTGAGCAATTGATAACACATTTATGACCTTTAACCAAGAATAATTGCGAAGTCTTAAGCAACTTTTGTTGTTTTCGATTTTTTTTATGTTTGATTTTACAGTTTAAGCTGATGGGATAGAGAACCAACAAGAATGGAAGCAAAGAAGTTGAAATCTGGAGGACTCTGAAGAGAAGTGTGGCTGACGACATTTGTGATAAGTCGCCAGCCCTGTGATAGGCTATCACAGTTGTTGTCAAACTTAACTAGAGATTTGGCATAAGCTAAAGTTGTGACAACACTTTGTGATAAGGCACCAGGATGGTGATAAGGCATCAGGAGCATCGTCATCCTTAAACAGAAGATGGAAGTTGAAGACAGTTTTGTAACGACATCTATGACACGTCGTCAAGCTGATGATAAGGCATCATCGTCATCGTCAGCCTTAGGCAGCAAAAGGCAAAAGTGCAGAGGTGCTGACAACATCCGTTATAAGCCGTCATACTCATAATAAGCCGTCATAGATGTCATCATCTATTTTGAGGAAAAGCGGTAACTTTGATTTTATTTCCTTAATTAGGTTAAACTATTTAAAGCCTTATTTTAGGGTTTTCTGGAAAATTATTATTATTATTTTTTGGGACTCATCTTTATTCAAAAACCATACGATATTTCTCTCTCGCTAGTTAAAATATATTTTGGGAGTTTGTACCATGGTTCAATTCAAGTTATACTTCTTGATTTTCATAATCGTTGTAAGTTAATCTTCTCACTTATGAATTCAATTCTTGTACTTATTCCTTGCATCATGAGTAGATAAACTCCATTAACCTGAATTATGGGATCTAGGGTTAGATCATGACGATGTGCTAAACACTCAAGATTTAATAGGTATTAGGACTTCTTGATAATTCTGAGATTTTAATTAACGTCTGTTGGTTGGAAATAGTAGACGCACCTACTTTGATTTACATGAGAAAGAAATCATATACAGTAGGAAGTGAATTATCAATAGGGACACAAAAATACTTTTTTTAATAATCAGCAATGTAACAAGATTCGTTAACCTGAGGTAAAATTTGGACAGTGAACAAAAATTCCCTACGTCCGAGAGGATTAGGAAATTAGATGCTTAAATAGGTCGAGAGACATTTGACCATATCATCGATAAAGATAGCTTGTTATCCTAACCACTATGAGAATCTTGAGTCACCTCTAGCATCTGTCATGTATCGTAAGCCCTAGTGAACATAATTCTGGTCATTTCTTAAAATCTTGGTTACAAACATCAAAATTAAAGTGACAAATAATCATTTGTGAAACTTAAACCCCCATTTCAGGAAACGTTAAACTATTAGTGAATTAAATTGCAAATAACTTGAGTTCACACCATATTCCCTGTGGGATTTGACCCCAACCAGTTGGGTTTTATATTGACGACGATCGCTTACACCCATTCAAGAGTATAGTTTGAGCGTTATTAAAAATGGCGCCCTTACTGTGGAATACGGTTGTAAACTGAAAGTTGTGTGTGCTAATTGACTGTTAGTTAGGTTTCCTAGATTTACATTTATTTGTTGTTGTTTTTTTATCGCAGGTTCCTTGTTGTTTATGACAAAAACACGAAGTTCTGGAGAACCGTTATTAAATTAATCTGGAACCTCAGCTGATCGAGAGAATGGAAAAATAGCAAGAGGCTGACAGACTGGCATCCTTGAACAGGGCTCAGGTGAACATACAGAACTAGGGTCAATAAGTACGTCACCCGAACCATGATGATGAAGACTTGGGTGATGAGGAATTACTGAATCTTCAAAACCCAAGGTGGGCTGAGCAAATTGCTGCACCAGTGCAGCAAAATTTTGACAAAAACCATCTAGTCAGAGGAAGGTATGGTCAACAGCCTGTCCATTACGAGGTTGATGACGATGACGAAGGAATGGATGGAGCAGGTGCAACGGGTGCTATCATTCTTCCACCATTGGCACCTGGTACAAAATTCAGCATAACAAGTACTATGATTCAACTCCTCAATCTGAAGGGGTTGTTTGGAGGCTTTCCTGGTGATGATCTAAAAATGCACTTGGTGAACTTTATCACCATTTGCAGATATTTTGATAATCTGAGAGTGAGCCAGAATACGATCTGGTTGAGATTGTTTCCATTGTCTTTGTCTGGGGAGGCAATAATGTGGTTAAATGAGTTGGAGCCCGATTCTATAACCAACTGGAAATAGTTAAAAGAGATGTTCCTAGAATGGTTCTTTCCACCCTCCAGAAGGGTACAGTTGAGGGACGAAATTAGTAACTTCAGGCAGCTCCCGACTGAAGCATTGTATAAAACTTAGGAGAGATTCAAGAAGAAGATGGCACAATGTCCGAACCATAACATAAAAGACTTGCACTTGATGGAGACTTTGTATAGAGCTTTTAACTCTGCGACAAAGCCAATTGTAGATAATGCTACAGGTGGTTCATTCATTGACCTTTCTTTTCAAGATGCTTCAGACATGCTGAATAGAATGACCAAACAGAGTCGGGCTTGGCATACTAGGGATTTTGTGGTAGCTAGCCCGACTATTTATGGTGGTATGACTGGGGAGCAGCGCAGAAGGGATGAGGAGCGAGACTAAGACATGGCCCACTTAAAGACTCAGATGGACTTGCTGACCAAGCACTTGCTGTCAGGCAAGACTAAAACGGTTAAGGCTGTGGAATCTTAGTGTATTATTGCTATTAATACAGATGGGGAGGAAAATTATGTTAATAATCAGGGGGTTTTCCGAGGCAATAGCCAAGGGAATCAAGGTCGGAACTTTTATGACAAACCTGATTATAAATATAGAGAGCAGGGAAACTGGAGAAGCAATAATAATAGGATTGGTTTGTATGTTCCTCCTGGAAGTCGGGATGTTGCACCAACTAATCTGGCAAGATGTCCATAGAGGACATAATGGAAAAATTATTGAAGGAAGTTGAGGCTACTGGCTTAGGGGTAACCACTATGAAGAGTGAATTCTCTACCCTAAGTCAGTTGGTTAGTTCATACTCCACTTCTTCAAGCAGTTGGAGCAGCAGATGAGCCAACTTTCCGCAATACTGAACTAAAGAAAAATTGGTACTTTGAAAGATCTTACCTAGCCCTTCTATGGTAAGATCTTACCTAGCCCTTCTGTGGGAAAATCTGTGGATGGTCAGATGGTTGTTGATGAATTCAAAGAAAGCAAACCAGTGGAGTCTGAGAAGCTAGATAGTTCTGTTGATGCTTTGAAAAAGGAAAAAGAGAAGGAAGAGGAAGTGGTGTTGAAATCGATCCCTAGACCACCGCCTCCCTTTCCTTAATGATTGAAAAAGAAGGCTGATGATGCCAAATTCAGCAAATTCATGGCAATGCTCAAGCAATTGACAATAAATGTTCCCCTGGTTGAAGCACTTGAGCAAATGCCAAGATATGCGAAATTCATGAAGGACCTTGTGACTAAGAAACAAGCGGTAAGCTGTGAATTAGAGGTAGATCTCCACCTTTGTAGCGTTATTTCTATAAGGACCTTAGTACAGAAGAAGCCATACCCAGGTGCAGTCTCTATTCCCTGCACAATTGGGACAATGGAATTCACCAAAGCACTATGTGATCTAGGAGCAAGCGTTAATTTGATGTCACTGACTATTTATAGAAAATTAGGTCTGGGAAATCTCACACCCACCAATATGAGACTCGTGATGGTGGATAGGTTAATAAGCGACTTGTTGGCATTTTGTATGATGTGTTGGTGAAGGTGTCAAACTTTATATTCCTTGCAAATTTTGTCATTCTGGAATGTGAGGTGGACTTTGAGGTGCCCATAACCTTGGGTTGACCTTTCCTCGCAACAGGAAGTGTGATGATTAATTTGAGATCGAATGAGCTCTTATTCAGGATAAACGATGAAGTGGTACAATTTGATATAGCTAAATCAATGAAGCAGAATAAAAATATGAGTGTGCTCTCAGTAGTTGATGTGTATTATGAGGAAGAACAGGAGGTGCCCATAGCTGAGCAACTTGTTATCGAACCGTTAGTCGTGGTCATGATGAATTATGATAGTGAGGCATTGGTGAGTATGAAGAGACTGTTTGTGCCTTGATAGGCATGGTTTCATATCCTTATGCTCCTAAAAAGCTAGACCTTGACCCGGCTAATCGACCAATGCCACTAGCTAAGCCATCTATTGAAGAGCCTCCGATGTTGGAATTAAAGGAATTGCCTGGGCACCTACGGTGCGTGTTTCTAGGAAATGGGAACACGCTACCTGTTATTATTGTAGCTGATTTGGGGGAACAGGTGAATACATTTATCTCAGTGCTTCATAGACACAAGAGAGCTATAGGGTAGACCATTGCAGATATTATTGGCATTCCCCCGAGCAACTGCAGGCATAAAATTCTGCTTAAGGAGGATTATATTCCAACCATAGAGCATCAACACTGTCTTAATACACCAATGTAAGAAGTGGTTAAGAAGGATATTATTAAGTGGTTGGATACACAAGTGGTTTTCCCTATTTCTGACAGCAAGTGGGTGAGCCCAGTTTAATGCGTACCTAAAAAAGGGGGTATGATGGTGGTTGATAATGAAAAGAATGAGTTGATTCTGCTTAGGCCTGTAACTGGGTGGAGAGTTTGCATTTACTACCGCAAGCTAAATTCTTGGACTCTGAAAGACCACTTTCTAATGCCCTTTATGGATAAAATACTTGATCGATTAGCTAGCAGGGGGTGGTATTACTTCTTGGCTGGTTATTCTAGATACAACCAAATATGTATTGCTCCTGAAGATCAGGAGAAGAAGGCATTCACATGCCCATATAGAACCTTTTTATTTAAAAGAATGCCATTTGGGCTGAAATGGTAGACTAGCTGAAATGGTAACATGCCAATGGGTGTCTTGAAAGCAGTCCGATATGCCCACAAGTCATCATCGAGCTTTCAATACTAATCTTTTCGGCTAGCATTCACTGTTTTGGCTAGGATGGCTTTAATCTCATAATTTGATACCTCCACTTGCCCCCTGGTTTGTGGGTGGTATGGCATAGCCACTCTATGCTGTTTCACCCCATATTTTACCAAAGCTGCTTAAAATATTTTGTGGTAAAAATGAGATCCTCCCTCACTTATGATAGTACGTGGTACTCCAAAGAGAGAGAAGATGTTCTTCCTGAGAAAAGCAACAACTCTCTTCCCTTCATTATCAGACAAGGCTACAGCTTTGACCTATTTTGAGACGTAGTCAACAACAACTAAAATATACTTCATCTCGGATGAGCTCACAAAAGGACCCATCAAATCAATGCCCCATACATTAAATAATTCCACTTCAAGCATCTTAGTCAAGGGCATCTCATGTATTTTAGAGATTGACCCATGCCTCTGGTATTGATCACATTTTAGCACAAACTTGTGGCATCCTTGAATAATGTTTCCCAATAATAGCCACTCTGCAACACCTTTCTAGCTGTTTCATCACCTATGTGGTGACCCTCAACTGGGGAAGCATGACATGTTTCTAATATGCACAATACATCCACTTTCGGCACGCATCTCCTTATAATATTGTCTACACTTCGCCGAAAAAGATACGGGTCATCCCAGAAGTAATGCATCACATCATGCAGGAACTTCTTCCTTTGATGAAAACAAAGGTTTTCTAGGATAACCTCACTCACAATATATTTTGCATAATCCTCATACCAAGGAAATTTTTCCATAGCGGCAGCCAGAATCTCCTCATTAGGGAATGCATCATTTATCTTCATTTCATCACCACTTTTCTATTCACCTTCCATTCTAGACAGATAATCTGCAACCTTGTTTTCACAACCTTTCCTATCCTTAACCTCAAATTCAAATTCTTATAGTAGCAATACCCATCTGATCAGCCTTGGTTTAGCATCCTTCTTACCCATCAAATACCTCAAGGCAGCATGGTTGGTGTGGACCACTACTTTGGTCCCAAGCAGATAAGCTGTGAACTTCTTAAAAGCATACACTATAGCCAGAAGTTCCTTTTCAGTAAAGGTGTAATTCTTTTGTGCTCCATTCAGTGCTTTGCTGGCATAATATATCGGATGGAATAATTTGTCCCTCTTTTGCCCCAATATAGCTCCAAGGGCAATACTATTTGTATCACACATGATCTCAAATAGTTTTTCCCCCTTGGGAGAAAACCTCTACTTTCTGATCCTTGACTGACTCTTTCAACTTGACTAAACTGGTGTCTCTATCTTACTTTTCTTTCACCTCAGAAACTAGAGATGATTCTGAACTACTCTAAACCTATATGTAACCCTCCTCTGTATCGGCTAAGCGAACACCTAGTCTGGTAAGATGATGAACTTCCTGAGCTAGTTTCTTCTTACCGTCCTTAATATGAGCAATACTACCCATAGATAGTCTACTAAGAGAGTCGGCTACTACGTTGGCCTTGCCCGGATGATAAAGGACACGCATGTCATAATTTTTCAAGAGCTCAAACCACTTTCTCTGATAAAGATTGAGATATTTCTAAGAAAAGACATACTGAAGGCTCTTATGATCTATAAACACATCTATATAAACTCCGTATAGATAATGCCTCCAAATCTTTAAGGTAAAAGCTATGGCTACTAACTCGAGATCATGAGTAGGATAATTCTTCTCATGGGGCTTAAGATGTCTGGAGGTGTAGGCTATGACCTTACCATGCTGCATAAGGACACAACCAAAACCTACTCTGGATGCATCATAATACACTACGAACCCCTCTGAACCATCTGAAAGAGCTAGGATCGGAGTTGAGGTGATTCGAGTCTTCAAGTCCTGAAAACTGTTCTCGCAAGGATATGACCACTAAAACTTGACTTTCTTCTGAGTCAATCTGGATATAGGGGATGCAATAGAAGAAAATCCCTCAACAAACCATCTATAATAGCTATCCAAACCCAAGAAACTCCTGATATCTAATGGAGAGACAGGTCTGGGCTAGTTTTTTGCCACTTCAGTCTTTTGAATATCTACTCTAAATCTATCACCTGAAATGATATGGCCAAGGAATGCTATTGACCTTAGCCAAAATTTGCATTTACTGAATTTGGCAAACAGTTGATGATTTATGAGAGTCTGAGTATGATTATAAGATGGTCTACATGATCACGCTCACCGTGGGAATAGACCAGAATATCATCTATAAAGACTATGACGAACATGTCCAAGTACTACTTGAACACGCAGTTCATCAAGTCTATGAAAGCTGCTAGGGCATAAGTAAGACCAAAGGACATGACTAGGAATTTGAAGTGACCATACCGAGTATGGAAGTATATTTTTGGAATGTCACATTCTCTGACTCTGAGCTTATAATAGCCAGATCTGAGGTCTATCTTAGAGAAATAACTGGCACCCTGAAGTTAGTCAAACAAGTCATCAATTCTAGGAAGTGGATACTTGTTCTTGACTGTGACTTTATTGAGTTGACGGTAGTCTATGCACATTCTAAGAGAACCATCTTTCTTTTGCACGAATAAGACTGGTGTACCCCACGGGGACACACTGGGTCTGATAAATCCCTTATCTAAGAGATCCTTCAACTATTCTTTCAGTTCACTCAATTTTGCTGGTGCCATTCTATATGGCGAAATAGATATAGGCTGACTATCTGTAAGAAGATCGATGCCGAAGTCTATTTCCCTTTTGAGAGGAATCCCCAAAAAATCTTCAGGAAAGATATTTGAATATTCTTTCACGACTGGGACTGAATCAAGACTGAGAGTTTTATAACTAGTGTCCTTAACTTGTACAAGATGATAGACACATCCTTTAGATATTATTTTCCATGCCCAAAGGTAGGAGACAAGCTGACTTCTGAAAGTGGATACACTACCCTTCCACTCTAAGACGGGTTCATTTGGAAACTGAACTGGACTATTCTATTTCTACAGTCGACTATGGCATAGAAGAAATGAAGCCAATCTATGTCGAGAATGACATCAAAATCAGTCATCTCTAATACGACTAATTCTGCTAAAGTGACTTTTGGAAATATCATAACTGGGCAGTTTTTATATGCCCATCGGGCTATAATGGTTTTACCCACTAGGGTAGAGACAGAGAAGGGCTCTGCTAGAATTTCAGGACTGATTTTGAAATTAACTACTATATAAGGAGTGACAAAAGACAAGGAAGCACCTAGATATAGCAAAGCATAAATATGCACATGAAAGATCTATAATGTACCATTAACTATATCAGGAGAATTTTCCTGATCTTGTCGGGACTAGAGAGCATAGAGTTTATTTGGGCGTTGCCCACTAGTAGCACTGGAAATGGCACCCTACTGATTTGGGTGACTGGATTGAGCTGGGAATGGTTCTGCTGCCCCTGAGGACCTGGCTGAGGACTCTGTGGCCTAGCTTGCCACATCTAAAATAAATACCACTGCCAGCTCTGCAAATACCCTGATGGTTCTTGCCACAAGTCTGGCAAAGAGGATAAGTATGGGCACTGCTAACACTACCCTAAGAGTTAGAGCCTGGTGCTCTATCTTTATCATCCTCCCTGAACTTAAAAGTTGGAGCACTAGCCGAAGAAAGAGATAGAACTGATGACTTAGGATGGAACTTAGAGTGGTTCCCTTCTTCTTATTTGGGCTGAGCAAAGTTGAAACTACCTATCTTTGCTCTCTTATTCTGCTTCTCCCTCATATTAACCTTTTGCTCTTCTATCTGTTGAGCATGAGTCATTAGCCTGGATAAATTCATATCACTATTTAACACCACAGACCTATACTCGTTACCACACTATCATTCACTCTAGAGACAAACTTACTCATCTTGGCCCTGCTGACTGCAACCACATAAGGATCATATCTGGCCAATTAAATAAACTTAAGAGAATACTCTTTCACCATCATATTGCCCTGCCTGAGGTTGATAAATTGTAACACTTTAGCTTCTCTCAGCTCTAGGGGAAATAACCTCTCTAAGAATGCGGTGACAAACTCTTCCCACTTTATAGGCCCTGTATCAAATGACCTTTCTGACTTTTTCTGTTTATACCAAGTGCGAACAACATCCTGCAACTGATATGCAGCTTGCTCTGCACTCTTAATAGCTAACACCCCTATAATGTTTATAACCTTTTGAACCTGATCGATGAATTCCTGAGGATCCTCATCTGACTTAGACCCGATGAAAAATAGAGGATTCATTCGGGTGAAGTACCGAATCCTAGCTGCAGCTAAATTGGCCACTGAATAGGCCAAAAAGATAGCTGGTCATTCATTCTGAGTTGTAACTAACTAAGAAAGAGTAGTGAATGCAGCTCTAAACTCTACATAAGAAACATGTTTGCCCAAAGGTTCTTCGGGCTGAGGGGCTGACTGATTCCCATTTCTTCTTTAAGGAGGCATGTTCTATAGAAAAAAGTGAGAAATGGATTAGACTAAGAGATTGACTTGAGATTATACTCACTGGCATAATATGAATACTGAAGGAAAGGAAACTATTCCTAAAACATCTCATAGCCTCATGTACATAAATGTGGTGTGCAACACATCTATGCACAAGACTCTACTAGATGCGGCTTTCAGACTTCCTAAGGCTCTATTGAACCTTACGCTCTGATTCCAAGTTCGTAACACCCTAAATCTGGTACCCGAAATGCTACATAGTGCTCATGATCCCAAAGGACCACAAGCTAACCCATGACTGATATTTGTACCTGTATACTGCATGATATACTATATAAATGTGGAAACATGAACTGAAAGGCCACAAGGTTCAAAACTATAATATAACATCTGGGATGGGGTATAAATACCCAAAACAAAACTGTCTAAACATGATAGTCTGAACATGATAGTCTGCAAAGCCTCTAACTGACTGAACTATTTGAATAAGGAGTTTATGGGATATGTCCCCAACAAACTCTAACTAATAAATTACTTAATGAGATAATCAAGAAATAAATATTTCCTCAAAGGATTAGGACTCACTGCTAACTGACTATTGATATCTGGAATCTACTGATTCTCTAGAGCTCGGACTTCAAAACCTATGGTATAAGACACCATAGTGCAAATGCGTCAGTACTTTGAATGTACTGGTTTCCATGTGAGGTAGGCTAAATGCATGGGGTTCATATGCATAAACAATACTGACTAATATGAATATGAGAATAGATGCATGAATACATAGTAATTATATCTGAGAACATGATAACATAAATTTAATGATAGCCAATATGACTGACAACTGTGTTCTGATGACAGATATAATTGATAACATGAGTGGTTGTATTTGAAAATCCTGAATCTGATAGAACTAGCTGAGTTTCATACTGCTCTAAGTTAATTGTATCTGACAGTCTTGAATTCTATAGAACTATATGAGTTCTATTACTGAGACTGAATGACTATATCTGACAGTCTTGATTCTATAAATGAAATAGTGGGAAGTAGTTATCTAACTAATATACCCCAAATATGCCATTATGGCTGAGTTGGGGTCCAATCTATAACCCCAATTGGAAGGTTGTCAATATTGCGCAACTGGTAAGGACAAGCTGTGAGTGACCCTCATCTGATAGTGTCCCCAAAAGAGAACGGAGGGGCCCTCATCTGACAGTTCTTATCCACCTCATCAACCCTTATCTGACAGTGTTGATGTCTCAACCTATGTTGGCTACATAGTTTTGGAATGCAAGGATGACTTTTAAAAATCACATCCTCATCTGATAGTGTGTTCCTGAATAGATACTGAACATGGATTATTGAACTGAACTGGACTAAATTACTGAGTTTCGTTGACTGACGGAATAGTACTAAGATTACTGTATTACTAAGCTTTTTGGAGTCACATAACTAACTAATTTCTATGGATCATGGATTGACTGAGGATATCGTGAAAACATGACACGGACTCTAGGCACACAGCTATATTTTTTAGGTACAAGTACCCCTAGGACTCGATGGAAAGAAACTGGCAAGGCATGATATTCTTGAATATATGACTAACACCAACAGGCCATAATACAATGATTGAAGATATTTCATGGCCATTTGATTATCATAGCTTGGTACGTGAATAAGATAGCATGTATACATAGAATGATTTCATAAGGCTAACTCATAAGCAATCCTCAAACAATTACAATACATAAGAATAACATAGAAGTCATTTTGGATCACAATTTAGCTATAGTACATAATTTCTATCCTCCTAGGAATTTTATCAAACTCCTTGCATGCACCTTTAGGGCATAGGCCTAATCATCAAATTGACACATTATAAATAACTCAATTTATGGATTTCGTTCACTTGCTAATGTAGTTTTATGAAAAACACATAAATATTTCAACGTGGAAATCATATAATAAGAAAAACATGGTTACAACCAACCCACAACTTAAATATCATGATTCATAATTTAAAATAGTGTTCTAGAGCTTTATGGATGAAAGGAATCCATAAATCAACACAAAGCATAACTTAGTTCTTGATTTAGCAAAGAATGACGGAGAAACTTTTTTGAAATTGAATCCCCAATTGAAACCCTAGCTTGTTCTTGAGAGAAAATTGAGAAAAACTAGTATATTTTGGGTTCCAAATAGTGGAATCTCATGTTAAGAGGCTTAAATAGGGGTGGAAAATTGACCTTTTTAACCTACGCATCTTTTAATTTCAGTGAAAATTTCCCGAATTGGACCCCTGGTATGATACGGCGCTATTGTGTCGTGTCACTGGAATTTGACAACTGGGAAATTGAGGGATGGCGCAATGCGGAGCCATCGTGTTGCCACTTCATGTGCGACCTGGAAGTTTGGCACAACACGCCACTATGGACCCTTACTGGAATTTGACAATTGTCATTTTCTCTTATGGTGCGGCGTGCCACTGACTAATATGGAGCTATTTTACGACGGAAACTTGAAATAGTCATAATTTTTTACCCGGTTATCGGATTTAGGTGAATTTTATATCGATGGAAAGCTTATTGTATTTTCCACATAACTAAAAGTGAAAGACTTGAAAATTACTTAAACTTTATTCCATTTAGAAGCTAACACTTTACATTCTTGGGATGAAATTAGTTAGGAAACTTCAGGGTATTACAATATGGAACTATTTCTTCCATTTTGCCTTATCTTTAACTAAGTATGTTAATACCAAGTATTTGGAGGTCCTTGATACCACTTCCTTCATGTAATTTTAGGTCCTTTATATCATGGTTTCATAGCAACGGATGCATCTATAGGTCAACGCAAAATATGTCCAAACTATGTCGACCTTCTCATGAGTTGGATAGCCAAGGTCTGTATTGGCTGATGTTATTTTACTACATTAAAATCCTATTATTTATGATAGTTTTTTGTCTTCATTTCTATGTAGTGAACTGCATCATCTGTGTATTAGTTTTGTTTGTGGCATTTGTATGGAATATCTTGGGCATAACCGAGAATCATATTCCATAATATTGTCTTTTTGTTTAATATGCATTCGTGACTAAAAGTCTTTGCAACAATGCTACAGTTTATGAACAAATTTTTTTATGCTACAGAAAGTGCCAGGAGTATAATGGATTAGACATTTGCGAATTTTCCATGGAATGTTACGGTGGATGTTGATGTTTTTGAGATTGAAGTTCTCGAGGTAGTTCAAAAGGCTCAACTATGCTTGGGGAAAAAATATTTGAGCTATGAATGGTTGCCTTTTTTAGTGATTTGATATGTGATATATTACTTCAGTGTATATTTTTGCAAATTTCATAGTTCTTATAGAAGTTGTAGAAATATTATTCAACTCTCTATAAATACTAACAAATCTTCCATCAGGAATAAAAGGTGCAAAAGTTTATATTGAAAATTTGGTGGATAATTTAGTGTTTTCTTCTTAGACATGTTTAGTGAGTAATTTCGGTCTTGAAACCACTTAATTAAATAAAATATCATTTATCTTTAATGATAAGTTATGACTTTGTGAGTTGATCTCTAGGATGCAGAAGGTGTTCTTGTAGCTAATATTGGAAGATACATGGGTGGAGTAGACTTGTGGCAGAATAAAGATGAAAATTATGACAATTTTTATCCATAATCCATGCATGATAAGATGCTGCAGGTTGTTAGCATTTCTGGTACATGGCATCTTAGGAAGCTTCAGATATAATAGGAAATACTTTCATAGTTAATGTGCCAAACATAATTTTCCTGGTGCTGTGAGAGCTAGTTGTTCTTAAGTAAATTTTTAAGCATGTTAAAGTAGCTTCTCCTTAGGGATTTATTTATGTTGTATATGCATTTATATTCTTGCTAAAAAGAGATCTAATAAGTACTATCTGGTGATTCTTTGACAAGAGTTGCAGCAAATGTTTAAATGGTAAAGCACTTTTTGATATTTTTTATTTTCAAAGAATGAATTCACTCCTAGTTAAATGTATCGACTTAATTTGTATGTTTGATCGATAGCTGCCTTTTGGTTTGACTCTTTTGTGATGAGGGTACTATTGTTGCAAACGGGTGGGGCTTACGAAAGCTTGGAGGGTTGCACAGGGTCAGTTAATCGAAATTCAACTTTTTGTTGCATTTCCTGTTCAAATAGATGCTGCCATAGACCATGTCATCAGTAAGGGACTTGAAAATACATCCAAAATTACAGTTGTTATCCTTTCCCATGGGGGATTTTTTACTACACATTTGATAGGCCAGTTTGGTAGTTCCACAAGTGATCTATTTTTTCTACACCTAAATCCACATCTAGTAAACAATTATGCACATCTATTAGATTTGTTTTGTTCTTACTAATGTACCCGTGTAGGCACCAGACAAGTTTGCTGCTACAGTTGTTAGAAACCCAGTCTACAACCTTGCTTTAATGGTTAGTACAACTGATATAACTAATTGGTGCAATTTTTAGGCATTTGGAAGTGAAGCAAAATCAAACTTTAATATTTTGAAGTGAAGATGGTGTTATCTTATCAACAATATTTGTGTGCCAATTATTATGACCACATGTAAGTGATCACTCATATCTTCAATCATAATATATCATATCTGCATTATTCCATTCACTTATACGGAATCTTACAGAGCTTGGTCATGTATGCTTATTGTTGGCCCTCATGAAACTTCAAAATGCCACATCTCACCTGGACAATTGAATACCTTTCCAGAAAATTACACATTCATATTAACCCGTTTATGCAGGAAACATTGAGGAATAGGTTCAACACACAACTGGGATATTTTTGCATAATTTCAATCCACTCATCTCAAATCCTGGAAGTCCTGGTCTTATGGGCTAAAAAAACATGACACAATTGCAAAATGAAAAAAATCTTTGATTAAAATTGTTGTCCCATATTTTTTAAACTTATAACTGTTAATAGATATTTTAGGGAGGAAATACAACAAAATACAAACCAAAATCGACAACGGAGTTGTTCTTACTATTACCATAATATTAAGCTACATAAGAACTTGAGAATGATATAGGATTGGAACCACCTCTTATGATGCTTAGAGCGCTACCGGTTACCATTGATTTTATTCGAAATGTTATTTGTGAATTTAAATGTATATTGTTCAATAAGCATATCTAACTTGTCTACTCCATCTCATTCAAGGGGTTTTTTTTTCTTTTTGTCCCTTTTCTTGTTCTGTACACTAATATTTTGTTTCTATTTGTTTGTTTTATCCTCAAAATTCTTATTCTTTGTTCTCACTGCAACATCTTCTTTACGTCCAACCTAGAGGGCAGCATTATCAAAACTTTCACTACCAAAGCGACTGTGCTTGGTTGCTTGTTGATTATCTTTTAACTCTTGTTTTGACCTTTTCAGATTTTTACCTTTCTTCTTGTTCTTCTGCTTGTCTACTTCTATAGAGATGGCTACTTTAACACCTCTATTTTTTAGTTGATCTTCATCTTTGTCACCTCTGACACGCTTGTATTTAGCTTCATCGCTATTCCCTGTAACTGATAACGCATCTCCTGTGGCCTTGCATTTTCTCGATTGTTTATTGTGGGTATCCCTTTTATTTGTATTGACATTTTTGTGCAAATATTCTTTGTTCCTCTTAAAACCTTGTTGCTGAAGCTTCTATCAAAGCTTCATTGTTTGGTATTATCAAGAGCAAACTCCACTATTGGATGATGCTCTGGACCGAAAGTCTCTGTATATAGATAATTTAAGTAGTCAAAAAAAATAGAAACCTAAAATGTTAAAGTCACCAGAAATATGCATGCAATATCTAAAATACTAAATGCACATACCAGTCTTGTTGGTAAGAACTGTTAAAACCACAAGTACATGTTCATGCTCTTAGAACTCAAGAAAAGCTGCTCCACGAGAGTGATTCTTTGCCACTACTTGTCCTTTTTTTACATCCTTCAAAATCTTTACCTGCAACACAGGAAAGTACAATGAAGTTGCAAGAATAATATAGTCAAACTACAAAGACTAAATTTCAATGGAAAGTTCACCTGCCGAATAACAGGCTTTTGCTTAGTGGCACGAGAAGTAATTGTACAATGCAAATTGTCTTCAGCTATTTTTCAGTCATTGACTTGGGAAGAAATAAATAATGAAGAAAATCAGAGTCAGGATAAACCATACAAGTATGGATATAAATTGAGGAATCACTTTGATATACACAAGATATATCCGAAGAATATTATGACTAACAAAAATATGAAGTTGGGAAAAAACAACAAATTATTTGGATCAAATCTTTTTTCTTCTGCTCCTTCATTTACTTTCTAGACTTGTCCAGCTTAGTGTCCAATTCACTTTGGATTAGTGTATACTTTGGCTTGTACTTCTTTACATTCTCAATGGATCGTACTTAAAACAAAACTCAGTAGATTTGTCCACTTCAAAGTGGGTTATGAACTTGAACACAGGGATGGCATTTACACCTTGCATTTCATATATTCTTGCCATTTTTTTCATTTCACGCAGCCTAAAAAATCAGAGATGGGATAAACCATATAACAATGGATAGTCATCAGATCAAAAAAAAGATAAAACCTATAAAAGCGACGTATATTCCATGTAGAAAAAGAAGGTTTGATGTTCCAACACTTCTCAAGTATTTGGTGATCCAACTTTTTAATTTTCTCGAATGAGTAGAGATTAATATATAAAACATTTTAATGGTGATATAGGTACATCACATTAACTTCTTACCAACCAAGTTTTGTAAAGTAGCTAAAGACAACCCAGTTATACTTCAGTATCAACTTCAGATACCCAAGGAAATTTACTGACATTCATTTACCACACCAGTATATGTCTGCACTAACCACGATATCAAACAAAGTAAGACATTAAATTTGGAACAATAAAAGAAATAGCTGATTGAGAAAGTACATGCCTACCTTAACTGGGAAGTAGGAAGATCTGTAGGCCATGTGATCCCTGCCATATAAAGGTGGTAACTCTTGCCTTAAATTCATCTCCAAAGTAGATATTCCCAAACTTATCAGCCCCTGCCACTGTGTGAAAATGTACATATTGTGCTGTAGTTAGCCATCTAGGAACCATGTCAGCAGCAAATATATACACTTGATTTACATCACGTCTATACTTGCAGCCGTGCAATGATTGTAAGAAGTGAACAATTGTAGCATATCAGTACAAATCAACACTTTCTAAAGCAGTTATCCCCAACTGAAGCAACCTCATTCGAAAGGGCCCAGTAATGGCAGTATACTATTTTAATTCGGCTGAAACCCATTGCATAGACACACCATATGCTTTTTGTTGCTTATTTTAAATGTGGTTTCCATCCCTTTCCCTCAAACCTATGGGAAAACTCTCAGTTGCACGTCCAGTAGGTGTGGAACACCCAGAGTTTTTATGCCTACATACTGCGCCGCCGGTTGTACCATCTAGACCAGAAGAATTGCCTGACAATAATAGAATTGGTAAATAAACATCAAGATAAAATCTTTAAACAAAACCCAAATCAATGAATCAAACAACAACAACAAAAACAATAATAAAGAAAACCCACAAGTGAAATATACGCAGACATTACCCCTACCTCATGAAGGTATAAAGGTTGTGATCCTCTATTTGATTATAACAAATTAATGTAGATATGAAAATGAAGCACGACATGAAAAAATATAGCAATTACTAATAATAAAAACAATAACGACAACAAAAAAAACAACATACCCCATGAAATGAGTGTAGAGTGTATGAGGACCTTAGCCTACTGTGATAAAGAGTTTGTTTTTGGAGGATCCTCCATATCATAGTAGAGGTTTCCAGTGGTTAATAAATCGATCATGAAAGTATCACGCTTCGACTTGTTCTTATTGGTCCTATTACATTCTCGGATGCGAGAAAGAATTGACCGCAACCTTGGCATTATTAACCATGTCTGATTCATCATTTAATCCAACTTCATGAGCATCAGTTGATGGAAACACTATTAACAATAACATCACTGTGACCCTTAGATACCTCAGTTGCGCTACCAGGGACTGACTTTTCATATATATTCTTAGGTGTTACATTTGGCCTTTGCTTATAGCTACTACACTTATGCTTGATGACGCCCCCATTACTTGAACGACAAATATGTTTCCCATGATAAGCAGTAACCTTATTGGCCAGGTTTAGTTCTATCCTCAAAAGAAAAAGTAACAAAACTTTGGATTAGAGTTGGACCAACATGCATAACAGACAACTGCATTATTGGAAAGAAAGTAAGTATTACATCTTTCCAGAAACATCAGTTCAATGTCAGCATATAGAGAATAGAAATGCCAAAGCTCAAACATGTAAATGTTCATTGTCTATTGCTTTTCTCAAAAAAAAGTAATAATATATACTATAATTCTCAAAACCAAAACTAAAAATATCATACAATTATGAAATAATACTTGTATGCATAAGCTCTAGTGACTTTACTCAATGGAAGTGTATTCTTCATAAATAATCATAAGCTATTTTTGCAGCATCAGTAGGCTATCCATGTCTGTAATTTCATTAATAGATGATTCAAATATTTTGATTTAGATGAATATTACACAATCCCTCAGCAATCTGTACATGTTGATTAGGAACTTGTTCATTAACACCTCAATCTTGTTCATTAGCACTTCCATCTTGTTCATTAGCGCCTCCTTCTTGTTCATTAGGAATTTATTCATTATCTCCTCCATCTAGATCAACATTTTCCTCATTCACTTCTAAATCTTATTCATAAGGAATCTTTTCATTACCACCTTCATCTTGATCAGAATTTTGTTCATTAGCCCCTAAATCTTGATCATTAGGAACCTGTTTATTAGCATTTCCATCTTAATCACCATTTTTCTTATTTTGTCCAAGGGGTCTTTTTTCTTTTTATCCCTTTTCTTGCCCTGTACACTGATATTTATCATAATAAAGAAGGCTTGTAACAAGAGTTATCCTCAAGAAAGAATGGGGCAATTTGTAGACTCCAAAAAACTATAGATAAACTCAGCTGATATGAGGTTAATTGTCAGGATGCATTATCAAATGCATGTTAACCTTTTGGGATTTGAATATAAGAAAAACCTTTGTGAGACTTACCCCTTTTGCTCATACATATCACTCACAGAAACACCTTCAGCAGCTAGCGTGCCCTCCAAAATAAGACCCTTCTATCACATAACAGAATAAGATTATGTCCACATTATCTTAAAGTAATCATTTTTAAGAAGTTCAATGCCGAGATGACATTACAAATAGAAGCCAACCTTTGCTAGGTAAAGGTTACGATGGTCATTATCTTTCTTTTTGGCCTTGTGCAGCTCCTTATCATGAGCAACTTTCTTGTCCAAGGCCTTTAAGATCTTTAATTGTCGACCCTTCAGAAAGACACCTAAACCATCCACAGCACTGGCAGTAGAAATAGCAGCTTCAATAGATTCGATTGTTTTAAATTTAAGAAATCATGTACCCCTTGGTCGTCTGTAACATGTTTAATAAGAGTTTAATTGGAGCCATTAGATAGCAAAGTGTAAACACATAGTAGAGTTCATACTTGATGACTTGTTGAACAACTGGAGTAAAGTACTCTACTTCACCAAAAGTTGAAAACCGTTGTTTGACATCTCCATAATGAACATCAAAAGAAATTTTGCTAATTAAAGTTGTCTCCTACAGATGTTTTATTCAAAGTGGATGCATCCAGTGGTTCATCCAGTGGGAGAAGAGTGTCAACTTTCTTTCCCTTCTTTTGGGGTCGTAAAATATCATATGTTGAAGTAGGTAGACCTATTAAAGTCAGAGAAATAAAGTTCTGGAGAATTTTTTTGTACAATGTTTACTTCCTCATCACAGTTAACTTCAGTTTGGTTATCTTCTTCTAAAAGGTTAGAGGCATCCCCTTCAGCTTGCTAAGATTTTCCATCAACGTCAATGTCTTCATCCTTCGTATCACTACCACTATAATCTTTTGCACTCTGTTCTGCAGAAGTAATAGTGTAAATTGAATTATTCATGAACTCATGAATCAATACATTCAAGAGCATAAACACAGTAATTGGCATAGTATTACAACATCACCACTAAGATTATAGGAAAAAGGAAAAACTAACTGCAAAATAGTTTAAATGAATATGAAGTGGGAACCATTAAGAATTCAACATTCATTACATCCAGCCTAACAAAGGTTTGAAAAAGAAAATAGCGAGCCTTAATTGTACCCTTAAACATTAGGAAGATGAAATGACATAGTACCTATACGATGGTCTTGTAGCTGGCAATTTTAAGGTCAATTTAAGGGAGGTTGGATATGTTGAATATATGAAGTAAACTAAAAAGTGATGAGAGTTGTTGTGTTGTTACTAATGTACCTGTGTAGTCCCCAGACAAGTTTGCTGCTGCAGCTGCTAGGAACCTAGTCTGCAACCGTGCTCTAATGGTTGGTAGAATTGATATACCTAATTGGTGCTATTTTGAGGCATTTGGAAGTGAAGCAAAATCAAACTTTACAGCAGCACCTTCAGTTGAACACCTTACTTTATTCTATGACAAGTTGCCAATTTCACATGTATCCAAGGGCTGCTTCTTCAGCTGAATAGATATTATTGTTAAAATGATGCATTCTCATACTAATCAAGTTTATCATGGAACTATCATTCAGATCATTTGATGTTCTTGTCATGATAAAATAAATGTATAAAATATTTTAATAGTGATATAGGGCACGTTATGTTAACTTCCTACCAACCAAGTTTTGTAAAGTAGGTAAAGATAACCCAGTTATACTTCAGCGTCAATATCAGATACCCAAGGAAATTCACCGACATTCATTTACCACACCAGTACATGTCTGCACTGACCAGGATATCAAACAAAGTAGATAAAGAGTATTTTGCACATTTGAATTTGGAACATTAAAGGAAATAGCTGATTGAGCAAGTACAGGACTACCTTAACTGGGAAGCAGGCATATCTGAAGGGCATGTGATCCCTGTCAAATAAAGGTGGGAACTCTTTCCTTAAATACATCTCCAAATGAGAGAAAAAGGCAACATCATCCCTCTAGGTAAATGGAATCATTGCCCCGACGCTCTCCATAACAATAACAACAACAAAAAGAATAACATACCCCGTGAAATAAGTGTAGAGTGTACGTGGACCTTAGCCTACTGTGATAAAGAGTTTGTTTTTTAGAGGACCATCCATAACATAGTAGAGGTTTCCAGTGATTAATAACTCGACCATGATAGGATCAAGCTTCTGCTTGTTCTTACTAAACGCTAAAAATATATGTTATTACTCATAATACCTGAAACTATATACAAGAAAAATATAATATAATATATATATATATATATATATATATATATATATATATAACATGGCACATTACAGGATAAATTAGAATTCTACGACTCTTAGATACCTCAGTTGCGCTGCCAGGGGCTGACTTTTCATTCATATTCTTAGGTGTCATATTTGTTTGGCCTTTGCTTGTAGATACTACACTTATGATTGATGACGCCCCCATTAATTGACGACAAATATCTTTTCCATGATAGGCCGAAACCTTATTGGCTCCATTTCTTGTCAAATAAATGCAATATTCTTTTTATTATTAGACATGACTAGCATTATAGTTGTTTCCATCTTTAGAAACTAATTTAGTACCATTACATTGTGAATGGATAATTCACAAAGATAATGACTTATTTTCATGATATTAGTTAGTTGTGCTATCATTTATAATGAAACCAAACAGAAAAACTCCCCTTAATCCATGACCTTTACATCAGCATCATAGCCAGTGTTCAGTAAGTATAGAATGTATGTAGACGATACCTCAATATTTGTAAAGAAGAAATTATTTGTAATTATCCTTGACTCAAAGAAGTGAAATAAAAGTAAGATTGAAAAGAAAGATGACAGCAACAAATAATTATTAAGATTAGCTAAATGATGAAGAAAATTAGTGTCGCGATAAACCAGATAATTATGGATTTCATATTTCAAACAAAAGTTAAATAACCTTGAGAAAGAAAATTATTCATCATAACACATCTATTGGTGATACTAATTAAAAAGGGTAAAAGGACCAAACTATTTTGTCTAATCTTAAAAAGAGTAAAAGGTCAGAACAGACAACAAACTCTCTACTTCTTGAACTTATTTGTGTCGTCATCAATTAAGCCATCCTCATTGATTAGGTTTCTTCTTTTCCTATTATTAGCCCCATCAATGACATGCACTTATTCCTCATGATCTTCTAATTTATATAATAAGATATCAAAAGATACCTGTTTAATTTGTAAAAGTATATTTATGAGTATGTGTATTAAAAATGTTAATCTTAAGAAGAAATAGAGGTCCCATAA
>NC_061117.1:182304784-182342085 GCF_002878395.1 Capsicum annuum | reverse complement strand
ACCACGCGAGGAAATTGCGCTAAGACACTGGAAAAGAACAATTTTTAATTTGGGCCCTGGCGCGATGCGCCATAATCTCGGAAACCTACTGGAATTTGCCAAATGTCATTTCCTCTTGAGCCGTGGTGTACCACTGACTAATATGGCATTATTTTATGATGGGAACTTCAAATAGTCGTAACTTCTGATTCGCTAATCATATTTGGGCGAATCTTATATCGATGGAAAGCTTATTGAAATTCCCACATGTCAAAAAGTAAAAATTTTGAAAATTCCTCATAGAATAACCATCATTCAATTTAGAAGCTAATACTAGGCATTCTTGAGATGAAATTAGCTAGGAAAAGTATGGGGTATTACATCCCTGCAACTGGTAACGCATCACTTGTGGCCTTGTGTTTTCTCGACTGTTTATTCTGGGTATCCCATTTATTTGTGTTGTCATTTTTCTACAAATCTTATTTGTTCCTATTAAAACCTTGTTTTTGAATCTTCTGGAAAAGTTTCATTATTTGGATATCATCAAGAGCAAACTCCACTATTGGATGATGCTCGGGACTGAAAGTTTCTGTATATAGATAATTTAACTACTCAGAATAACTAGAAACCTAAAATGCTAAAGTCAACACATCACCAAAAACTGAAATCCACTATTTGACATCACCATAATTAACATCAAAAGGAAGGTCGCGAATGAAAACTGTCCCTGTAGATCATCTACTACCTCACTTGGCATAGCATTGATCTATTTGCCCTTACCTAAAATGTCATCAAGTGATTTATTCGGAGTAGATGCATCCAGTGGTTCATCCAGCGGGAGAAAAGTGTCAAATTTCTTTTCCTTCTTTTGGGGGCTTGAAATATCATTTCCTGAAGTAGCTTTCCCTATTGAATTTGGAAAAATAAAGTTCTGGAGAATTTTTTTGGCGATGTTCGCTTCCTCGTCAAAGTTAACTTCAGTTTGGTTATCTTCTTCTAAAAGGTCAGAGTCATCATCGTCCCCTTCAGCTTGCTGAGATTTTACATCAATGTCAATGTCTTCATCCTTCATATCACTACCACTATCTTCTTTTGTGCTCTGTTCTGCAGAAGCAATAGTGTAAATTAAATTATTCCCGAACTCATGAAGTAATACATTCAAGAGCATAAACACAGTAACTGGCATAGTATTACAACATCACCACTAAGATTATAGGGAAAAGAAAGAACTAACTGCAGAATAATTTAAATGAATGAAGTGGCAACCATCAAGAATTAAACATTCATTACATCCAGCCTAACAAAGGTTTGAAAAAGAAAATA
The DNA here is from genome assembly GCF_002878395.1 of Capsicum annuum. Taxonomy (NCBI): domain Eukaryota; kingdom Viridiplantae; phylum Streptophyta; class Magnoliopsida; order Solanales; family Solanaceae; genus Capsicum; species Capsicum annuum. Next base: position 182,340,783 of record NC_061117.1, on the reverse strand, counting down.
GCGACCCTTAATCGTGCCTTAAACATTAGGAAGAGGAAATGACACAACACCTATACAATGGTCTTGTAGTTGGCAATTTTAAGGTCAATTTAATGGAGGTCGGATATATTGAATATATGAAGTGCACTAAAAATTAATGAGAGAAGAAGCAAAATAGGTTTTATATTATCATAGTCATTCAACGAATAGTTGATATTTCATAAAGTTTTTTAGTTGACAAAAAAGTAAAATTAAGAAAATAAGTAATTATTTGAGATAAAAACTATTAGTTGAGTGAATTTTTGGGAAATCAATCCTCTAAAAGAAAATGTATGATACTTATATAGTTTTTCTTCATATCAATGATATATGTATGAAGTGTCTAAGTTGATAAAAAAAATATACCTGTGTAGGCACCAGACAAGTTTGTTGTTGCAACTGGTATGAACGCATTCTGTAACCTTGCTCTAATGAATGGTATAATTGATATACCTGATTGGTGCTATTTTAAGGCATTTGGAAGTGAAGAAAAATCAAATTTTACAGTAGCACCTTCAGCCCCTAATTGGTTCTATTTTTAGGCATTTGGAAGTGAAGTAAAATCAAACTTTACAGCAGCACCTTCAGCTGAACACCATGCTCTATTCTACGACAAGTCGTCAATTTCACATGTATCCAAGGTTTGCTTCTTCAACTACATAGATGTTATTATTGAAATAATGCATTCTCGTAATAATTGCGTTTATCATGGAACTATCATTCAGGTCATTTGAGCATCTAGTCATGATGAAATTAATGTATAAAATATTTTAATTGTGATATAGGGCACATCATATTAACTTCCTACCAGGGGCGGATCTATGTAGAAGGTTTGGGATACCATGGCACCCACACTTCTCAGTTGAAACTCTATAAATTTATGTGTATATGTATCAGCTAATGTATAAATAGTATGTTTGACACCCACAATATCAAAGTAATTGGTAGTGCAAGTGGTCGAAATGGCTGGGTTTTACTCTAGCAAGGCGGGTTCGATCCCCACTCAACACTGTATTTTCAATTTTTTAGAATGATTTTTACCACTATGCTGTCTGTTTTCTCTTTCAAAAACATATTGTGGCTATGAAGAATGGAATCCTTAACTTCTTCTTACAAAGCACTTGACAGTACCAACTAGGCGCAAGCCTTCATGTCATACCAATATTTGTTAATATATATAATTATAGTTTATTGTTTGAATATTGACTCCACTATCCTAAAATATAGTACGGAGTATACGTTATTGTTCAAAACAAGGTGGCACCCAGAGCTTCCGAATCCTGGATCCGCCTCTGCTTCCTTCCAACCAAGTTTTGTAAAGTAGCTAAATACAATCCAATTATACTTTAGCATCAACATAAGATACCCAAGGAAATTCACCGAAATTCATTTACCACACCAGTACATGTCTGCACCGACCAGGATATCAATCGAAGTAGGTAAAGAACATTTTGCACATTTGAATTTGGACCATTAAAGGAAATAGCTAATTGAGTAAGTACAAGACTACCTAAACTGGGAAGTTGGCAGATCTGTAGGCCATGTGATCCCTGGCACATAAAAGTGGGAACAATTGCCTTAAATACATCTCCAAATGAGAGAAGAATTCAACATCATCACTCGATGTAAATGGAAACATTGCCCCGACACTACCCATCACATTCCCGTAGATTATAGATTCCCCCACTCCTGAACTAGGTCATGACCTTTGCAGGCAAGAGACCAAATCACCGACATGAAATTCTACTATTTCTTCAACCATGTTTCGGGCTTCATTAAGCTTCTCATGCTCCCATTTTATTTTTCCACTAGTAGGATCTACTTCAATCTTATCTGAGACGTCTGAGGTAATCTCACAAAGTAGATTTCCCAAACATATCAGTTCCTGCCACTGTGTGAAAAATCTACATGTTATGCTGCAGTTAGCCATCTAGGAACCGTATCATCAGCAAATATGTATAGTTAATTTTTGTCACATCTACACTTGCAGTCATAGAATGACTCTAACAAGTGAACAATTATAGCATATCAGTAGAAATAAACACTTTCGAAATCAACTATCCGCAAGTAAAGTTGTTATCATTTGAAAGGACCCAGTAATGGTAGTATAGTAAGTCAATTCAGTTGAAACCCATTGCCTACACACGCCATGTGTTTTTCCTTACTTATTTTTATTATGTTTTTCATCACCATCCCTCGACTCTATGGCAAAACTCTCAGTTACAGATCTAGTAGGTGTGAAAAACTCAGATTTTTCATGCCTATATTCTGCTCTGCCGGTCAGACTATCTGGACCAGAAGAATTGTCTAACAACAACAGACTCAGTAAATAAACATGAATATCAAATCTTTAATGAAAACCCAAATCAATGAATCAAACAAAAACAACAAAAACAATAATAATGAAATCCCACAAGTGAAATATACGCACACATTGTCCCTACCTTCGTGAGCTAGGGAGGTTCTGATCCTCAGTTTGAGTACAACAAATTAAAGTAGATAAGAAATCAAAGCACGACATGAAAAAATATAGCAACTAATAATAATAAAAACAATAACGATAACAAAAAGAACAACATACCCCATGAAATGGATGTAAAGTGTACGTGGATCTTAGCCTATTGTGATAAAAAGTTTATTTTCGGAGGACCATCTATAACATAGTAGAGGTTTCCAATGATTAATAACTCGATCATGACAGGATCAAGCTTCTGCTGGTTCCTGTTGGTCCTATTACGTTCTCGGCTGTGAGAAAGACCTTCGCATTATTGACCATGTTTGATTCATCATTAACCAACTTCATGAGCTTTAGTTGATGGAACATTATTAACAATAATATCATTACGACCCTTATATACCTCAGTTGCACTACCAGGGGCTGACTTTTCATTCATTCTTAGGTGTCATATTTGGCCTTTGCTTGTAGATACTATGCTTATGCTTGATAACGCCCCCATTACTTCACTGACAAATATCTTCTACACGATAGGCAGAAACTTTATTGGCTCCATTTCTTGTCAAATAAATACAATATTATTTTTATTATTTGACATGATTAGCATTACAGTTGTTTCCACATTTAGAAACTAATTTAGTATAATTACATTGTGAATGGATAATTCACAAAGATTATGACTTTTTTCGTGATATTAGTTGGTTGTGCTATGATTTATAATGAAACCAAGCACAAAAAATCCTCTAAATCCATGACCTTTAAATCAACATCATAGTCAGTGTTTAGTAAGTATAGAATGTATGTAGACGATATCTCAATCTTTGTAAGGAAGAAATTATTTGTAATGATCCTCGACTCAAAAAAGTGAAATACAAGTAAGATTGAAAAGAAAGATAACAACAACAAATAATTATTAAGATTATTCTCTTGCGATTCTAATAAAATATCTTTAATTTATTTTATAAATTTTTAAAGTAGTTATATAATTATGAGGCATAAAATTGTATTAAATTTTATTTTTTTACATTTTGGCCTTTCAAATTCTTTTTTTTAATACAAAAATTTTATGGCCTTTCAAATTCACAATATGATCAAACAAATTTCTAATTCACCTATATTACCAAAAAGTGTAATCAATGGTATATCAATATATAATATTGGATAAATACGAAAACAATTAGGATATTATGTAAGCCGAAAAATAATCATACAAGTATGAATATCATCATATCGATTATATTCAATAATTAGGATATTATGTAAGCCAAAAAATAACCATACAAGTATGAATATTATCATATCGATTATGTTCAACGACATTAACAAACAAATTTATTCATCAACATGTCTACTCGTCAAAACAAACTAAAAATGATAACAATTTGAAACAGTTTTGTGTAAGCTCAAATATCAATTAAAGGTGTGGAGCAACAATAATCTCTATACTTAAATTTATTATCATCTTCAACACTTAATTATTCGTCATGTATGATTAGGTGTCTTTTTTTCTACTTTTACCACCATCAGTGATGTGTAGTTCTTCCTCGGGCTCTTTCAAGTTACCCAATGAGACATCAGCAGATACCTGTTTATATTTGAATAAGTTAATTTATCAACATATTTATTTATCATGTTCAACTTTAAAATGAGTTGAACTCTATAATTAAAACAATAAATAAAATTGCTGAAATAGAAATCCACAATCTTAAGAAGCAAAATATTTAAATAACCTGTATTTCAGGACTCCACTCAGAATCAAACAACTCCTTGATGTCCATTAGAATCAAAATCATCTCTTCCTCAATCAAAATGTTATTAACATTAGAATTTTCGATAATTTGTACTTTCGTAGACATGGTTGTAAACTTTTGAACCAAAGATCTTACGTAATCTATATCTAGATTTACGTATATTCTGCTTGCATGAGTGGTGAAGAAGCTAACTTCACCTATTAATAATAAATATAATAAAATGTAAGTTTAACATTTGTTGAAGAAGATAGCACTTCAATTCAAAATAGTGACAACTAAATTTAGGACAATTACCAAAAAATTCTTTCACGGTTGTAGATGTGACTATCACTATGTACGGGCCAACATCCTTATTGTACAAGGAAGGAGAAAATTTTTCACCAAGCTCTTCCCATAAGGTAATTTTGACTTTCTCAAAACTATGCATGGAAAAAGACAAAGGAAATTAAAGGTGTATAATTGATATAATTAGTCTAAATTTAATCAAAAGAAGTTTTTATACTTTGGTTCTAATATGAAGACATATACAGAATTTGGTAAGCTTGTTTTGTTATATATAGATTTAAGAAATCACCCTAAAATCGAGTAAAAGGAAAAACCTGGAAGGATTTAAATGCGTATTTTTTTTAAGTTTCATACACTTAAAATACATAAGGTGCATTTAAATAACACCAAAGAAAAAAATTATGAATGATTTATTTTTAAAAATAAAACTGATAAGTGAATAGGTACTTATATACATATGAAGTTTGGATACATAACATCAATGAATGACTATAATGAAGATATTAAGCGGTTATCTAGAGATGAGTGACTTACTAATCAGTAATAATTTTAATCTTTCTTATTTTGCCCTTCGATCCACAATTTTCTATATCACCAATTTCATATAAACAACCAACCACATCTACAAATAAAGTGGGTGAAATATGACCTTTAAGAATAATGTTGTTGTTTTAATAATTTATGCAATAATTAATAATAAGAAAACTATAGACCTGATAACACAATGTGATTATCCACCCTTGAATCAATCATAGTTGGTTTAATAAACTGAAATCTATTTATAGGAATATAAACAATATCTTCAGATAAATTGGTGATTACAGTTGAGGCAGACAAAATGATTGTCAATGGACTTTCAATAGGTCTGTATGCAAAAGTGCTTTCAACAACTTTGAAATTTTTTATGGTAAATAAAGAACCTTCTTTCAACATGTCTTTCAGCCTATTCACTTGATTTGTATCCATTATACCATAGATCAAATTTTTCTGATGAAAGAAAGTAATAAGTGTTATGTAAACTAAAAGTTTAAAGAAGAAATGGTGTTTTTAAAATAAAAATCAATGTAAGAAAGTACCTTTTCATCAATAAATATCATTTCTACACTGACCCACTTATCATTTTTCTTGTGATTAATAACATCCCACATTCTACAAAGTCTAACCCTTATCATGAAATCATTTCTGCCAGAAACCAACTGTAAAAGAAAAGAATATGTCATTATAAAATCTCGACTAAATGGTATACAATCAAAAAATATTACAGTATGCAAATAATTTACTTTCAATCTATATATAATGATATAATTAGAGTATGAAAGGACACAATAATAAAATAGCAATATAATTATTTATAAACTAATAGACATTAAAGGATTCCGCAGTTACAAATGAGGAATATGAAACAAAGGAATAATGAGGGTCAACAATAAATTAGCAATGCAATAATTCAATGAGTAATATACAATTAAAATACAATTAAAGACATCGAGAGTTATAAATGTGGAAGATGAAGGAACAGGTTTTGTATTTACTGTCACTATTTTCTGATACCCTTTCATCTTCGGTACTTGATTTGCAACATGTCTTTGTTCATTCATCTTCAGCTTGATCATCTTCTTTTCTTGCAGCCTACGTAGAAAATCAACATTAGCATTGCAAGCTATATAGGAAACTTACAAAATGTTTTAAAACTGCAATAAAACATCTCTTGAACTTTTTAAAGCATTCTGCATCTAATAAAACTACTACTACCCAATCCCAAACAATTAGTGGTTAACAACATGAATCCTCAGTGACCATGTTATTCCATTTAAACTCATCTCAAGCCAATAAAAGCATCTTGCATCTAATGAGTTTAAAACAAGAAGCAAGAAGTGTTGAAAAGGCCATCAAAAGGCCTATCATTGTCTTAATGAAAAGTTCCAATTCTTTGACATATTATTATTATTAATACCACAAGTTCATCTATCTACCCTATTATATATTTACTTTTACACTCTGGACATATGGACTTCTTGTAAAGGATCACTCTTGATCTATGAATCATTGTCCCAATCATGTTAAAGAAGTCTTTGTCACAAAGGAGTTATCCAAAAGAAAGAATGGGGGTAGTTCATAGACTCCAAAAAAGTATAGATGAACTTAGCTGATATGAGGTTAATTGTCGGGATGCATTATCAAATGCATGCTAACCTTTCGGGATTTGAATATAAGAAAAACCTTTGTGAGACTTACCCCTTCTGCTTATACATATCACTCACTGAAACACCTTCAGCAGCTGGCGTACCCTCTAAAATAAGACCCTTCTATCATAGAATAGAATAATTTTACGTCCACATTATCTTAAAGTAATCCCTTTTAAAAAGTTTAATGTCGAGACAATATTACCAATAGAAGCCAACCTTTGCTAGGTAAAGGTTACAATGGTTATTACCTTTTTGGTCTTCTGCTAATCCTTAGCATAAGCAGCTCTCTTGTCCAAGGTCTTTAAAATATTTAATTGTCGACCCTTCAGAAAGACACCTAAACCATCCACAGCACTGGCAGCAGAAATAATAGTTTTACCAGATTTGGCTATTTAAAATTTGAGAAATCCTGCACCCCTTGGTCATCTGTAACATGCTCCATAATCAATATCAAAAGGAAGGTTGCTAACGAAAATTGTCCCCTGAAAATCATCTACTCCCTCACTTGGCATAGCATTGATTTGCCTGCCCATACCTAAAACATCGTCTAGTACTTTATTTGGAGTAGATTCATCCAGTAGTTCATTCAGTGGGAGAAGAGTGTCAACTTCCTTTCTCTTCTTTTGGGGGCTTGAAATATCATTTGCTGAAGTAGCTAGCCCTATTAAAGTTGGAGAGATGAAGTTTTGGAGATTTTTTTTGCAATGATCACTTTCTCATCAAAGTTAACTTCACTTTGGTTATCTTCTTCTAAAAGGTCAGAGTCATCATCATCCCCTTCAGCTTGCTGAGATTTTCCATCAATGTCAATGTCTTCATTCTCTGTATCACTACCATAATCATCTTTTACGCTCTGTTCTGCAGAAGCAGTAGTGTAAATTGAATTATTACCGAACTCACGAAACAATACATTCAAAATCTTAAACACAGTAACTGCCACAGTATTACAACATAGCCACCAATATTTTAGGAAAAAGGAAGAACTAATTGCAGAATGATTTAAATGAATATGAAGTGGCAACCATTAAGAAGTCAACATTCATTACATCCAGCCTAACAAATGTTTGAAAAATAAAATAGTGAGCCTTAATCGTAGCCTTAAAAATTAGAAAAAGGAAATAGCACACCACCTACACAATGGTGTTGTATTTGGTAATTTTACGAACGATTTAAGGGAGGTTGGATATGTTGAATATATGAAGTGCACTAAAAAGTGATGAGCGTTGTCCTATTCTTACTAATGTACACGTGTAGGCACCAGACAAATTTGTTGCTGCAACTCGTAGGAACCCAGCCTACAATTTGTTACAAAATTTCTAATGAAATCGATGGGGTTCACGCACCTCCATAACTTCTAATTTTTTCCAACATATAATTGCGATAGAATTCACATACAGTGAGTGAATTCTATCACAAGTCACTCACTCTTGCTACTGCTGATGCAAGTTGGGGCAGTTTATACTTTATTTGCAATTCTTGGGTTTCTCCTGTTGACAATTATCATTATGACAGTATTATCAATAGAAGCCAACCTTTTCCACGTAAAGGTTACGATAGTCATTATCATCCTTTTTTGTCTTCTACAACTCCTTAGCATGAACAACTATTTTGTCCAAGGCCTTTAAAATATTTAATTGTTGACCCTTCAGAAAGATACCTAAACCATCCATAGCACTGGCAGAAAAAGCAGCTTTAGCAGATTCGACTATTTTAAATTTGAGAAATTCTGTACCCATTGGTCGTCTGTAACATGCTCCATAATCAACATCAAAAAGAAGGTTGCTAATGAAAATTGTCCCCTACAAATCATCTACTCCCTCACTTGGCATAGCATTGATCTGTTTTCCCTTACTTAAAACATCATCTAGTACTTTATTTGGAGTAGATACATCCAGTGGTTCATCCAGCGGGAGAAGAGTGTCAACTTGCTTTCCCTTCTTTTGGGGGCTTGAAATATCATTGGCTGAAGTAGCTGGCCCTATTAAAGCTGGAGATATAATGTTTTGGAGAATTTTTTTTTGCTATGCTCACTTCCTCATCAAAGTTAACTTCAGTTTGGTCTTCTTCTTCTAAAATGTCAAAAGTTATCATTGTCCCCTTCAACTTGCTGAAATTTTCCATCACTGTCAATGTCTTCATCCTCCGTATCACTATCACTATCATCTTTTGCGCTCTGTTTTGCAGAAGCAATACTGTAAATTGAATTATTCCCAAAATCATGAAGCAATACATTCAAGAGCTTAAACACGATAACTGGCATAGTTTTACAACATCACCACCAAAATTTTAGGAAAAAGAAAGAATAATTGCAGAACAGTTTAAATGAATATGAAGTGGAAACCATCAAGAATTCAACATTCATTACATTCAGCCTAACTAAGGTTTGAAAAAGAAAATAGCGACCCTTAATCGTACACTTAAACATTAGGAAGAGAAAATGACACAGTACCTACACAATGGTGTTCTAGTTGTCAATTTTAAGGTCGATTTAAGGGAGGTTGGATATGTTGAATATATGAAGTGCACTAAAAAGTTATGAGAGTTGTTCTTTCTTACTAATGTACATGTTTAGGCACCAAACAAATTTGCTGCTGCAACTGGTAGGAACCCAGTCTGCAATTTGTTACAAATTTTCTAATGAAAATTTATTTTACTAAAAATATGTAACATAAGCGATAGAAACACTATTTGTGAATAAGCATGAGAACTTTTTGGTATTTAGAAATTGAATACTGCATACTATAGTGAAGATGCGTTGGCACAAAGTCAAGAATGCACCCTCTGTATTTATCCCTTAGATACAATGTTAAATTAAATATCAAATTTGAAGCTCTTCACCTATATAAGAACTTTAGAAAGTTCCCCAAACATCAACCATAATCCAATAAGGACAAAACTTAATAAGAACCCATTACCTGCACTGTGTATCACTTATGGCAGCTCGTCCAGCAGAAAATGATAGAAATTTTTGCAGGTCATGCCATGCTTCTTTGGGATATTGCTTCAGATTACCACCTATGGGGTTCACGCACCTCCATAAGTTCTCATTTTTTCCAACATATAATTGTGATAGAATTTATATAGAGTGAGTGAATTCTATAACAAGTCACTCACTCTTGCTGCTACTGATCTAAGTCGGCGAAGTTTACACTTTGTTTGCAACTCTTGGCTTTCTCCTGCCGACAATTATGATTATGACCACATTTTCTTTGTGAATCAGGTATGATTTAGTAAAATGTGTTTTTTAGATTTAGTCATATATTTATTATTTGTGACAGGCTTGGCTTCCTAGTGAAACTACAGCAGCATTGTACAGCTACAGAGAGGACGAGTTGCTTCATTTGAGAGGGACTAGAATAGAAAAGCTTGAGGAATGGGGCAGGGATTATGACTATGATATTCACAATAATTTTGGAGATCCTGGCAGCAGTTCACTGCTTTCCCGACCAGTCCTTGGAAGATACAAAGAGTATCCTTATCCAAGAAGGGGAAGAATCGAAAGACCTCTATCCAAGACTGGTGGTTAATCATTCACTCTTTTTATATTTTAGCAGTTTTATTACTGATTTTTATTTCATTTGATTTGATTTTTTACTGCTTTGGAAGATCCTAAGAGTGTAATCCGGCTACCTCAGATAGCAAGCTTTGTAAGTTATTGCCCAAGGGATGAAAAATTTATTCTCTTAAAGCTAAAAGACGTCCTTAGTAATATAAAAAAAGCTATGGCACAACTCTTTTCTTTTCAGCTTTCTGCTATAGGAGATGTGACTCTTAATGAGTTTAAGAACCTTGAAGATGTTCTGCAAGTTTATGAACAGGAGCTCCTGGTTATAGGAGATGTCACTTTTAATGAGTTTAAGAACTTTGAAAATGTTCTGCATGTTTATGAACAGGAGATCCTGGTTTTCATAAGTATCTAATGTTAAATTAAATATCAAATTAGAATATCTTCACCTATATAAGAACTTTAGAGATTAGGCGTGGCTTTCTAGTGAAACTCTAGTAGCATTGCGCAGCTACAGATAGGACGAGTTACTTTATTTGAGAGGAACTGGAATCGTAAAGCTTGAGGAATGGGATTGGATTTATGACTATGATATTTAAATAATTTTGAAGATCCTGACAGCAGTCCACTTCTTGCTCGATCGATCCTTGGAGGATACAAAAAGTATCCTTATCCAAGAAGAGGAACAACCAGAAGACCTCCATCCAAGACTGGTGATTAATCTTTCGCTCTTTTTATGTTATAGCAGTCTTATTGCTGAAATTCTATCACAAGTCACTCACTCTTGTTGATCCAATTCAGGGCATTTTACATTTCGTTTGCAATTCTTGGGTTTCTCATGCTGACAATTATGATTATGACTGTATTTTATTTGTGAATCAGGTATGAGTTAGTAAAGTGTGTTGTTTAGCTTTAGTCATATATTTATTAATTATGACAGGCTTTGCTTCCTAGTGAAACTCTAGCAGCATTGTGCAGCTACAGAGAGGATGAGTTGCTTCATTTGAGAGGAACTGGAATCGAAAAGCTTCGGGAATGGGACAGGGTTTATGACTATGATGTTTATAATGATTTTGGAGATGCCGACAGCAGTCCACTTCTTGCCTGACTAGTCCTTGGAGGATACAAAGAGTATCCTTATCCAAGAAGGAGAAGAACCGGAAGACCTCCATCCAAGACCGGTAATTAATCTTCGCTCTTTTTATGTTTTAGCAGTTTTATTGCTGATTTTTATTCCATTTCGTTTGATCTTTTACTGCTTTGGAAGATCCTAAGAGTGAAAGTTGGCCACCTCAGATAGCAAACTTTGATTTTTTGCTCTTGAAGCTGAAAGACGTCCTTGGTAATACGCAAAAAGCTATGGCACAACTCTTTTTTCTTCAGCTTGCTGCTATCAGAGATGTCACTCTTAAAGAGTTTAATAACTTTGAAGACGTTCTGCAAGTTTATGAACAGGAGCTTCTGGTTTTCATAAGTATCCAATGTAAAATTAAATATCAAATTAGAAGCTCTTCACTTATATAAGAACTTTAGAAAGTTCCTCATACATCAACCATAATCCAATAAGGCCAAAACTAAGTGAGAACCCATTACTTGCACTGTGTAGCACTTATGGCAGCTCGTCCAGCAGAAGATGTTAGAAATTTCTACAGGTCATGCCATGCTTCTTTGGGATATGCTTCATATTACCACCGATGGGATTCACGCACCTCTATAGGTTCTCATTTTTTCCAACATATAATTGCAAAGCACCTAAATTCCACATAACTACAACCACCTAAAGCAAACTCCTTTAGCCACAATTTTGAGGACCTAACAAAGATAAAGATATGCTTAGCTCTTCACCTATATATGAACTTTAGAAGGTTTCCCAAACATCAACCATAAATCCAACAGGACCCATTTTATCAGATAAATCAAAATCAAATTTAAAAAAATCACCTGATTAATTGGTTGCAACATATTCACATACTCCAGCAGTTCTTGCTTCTCCTCTGGTTTATCAGATCAATCAAACAGAACCCATATAAATGAAAATCAATCTAATAAAAAAAATCACCTGGTTAATTATGCTTACAACAAAATGCCAACGCCAAAATGATGAAATTAGGAAAAGCCGATAGAGAAAAAGGAGGAAGACCGACGATTTTGGTGGATTAATTGTTTAGATTGACTAATGGTGATTAATGCTTGGTAATGAAAAAATGATAATTAATGGATTTTATTAATTAAAAAATAGATGGTAATAAATAGAAATTGAATAAAAAAACTCAAAAAAATCAGGAAAAAGATAAATAGACTTCCTGATCATTAGGACATGCTACATCGGCCTCCAATGATCCTTTTATATATATAGAGAGAGATTTTTATATTTAAAAATATTAAAAGTATAAGAGAAAATCTGAACAAATTTCAAAAAGGAAAAAAATCGTATTTTTCTTCTTCTTCAACCTCGTCAACCTCTTCATTCCCCGACCTCCTCTTCTTCACCCCCCCCCCCCTCGACCGCCACTCTCTTCTTCTTTTCAGCTCCTTCTCAGGCACCCCCACCCATCCTTAACCCCAACCAATATCTTCTTCTCAGATCCCCCCTCCCCCGAGACCCTTCAATTCAAGATCTACTCATCTATGTGTTTATATTACTAGTTTAGGGTACGTGTGTTGCACGTGTATCAAGCATTAATTAAGAATATATATATATATATATATATATATACTCGCTCCATTCCATTTTATGTGTTGCTTTTTGACCGGATAAGGAGTTTAAAAAATTAGTGATGACTTTGTAAAGTTTACAAAATTGCTCCGATCTTAAATTTTATCTTTTAGTTGTCTTTTCTTATTAAGTGGGACCCAGTACGGATAAAATAAAGATGTTGCCATTAAATAGTTACTAAATAAGGAAATGTGACATTCTTTTTGGGACAGACTAAAAAGAAAATGACGACACATAAAATGAGATGGAGGAAGTATATGTTATTCGATTAAGTACAATTTTTAAAAAATATTGAAGATAAAAAAGTGTACTTAATTAAAAAGAAACATGATAAATCACTGTCACACTAATAATTAAGGAGCAAAATTAGATGTGGCAAAAAATATAATCCCCGCTTAAATTTATATTTAGTCTTTTTCTATAGAAGTTGAGATGATACAAATTAATGACAATCAAAGTTTAGACACTATTAGATAATACTAGAATAAAGTCACGTGCGTTGCACGTGTATTAAATACTTTAAAGATAGACGTATATAAAAAAAATATAATAGATGTGCGTCAATTATTTTATTAAGTACAGAAAATTTTAAAAAAAGAATGTACAATTTTCTTGTATGTCTGCTATTTTATTAAGTATAAAAAAAAGAAGACAACGTCAAATTTTAAGATTAAAAAATACCCTTATAGTTGATTAAAGATAAATTTAGTCATGTATATACTTAGTAAAAATAAATTAAAAATTCTATATTTAAGTTAATGAGATGATTGATAATAATAGAAAATATATCATTTAATTTAAAAATTTGAACATATTTAAAATACTTTATATAAATTAATACTAAGTAGAGAATCTATACAAAAAAATTTCTTAACTTTTTCAATGTAATATCGATTCTCCTCATAATTAATGCTTCTTGATTACTACTAATTAGCATAAATTATTAGTAACTTTTCTTTTTTAACTAAAAAATATGAGTGCATAATGAAAGGGCCAGGTCCAAAAGTGACCTGACCCAAAGAAAATTAAACAAATTTCCATCAGACAACATGAGAAATTGAAAGCCAATTTTGAAAACTGGAGAAGCCAAGAAGCTTCTTGACCAACAATTCCTCAGCTTCCAAACTTTCCAGTCTTCAAGTTCTTGACCAAGCTAAACTTTTGGCTGTAATGTCTTTTCCTCTGAACTAAGTTTTTAATACAATGGCAAGAATTTTCTAGTGGGATTTGCAAATAATATCCCCTGAAATAATCTGACTATCATTGGGGGGGGAGGGTGTAGGGCATATATAAAGGGAAAAACATAAATGCCTCAAACTGACAGGAGTTTTGAGATATTGGTTAGTGAACTTTGTTTATCTCCGTCGCAATAATTGATACTTCATATCTGATAGATCTTTCCTTCTGCAGTGGGATACGGCCCAGTTTACTAATGAGAATATAGAGCTTAAGCTCCGTCTGCAAAATATGGCACAACAAGCTCAGTTACGTGATGGTATGATTATCTTTTTCATCTTTTCCATTGCCTTTTAGAATTTTATGTTTCAATGCTATACTAAAAGGAGAAATTGACTTTCAAAGTGATCCATGGCCATCAATATCAAATAGTTCCAAGGACCTTATTTGGAAAATGCTAACACAAGAGCCAAAGAAGAGAATTACTTCACCGCAAGTTCTTGGTATTTCTCTTGTTTCCCTTTGTAATCAAAAGTTATAGTAGCATGCCCTGTCATCTCGTTCTGCATATACATATTTGATTATACGTTATAAGTTGTATTCATGTTTAGCTTTTGTATGTATTTAGCATAACTTCCAAGTATATGCTACATGCTCTTTCAAGGTAGGAAACTACCAAGATGAGTTGTTTTGTGATGTGATACCTATGCAAGCGTATCACTTATTATTGGGGAGATCATGGCAATATGGTAGGGCTACCGTGCATGATGGAAGAACCAATAGGTACATGTTTGTCTAAACAGACCTTAATGAAATCATTGTCTTGATTACAGCAGATCCAAATACATGATCTTTTTCCATAATGTATAGCTTGTTTCTCAGTGTTGGGTTGGATAGATTATGGATCCTTACTTCAATAACATACAATGTGTTTTGGTGATGGCAATTGTCGAGGAGAATGACCTGATTAATGAATGTCTGACACTGAATTAGGAAGATCGATGAGTAAAATGGATGAGAGTTATGGGTCTGGAAGATTCTTACCAAAGTGAAAGACAAGTTTTATAGAATAATGGTGTGACCAGTCATGTTATATGAGAGTGAATGTTATGTCTCTAATATGTAATGTGTCCACAACATGAATGTTACAGAAATGTGGATGTTAAAATAGATATGCGGTCATACAATTCTGGACATAAAATAGACAACTATATAACCGTAGTTGCTTCAGCAACTACGATAATTGCTGCAATAATTACTATTAGTTGTTATATTACAGCAACTGCCGAAGTTGCTGCAGGGATCTTTATGTAAATATGGGGTAGAATTTTTTGTAAAAATAATAAAAGTTGAGTGTTTTAAAATTAGTATATTAGCACTAATCTTAAAATTGTCACCATTAATTAATTTGCCTGGATGAAATAGTTGTAGTAGTTCAATTTGAATTGAATTACTGGATAAGCGATGAAATCATCTTTGAAATTAAAAATGGGAAGAGGGTTGGGTTCGCAAAATCTGCCAGCGGACGTGACACAAGTGATCGATCAGTTAGAGCGACATTACTTAGCCCCTGATGGATCTCTCATCTCCAAATCCGCTTACTACGATCTCCAACAAGTAAGTGTTTCAGATAAAATCGCGGGATACTTATCCGAGATTGTATTTAATGTTATTTTTTCCCCACACTGAGGATGAGATAGAAATCCTAGGATAACTAAACTGATTCCGTGATAATTACACGTGGCAGCTTGTAATTGGTCAAAAAAATCAAATTTCAGCCCTTTCATGCACCTGTGGCGCGTGTGTACACGTATAGGGTCAAAATGGTGTGTTTGCAATGAAATAAAGAAGAACCGTAGGATATTAGGTCAAAATAAGTTTAGGTGTCTTTTTGCAAATCTCGGACAAGATCAGTGGTGTAATTTTGTATTTTCTCTATTTATTAGTTTAATTAATAAATATAAAAATTAGATATCCTATAATTTTTTTATCTATTAAAATACTTGTATTTTATAACTTTTATTAACAAAACTGTACGTTAATATAACATTATTTGTACAAATTTTGACAATACTTATTCAATGATACAATTAAAAAGATTTTATTTTAAAACTATCTTTAGAATGTTGATTTATCTTCAAAGAATTAAAATATTTTTTTTTAAGAAAATAATATCATACATGTATGTGTTTTGAAGAATTTATCTTATTTATCACTCTTTTTTTATGTATCTTTTTGGCAGATAAATGCAATATTATGAAATATTTTATGAAAATATCAACTAAATTTTTTTATGTAAAGAGTCTTCATTTGATAATCTAATCTATTAATAAATTGATATTTTTTCATTAAATAATCTATAAAGAAAATTGGGTTGTGCACATATAAAAAAGGTTAAGATATGAGTAATATATTATGTATTCATTTAAATTAAAATTAAGAACTAATTAATGTTGTCACATCATTTTTCCGATGAAATTATTGTAAAATTCGATCATAATGACTTTGTGATGGTCGGAGTATAGTTAAATGACTATGGATGAAATGAAGGAAAGAAAAGTAACTTTTGCGTAATAGAAATAAAGTTAAGTGACCATGAATGAAATTTATCCCAAATAAATACTACTCCCTCCATTTCAAAAAAATAACTTACTTTGATTTGATATAAAATTTAAGAAAATAAAGAGGATTTTTGAATTTTATGATGTTAAATTAAAATTGTGTCAAATATATCAAAATATCCTTTAATCTTGTGGTCCTAAATATTAAAGTATTGCAAAAAAAATCATTCTTTTTTAAATAATTAAAAAGAAAAATATATCATTCTTTTTCAAAACGGAGGGAGTAAATGTAAATGTGAGTCAAACACACACTTTATCCACTTTAATAAATAGTAGTTGATTAAATTAAATTTAGTGTAATAATGATAGTGATTTAGCTTAAAGAAGACTTATGAGCCTCTCCTGCAACGTTGGGGATCTGGGACAAAGAGACAAAAGAGAGTATTTAACGATGTCCCCCCGCCTTATTAGCTCCCATATTAGTCTTCCAGATCCATCTCTTCCCCCCTCTCATCTCCTATCTTAACATTACAGATACCTCTTTCCCTTTCACCCCCATTTCCTATTTCATTCATCTTCATTTCTAATCATTCATTTTTTATTCTGCTTCTGCCCTTCCTCCCACCCCTGCATGCACTTAGGGAGGGCACCGACCTGTTTTTATTTTCTTTTCATTTGTTGTTGATTCAATTTATCCTGATATTTTTTCTTAGATCCATAATTATAAAATTTGAGCGTTTTCATGCATGTTTAAGTAATTGTCGGTGTTGTTAGTTCTGATTTGTGATCTTCCTCGTACCGTGCGCAAGTGGAAGTGGAAGCTTTAGTGCATCGGGCTGCGTTTTTCTTCTTTTCATTTGTTGTTGATTCAGTTTCTCCTGAAGTTTTTTTCGTAGATTGATAATTGTAAATTTTGAGTTTTTTTTTTTAAATTGTCGGTGTTGTTAGTTTTAATCTGTAAGTTTCTGTATTTTTGCGGAAATGAGTTGTTGATTGTTGAGATTTTTGTAGATCTAATGTTTGATTTGATAATTTATTGGTGGATTTGGGATATGAATTGATCTATGGCTAATGTTAGTTGAATTTTAGCGGAGAAAAAGAGGTGGACTCTAAATCTGACTGTTTTTGTTTTAGATCCGTGTAAGATCATGATTTTGTTGATGTAATTGCTTATATAATTTCGTTGTTTTCTGTGTCTAATTAATGATTCTTACCATTTTTCCTAATTATGTGTTCATCGGTGCATATTTGATTGAATTCTGGCGTTATATATAAACAATATCGTATGATCGAATTCTGGCGTTATATACAAACAATACCATAGGTGAATATGGCTTATCAGGTTATAGTAGCAATAAAAGTAGAAGGAACCGTGGGGCATAGGCAACATGCGCTAAATCTTATATCTTTCTTGGGAATCCTTTCTTTGACTAAAACTTTATCCTGTTCCTGTGTCAGAATACATGAAAGTCTGCTCCTTTTTTATGTATTACATTTAGGAATGGAGGTCTGGTGGTTGTTATTTTGCTCATAATTTTGTATATGCTATCAGTTTTTTTGTGGATATTACTGCCGGACAAGTGTTTGCTGAACAGGTTCAGAGAACTACAATATATAAACACAATTAATGAATCTACCTAAGTGCTTTAATACCAAGCTTGTCTGCATGAATCCTCTACATTCTTTCTGCACTACTCAGATCCATTTTATCCTCTAAAATGCATTCAAACTTTTGTCAATTTTGTGCATATTTCTCTACGTGTTATGGATTTGCGTTTATGTTGTGATTAGTACTGGAAGTCATGAACTTTTTTATCTCTTGCAGATTGGAACGAAGGAAAATGGTTAATATTTGTTGTATAGGAGCTGGATATGTTGGGGGGCCCACCATGGCCGTCATAGCACTCAAATGCCCTTCTATTGAAGTGATTGTTTTTGATATTTTTGTGCCTCGTATCACAGCCTGGAATAGCGACCAGCTTCCTATCTATGAGCCAGGCCTTGAGGATAAAGTCAAGGAGTATCGAGGCAGGAACCTCTTCTTCAGCACAGATGTGTAGAAACATGTGAGGGAGGCTGATATCATTTTTGTTTCTGTGAACACTCCTACCAAGACAAGGGGTCTTGGAGCAGGCAAGGCTGCAGATCTAACTTATTGGGAGAGTGCTGCCCGCATGATAGCGGATGTCTCAAAATCTGATAAAATTGTTGTTGAGAAATCAACTGTTCCTGTCAAAACCGCTGAGGCAATTGAAAAGATTTTGACACACAACAGCAAGGGCATTAACTTCCAGATCCTCTCAAACCCCGAGTTTCTTACAGAAGGTACTGCAATCGAAGACCTGTTTAAGCCTGACAGGGTCCTAATAGGAGGTCGGGAAACTCCAGGTGGCCAGAAGGCTATCCAAGCATTGAAGGATGTTTATGCCCAATGGATCCCTGAAGAGCGCATCCTTACCACCAATTTGTGGTCTGCTGACCTCTCAAAATTGGCCGCCAATGCATTTTTGGCCCAAAGAATCTCTTCCGGGAATGCCATGTCGGCTCTTTGTGAGGCTACTGGAGCAAATGTTTCTCAGGTGTCATATACTGTTGGAAAGGACTCAAGGATTGTTCCCAAGTTCCTTAATGCTAGTGTTGGTTTTGGTGGTTCTTGCTTCCAGAAGTATATTCCGAATCTGGTTTGCATTTGTGAGTGCAATGGTCTTCCAGAGGTGGCTGAATACTGGAAACAGGTTATCAAGATCAATGACTATCAGAAGACTCATTTTGTCAACCGTGTTGTTGCCTCCATGTTCAACACGGTGTCAGGTAAGAAAGTCGGCATTCTAGGTTTTGCTTTCAAGAAGGATACTGGTGATACTCGGGAGACCCCTGCAATTGATGTTTGCAAGGGACTGCTGGGGGACAAGGCTAATTTGAGCATATACGACCCTCAGGTAAATGAGGACCAAATTCAGAGAGACCTCTCAATGAACAAGTTTGATTGGGATCATCCTCTTCACCTTCAGCCAATGAGTCCAACAACCATGAAGCAAGTTAGCATTGTTTGGGATACCTATACGGCAACAAAGGATGCCCATGCTGTCTGCATCCTTACAGAGTGGGATAAATTTAAGACTCTTGATTATAAGAAGATATATGGCAACATGCAGTCGGTTACATGCTAAATGTGATAAGTTAGCCGATGCAGTTGCTATTGATGACATTGGTATGTTTAATTGCTAATTTCTCCTCCTTTATCTTTCCTTGGTCCTTTGCCTTTAAATATGTTGGTCTCCAAATTTTAATCTGTTTCGTCTTAAACAAAACCAGTATTGAACATAAGACCTGGCCATCTATGCCAGTTTTATAATTAGCTTCTATAAGCATATCATTATGTGGATGTAAACAGGAAATATATTTCAACTAATTAAAAATGTAAATAGAAACAAACAATTAAAACTGTAAAAGTTACATATCATTTTTTTCTCCACAACAATTAAACTTTTGGCACCCGCAGCATGTAGGGAGCCATTTTTGGATGATATTTGGGCTTTCTTTCCTTTGTCCCTCAGCAATTGGTATTATTGGTATTATTCGCTATTCCAATAGCGAATATACTGTTGCCATAAGGATTCACTAATCCTTTCAGGTCGTACCAAGTTGGTTCGGACATAATCCAACAGACCGTTATTGTGCATCTCCAGAACCTGCGAATATGAATATTTGAGGTGAGTTAGTAATAATATAGTGAGAGGTGTAAAACCTATTTTGTATTAGGTAATTTGATGTGTTGTATCTTACCTAATATTTCTTTGTAGACGATGTTTTTGGTGTATGTTCCTTTTTTTCTCTTTGGCTGCTCTGTCATGACCAAAACCTTTGTTGTTTACATTGATATTCCTCTTGAGATTGCAACGTATAGCTGTCTATGTGAAAAAACATGTTGTGGCAAGTACAATCCCACAGTTGGTATAGTTGGTATTGTTTGTCCCTGTGCTTTGTTAATTGTCATTGAAAAGCATAATCGCACTGGAAATTGTTTTCTAATGAACTTGAATGGGTAACCTTCATTTTCGGGAGGCGAAAGCTGAATTCGTGGGATAAGCACATGCTTGAAAGCATTTTGCCCAATCATTATTTCTGCATGTATGACGTTTTTGTCAAAACCTCTACATATCATTCTTGTGTCATTACATAAGCCATTGGAAGCATCCAAATTTCTTAATAACATGATAGGCGTATTTTTTTTTCAAAACCAATCTGCAAATCAATAAAATGTTATGAGAATGATAATGTTGAGAATTATTTTTAACAATAAGTTTCAACCAAATATTGCAAAATAAGGTGCAGGCAGACTCTAGCTCATATTCAATATCAGGTTTGTGCTAGAAGAATCAGGATGTCAGAGGAGAATCAGGTGCTCCAGAGGCAACTCAGATAGAAGCATGAGTTCACTTTCTTGTACGCTCAACTAAAGGTTAGCATTATATATTATCAGTTTATTTAGTAGTTGTTCCATGCTTTTACCTTCTTAAAATTTGGATTCCTAGTTCTATTTTGCACATCAATTGTATGTGTTTGATCTGGTACTTTTTTGTTTCATGAATAATTAGATTGTGCACTTTAGGAAGTCATATGTGGTATTTGGTTATCAACCTTAGGAAGTCATATGTGGTATTTGGTTATCACTTTGATGTAAATGTTTCATATGCTACATAATCAATATTTCTGTGCTTTTCTGTATATGAGGAAGAAAGTAGCTGGGTATGAGTAGATATGTAAACAAAGAGCAATGTAATAATAATTGGGGAAGGAGACATGCCCATATACTTAAGGGAGGCTAGAGAAAAAGTGAACCTATTTTCACATTTTGTTAGAATGCCTAAATTTGTGTTGTTGCCTGGAATGCTACTGAATTATCCAAAATAGGTAATATGATTCTAGTAAGAGATGTTTTTTAGTTGGAAAGTAAATTTTTGCTTTCTTAATGGAATTTATGTAGCTTTAGGAATATACTGCCACTTTGATATAAGTTTGAATAATATATGTAAGAACATACCTGTGTGGAGGGAGACCGTTTGGTGTGAGAGTATTTAAGTAATCTTCCTGATAATAATTGTTAGTATCATCTTCTGCAGAGTTGAAACTCAGAAACGTTCTACTTTCACCTAGAAATCTGAAATGAATTTCGTTTAGTTGATCAACGTATTCATTTCTGCTTGCCAGAATAGCCCGTTCTGTCATGTATTTTGCACAACTTGCATTTTTATCCATAGATGGAAATATATGTTCTACCAATGTATCTTCTCACCAGTAGTACTGCTCGTATTTTGAATAACCATTTCTTTTGGAAGAAATACCAAATCATCTCTTATTGTAGGCTCTTCTCCATTACCTATATGCAGTAAGAGTAAGAATTCACTGAAAGATGGATCTGCTCTTGCTCTCATATTTCTTGTTAACTTAATCCTTTCCATATGATTCCATAAGTATGATTTTACCAAACTTGCATTTACCGTTTCAGCCTTTGTAGATTTTGGAATTACTGAAGTACTTGACGAAAATCTCCTCCGAAAACCATTACTTTTCCACCAAACGGTTTATTAATGTCCAGTATATCTCTGAAGCTCCTATCAACTGTTTCAATTATCCGACGGCTGGCCATAGGCGCTTCGTCCCAAATAATCAGGGCTTTATGAATCAATTTAGCTCCACCGCTTTGCTTTGACATACGTGTGACAGTCGCATCAGTTGTCTGAAGCGGTATCTCAAATCTAGAATGAGCTGTATGACCTCCTGATAAAAGAGTCGCTGCTACACCACTTGTTGTCGTTGCTAATGCTATCATGCCTCTTGATCTAATATTTGCAAGTAGTGCACGATATAAGAAAGTTTTTCCTGTCCCTCCAGGTCCATCGACAAAGAATAATCCTGATTGTCCAGACTCTATCCTTTCCAATATGATCTTGAATGCTTGTTCTTGTTCAGGATTTATCTTTGTTTGTGCATCCAAGTCTTTTGGAGACACTATTATAGATTTTTCTTCACGTATTTCTCTGCATTCCAATATAATTCCATCATCCAACCTCTGCTCAAGTTTAGGAATGTAATAGTTTTCAATTCTCTTACCCATGCTCTCTAAGAAATGATTTATGCTTTTCAATGTGCATTGAAGTTGAGCAGTACGCGAATTTTCATGTATTCTTTTAAAATCTTCCGACATATCATCATAATATGTATCCCAGAGTATTCTAACATCCGTCGGATTACAATGAACCAAAATTGTTGCAAATAAATTTCTCAAAGCTGATGGCATTTTAAAGACTACGGCCTCACGTAAGCATTCAGAAATACTGTTATCTAGTAAACCTCTTTCTTTTGCAGCTTCCTTGAATGTTTCGCACCTCCTTCCATTAACAGATAGCAAGTTTTCAAATGATGTCGGTCCTAGTACGTGATTCAATAACAATCTCAAATAGTATATTTCACCTTTTGTTGGGTTAGCTGTGACATTAAAATAGAAAGACTTAAGTAAATTGAATTCAAGCATAAAAAATATTAAAAGTAATAGAAAGACTTAAGTAAATTGAATTTAAGCATAAAAAATATTAAAAGTGATTCTATTGGATGCCTTACCAACAGCAATTCGACCAATAACAAATCTTGATTTTCTTGGTGTCCATATCTTACCCAGTATAGATATTTTCGCGCTTCGCTATCAACCGAACAACAACAACAACAACAACAAACCCAGTGTATTCCCACTTAGTGGGGTCTGGGGGGGGGTAAGATGTACGCAGTCCATACCTCTACCTCTGATGAAGTAGAAAGGCTGTTTCCGAAAGACCCCCGGCTCAGGCACAAGATATCACACAAACACATAGTAAAGCACAGAAGCAGATGACAATAATATAAATAAGGCACCCATACGGAATATAAAACAGAGGAAAGCAGAGGAAAGCACACAGATTCGTAATAAGCATGGAACACTGAATACGGCATCATAACAGGAATAAAAAAATAAAAAACCCCCACCAAGTAATTCCCTACACTAGCAACCCAATCTGGCCCTACTCTTCTGCCGTAATTCGCCTCTTCCAGACCTTCCTATCTAGGGTCATGTCCTCGGTGAGCTGTAACTGTTCCATGTCCCGCCTAATCACCTCACCCCAGTACTTCTTCGGCCTACCCCTACCCCGCCTAAAACCATCCAACGCTAGCCTCTCACACCTACGGACCGGGGCATCCATGCCCCTCCTCTTTACGTGTCCGAACCATCTCAATCGTGCTTCCCGCATCTTACACTCCACTGAAGTCACACCAACCTTCTCCCGGATAGTCTCATTCCGAACTCTATCCCTTCGAGTCAGTCCACACATCCAGCGCAACATCCGCATTTCTGCCACCTTCATTTTTTGGATGTGGGAGTTCTTAACTGGCCAACACTCCGCTCCATACAGCAAGGCCGGACGGACTACCACCCTATAGAATTTGCCTTTAAGCTTGGGCGGCACCTTCTTATCACACAGCACCCCCGACGCGAGTTTCCACTTCATCCATCCCGCCCCAATACGGTGCGAGACATCCTCGTCAATCTCACCGTTACTCTGAATCACGGACCCGAGATACTTGAACCTGTCCCTCTTACATACCTCCTGTGCTTCCAGCTTCACTACTACCTCATTCTCTCGCCTCACGTCATTAAACTTACATTCCACATACTCTGTCTTGCTTCTGCTCACCCTGAACCCTTTAGACTCAAGAGTTTGCCTCCACATCTCTAATTTGTCATTTATACCCCCTCGAGTCTCATCTATCAGAACTACATCGTCTGCAAAGAGCATACACCACGGCACCTCCCCTTGAATACGCCGCGTCAACACATCCATTACTAATGCAAACAAAAAGGGACTAAGAGTAGATCCCTGATGCAATCCTGTCCGGACAGTGAAATGCTCTGAGTCTCCTCCCGCCGTCCTCACCTGGATTTTCGCTCCCTCATACATATCCTTAATTACTCTGATATATGCCTGCGGTACTCCCCTCACCTCCAAGCATCTCCACAGCACCTCCCTGGGGACTTTGTCGTAAGCCTTTTCCAGGTCGATAAACACCATGTGCAGATCCTTCTTCCTTTCCCTATATTGCTCCACCAACCTCCGTACCAGGTGGATTGCCTCCGTCGTCGAGCGGCCGGGCATAAATCCGAACTGGTTTTCCGAGATGGACACTATCCGTCTCAGCCTCACCTCGACCACTCTCTCCCAGATCTTCATAGAGTGACTCAATAACTTAATCCCCCTACCGAACATCTTCAAAAATATTTTGTGAGCATGGTTTGTGAGGCGTATTCCCATGCAACAATATATTTTTCAAATTTTGATTGCTCCAATAGCACACTACAATATGAAAAACTATATTAGGAATAATAATAATTGACAAACAAATATATGTAAATATGCATATACTTAATGGTTATTTTTGCATGTAGGGAATGATTTTAATGAGTTATACTCACTATCTGACAACTATTTATTCATTGTTTTTCTTAGCTTTTGAAATTTTCATTTAATATATATATATATATATATTGAACATGGCTAATTTGTATGTTAGATAAGTTAATGACATGACTGGCCGATGTTTGCTCGAATATATATATATATCACGAGTAATGTTGATGTGATTTTTCAGAAAAATAGTACCATTTATAATCAAGCAAACAACATGTACTAATTAGAGATCATAATGGTACAATTACATAATTTTGAAATAGATTTATTAGTCAAAAATGAATAGTCGATAATTTTGTTGCAACTTGCCTATAAAATAACATGTCAATTCCAAACAAATTGGTAAAGAGAATATTAGGTAAAATTCATACTAACTTAACTATCATTTTGTTTTCTTTCACAAAAATCATGTACTAATTTTTCTAACACAAAAATAAAATAACTTTGATTAAACTAACACAAAATTCACACTGTCAGAATATAGTAGTTATGAACCAACTCTTTTATCTTTTTTCTTTTTAAATTTAATAAATAAAGTTTAAAAAATATCATCCAACCTAGGTCGATCAGAAACCCATTTGAAATGTCAATTAAATTATTTACATTTCAAACAATTGCAATTCTCAATCCAAATTAATATATTCATCATAAGTTAAATTGGTATAATTGTTGGATATATATAGCTTACCTGTTTGTTTATTGGGAGATGAAGTTGAAGGTTAATGATGGGAGGCTGCATTTCACTGAGATTGAATTCATAAATTCTTCATAGTGCTTCTAGTGCAGTCACCCATCGTGCATCTTGAAAGCTGCTAATTTCATCGATAACTTTTTCTCCATCATCCGATTCGATATAAACAGCACACCTATCATGACCTTTATATATGTACTTGTAGAGATACTTTATTGCTTTTACTCCCGAACAAAACTCTACGTTGATGTGACAATTACATCTGGTAAGCAAATAAGGATTATATGAAACAACCCACTGATTGTTCATTGTCATGCCTCGGACCTTTTCCCTTTTCCCATCATTTCGCCTCTTATAAATAGGATATCCATCCTTGTAGCGATTTATTACTAAATGGCCGAGGATAGTGATTCTTGCATTGTCCATCTTTCATACATAAATTTGCTGGACGACTTTTTCCACAAGGACCATGCATCATATGCTTGACAACCAAATCATGCAAGATTGGAAATTCTTCTTTATTCGGAAGTTCAGCGGCAATATACTTGTCATAATCGTCTGTCGATGTTATCTTGTTTCCTTGTTCGAGTATCAATAAAAGGTGTATGTGTGGTAGTCCTCTTTTTTGAAATTCAACCACAAAAACATGTGCTGCAACAGGACCAAATATCTTTTTCTTGAATATCTGATCTTTTAAATCTTGTAGCTTTGCTCTAAAGACTCTAGTCACCAAATCAGGTCTGTCTTGAGGAAGTTGTCCTTCTAACAAATTTTCTTTTATCTCCACCCAATCGGGATTATATGTCATTGTGATAAATAGATCTGGCTTTTCAAAATGTTGAACCAAAGACATTGCATCCATATATCTACGACGCATGTCCCTAGGACCTCCGACAAATGATGCTGGAAGTATTACTCTTTGGCCTACTTTAGCTCCTTTAATTTCTCCTGCCAGAATACTGTCAAATATACCCTGTAAAATTTTCCTTCTAAGATTTGATTGCTCCAATCTAAAATATTCAAGTCGTGTTTCCATCTTGATGTACATGTCAACAACAAATTGTTGGGACAATCGTCTGCACAATAACATTATCGTGTCTTCTCCGTGACGTATTTGCAGCTTATAGCAGTAGTACTCTCTATATGAGACAATGTTTACCTCCTCGTCGTACACCTGGAAAATTTTTTAAAAACATTGATATGAAAATTTTAATTACCAAAATATAAGATTCTGTGTAAATTTATTTCAAAACTATACCTTCTTGTTCATTGTCAAGCACCTCATCAGCGAATGCAAATGTAGAAATATTTTGATTGAGGCTTGCAACTCCGATCCCATGTGAACCTTTTTTTGTTTTATGTTGTTTTTGTATTCCTTGGTGCCAACCTGATTCACCATTTAGGAAAAGTAGAGAATACTGGAGTGGGTCATAACAGCCATAATAATGTTTAACTCTATGTATATTGCCTGAGTGCTCATGAACAATAATTTCTCTATCAAATGGTACATTGGGATTGTTGCCATCTATCCAAATAGCAGCAACTTGATCTACTGATGGTTTGTTGTAGACACGTTGATCTAGTTTGGCATTTGAAGCAATTCGAATTTCTAAATTCTGAAAGCTTGAATGATCTTTTAGCTGGCAAAAAAATTGTGCATAAGGATTAACATCCATTATCTGTCTTATTATTGCCACAACTTCTTCGGATAAATTGGCTTCTTTGAGTTTTGATCCTATTGCATACCTTATTTTTCGTGTCAAAAAAGTACAACTGAAAATAACGTGGAGTATCATCATGTGGAATTAAAGAGGGTAGATCATGATATATTTGACCTTGTTCTCAAAAGGTATAAACTCCTTGTCTTGAAGATGTCAGATCATTATCGAGTTGAACACCAAAAGATGTAAATGAAAAAATGTTGTTATATCCTCTAATGTGTTTACGAAATTCTTGTGCTCCTTTCGATCTTGAGAAAAATAAATCGTAGAGTTGAGTTGGAACTACAACATTTGCAAGCTTGATTGATCCACCGTCGCAATAGAAAGTCGGTATTTCATGTTCAAACCTCGTAGCCTGATAATGTGTGCATGGAGGAACATTTTTCAACTTGTGAACAGACAAAATTAATGGTATGTAGTCAATTTCACCTAAATTTATGGAGACAAATTTCAAAAAAAAAAAATTAATAATAAATAGCACAAATAGAACGGATATATCTGTAATTAATAAATTAGTATTGCATTACCTTCAATATCATATCGTTCGGAAAGAGCTTTCAAGAACCAATTTATTCTGCAATTTTTTAGAGGTCTTTGTTCTTCAATATCAAGATATTTTGCGGATTGACCCCTTTTGTTGGCTGCAAAGAGAAGCAAACACTACATGTGTTAATGCTACACTTAAAAGTGTGGGAAAAGTCGAAGATACACTTAAGAGATCAACAATTTCACACAAAACCTCTGCAGACTTGTTGATAATTTTCGAGAAAATATTGGGCTCATAGTTATATATTTTGGTATAACAACTGAGTAGCATGGGATAGAAATTGAAATGTCACAACATTTCCTCAATTTGAATGATATAGGTGGAAAAAGAGACCCCTAACTTCCATACACATTTTGTTTCAACAACATCCAACATTAAGTACGATTATGTATACTTTTCCATATATATATAAAAACTAAACACTTGTTTCACATTTTGAACTGTTAACTTTTGCACTTTAGTACGCTTATGTATTGATTATGTGGGATTACTGTTCTGCTTATTTTCTTTCTATCTTTTTGACAAAGCCTCAACGAACTTATTTTTTGCGAATTATCAGGGTTCAAAGCTTGCCATGACAATATTTTACAAGCACGATTGATTGGTAAGTTGTATTCTCTTTTACTGATTGCACGTTATGGCTCGTAAAACATCACTATTTAATGTAGACAGTTATGTGAGTTTTATGAATGTGGAGTTCCCTGTGGTATTCTTTATGGTTGTGGTGATCTAAAGATAGTTTGAACCACTATAGAATATAAGAAAGGAAAACTAACTGGAATAGAACAAATCAATTGTTGTAAGGAAATAATGTGGCCATTTTATTTGTTGTTTGAGAGGAAAAAGTAAATATAAATTGTGAGCTAGTTAGTACCTGAATTTATTAGTTCACTTTCTTGTTCGTGAGCATTGTTGATTCCATCAGTTAAGTTTGTTGTATTTGCAGCAATGTATTTGTTATACCGTCGAATGGTTCGGGAAATTTTTTCTTGATCTATATTGAAAAAATAACAAATTTTTTTATTATAGTTGTATACAATAGGCTAAAATATAATGAGTTTATTAATTTTATATCTACCTTGTGCCATGTATGTAATAAACAATATCCTGCAATATACAATAAGTGATTAATAACATATATTGTAATTAAATAAAAGCAGACATTATATAATTAGATCAAATTGGAAGCACGCATTTAGCAAATGTTAATAACAAATATTAGTTGATATGCCAACAAAAGTTGCTTATATGGTTTAAAATATCGAAATTCTAAATAAGCGATAACCATCTAGAACTTAAAACTATTTAAGCTTAACCTAAAAAAAAAAGTAGCTAGATTTAG
Organism: Capsicum annuum; assembly: GCF_002878395.1. Taxonomy (NCBI): domain Eukaryota; kingdom Viridiplantae; phylum Streptophyta; class Magnoliopsida; order Solanales; family Solanaceae; genus Capsicum; species Capsicum annuum. Next base: position 182,311,331 of record NC_061117.1, on the reverse strand, counting down.
AATGAAAAACAAGGTGGTCTCTTTTCATAGAGAATAAAGCATCACAAATCCTTTTCAAGTTTGACCCTTTTAGGAGCTATTGGGTCTTCAGTGGCATCCTCGTGGATTCTATCCTTTTGGGTCTTCTTGATTGTATTTTTTGACTCTGTTTCTTCATCTAGTACGTCAACTACAATAGGGTTTTTAACTTTGTGTACTTCTTCACCAATGAAGCGTCGTGCAGCTTGATTTCTGGCATATTTTGCATCAAGCCTGACAAGAAATGTGTATTCTTTTTTGGCACTTAGCATAAAGGTACGATAAAAATGGGGATTCTTCATTCTGTATCAAAGAAGAGTTTATGAGTAAGAAAAATAAATCTGTATTTAGGACTGTTTCTATTAAGAAAGCTTTTTAGAATTGAAAGAATCAAGTAAAAATGAAAAAAAGGACATAAACATAGATGCTAACTGAACTTAATATTTATTATTAGGACCTTTTTTGATGTATAACATTTGTATGCCGTTTAGACACCTAGAATAGGTAAAAAAATTTGATGATTTACGCTCTAGAACAGTAGGATAATTGTTATTATCTCCTCTTCACTTCTAATTTTTATGCTTTTATTCCCACAAAGCATAATGACGATTAAGATTTCGATATTAGACACAAGATATACTTATAATGAGGAAATTTAGCGACCTCTATTTTAAGAAAGAAAAAAGGATCAATGAATCTCGTTATTTTTTAAATATAGAAAACAGTTGCAAGTAGAGAATAAATTACCTTTTCTGATATTGATTGTATGTACGATGACACATCGCAACCAATCAAGTATCGTGCAGCTTCAAACAATGTAACAATACATCTATCAATTTCTGTACTATCAGCAGTCTTTGCAAACCCATCTAGTTTTAGAAGAAACCTAGAAATAGAAAACTAGAAGAAACCTAGAAATAGAAAACATTAAATAGGAAATGATTAGCCCATAATTTGATTTTAAAAATTGCTGAAAATAAATTTGAATCTTTTTGTGGGTTACCTTTCCTCATAACCACTTATTTTCATGAGGCAGTAAGGATGCTTTAAATCGCTACGCTCAATCTTTTTGTAGCATTTGGTGCAAGATGCATAGTACGGATCGTCGAGATTTCGTATATTTCGTATAGTTTTGATTGTTGCATTGAATTTACAATATTTAAGCTACAAATAGAAATATAGAAGAGGTTAGGAGTGAGAATTTTGAAACACATAAATTTTATGAAGTAATTAAAGAACAGTACCTCATTATCGAACAAACGACCCGCGATATATGCAATTGTCAATGTTTTAACTGTGTTAATTTGTAAACTTGGTAGTAGAGTAATGTTTGGGTGTTTTTTCTTTTCAAATAAAGACCTGCAAGGTATTTAGTTAGTACAGCATGATAAGTACATATTTAGTGTTCATTAATAAGAATATGTGAATATATATTACCATCTTCAAATGAAGCGAACTTGTTTGAAAAGGCAACTGTAGAGAAAGGACTTCTGCATTCTTGAACAATGGTGCCGTTGATGAATTCAATCTCGATTTCTTTATTCGCGGAGAGGAAATTAGGATTTCTGCATTCTTGAACAATGGTGCCGTCGATGAATTCAATCTCGATTTCTTTATTGGCGGAGAGGAAATTAGGATTGGCGGGAGTAATGCGGCTGTTCATAATATAACAAAACTGGCCTTGTTCTAATAATGTTTCCCATTTTTTTATTGACTCGTTGAAAAGTATAGCACCAAGTTTTCTGCCCTAAAATATTGTAGAGGTGTTAATTTTAATGGCTGAAAAATGAATGCGAAAAAAAAAAATTAAAGACGAAGTAAGAAAAGAAAAATTCTTACCTCTTCATCAACTAACTTAAGAAGCTTTCGAGTACCGGTTGTTTCTCTATTATATTCTTTTATTGGGCCACTTCCTATGATCAACACTTTTATTATGGACATGCGATCAGATGGCTTCAATGCACTAATTGGAACTTCCTATGATCAACACTTTTATTATGGACATGCGATCAGATGGCTTCAATGCACTAATTGGAACCACTTCGGTAATTGCATCCGTTGCCATAGTAGTCTAAAAAAAGAGTTAGAATAACATTAATGCATAACTTAGATAAATATAAACTGATGAGTTAAGTAGATTGTACTTGAATATGTGAGTTGTCTTCGTATATTTAATAAAAACAACAAATGATACAACTTAAATCAGTAAGAACATAAATTCAACTAATAACACAAATTAGATCGATTACGAATATAAGCTAAATTGTTGGCATAGCAATTAATATTGTATTTAAATTATTAATGGACAAAAAACAATCGACAAAGAAGCTAAGTGAATTGACAAAGAGAACTAAAAAAAGAGAACGGAACCTCGAGATGAGACAAAATTGAGAATAATTGTGGATGAAAGAAAAATATGATGAGGACAGTAAAAAAGCAAAATTAACATGGGTTTTATAGAAGTTGGTAAAGAATACCTATTTTGTATGGGATAAGAATTGTTTTAATCCTATTTTGTATTTAAAAAAAAAAGGGTTGATGGAGTCCGGGAGAACAAATAACAAAGACGAAAATATTTTTGTTTTTTAAATTTGGCAAGAAGCGTAGAAAGATGGAAAAATTTGTTATTAAAACACAACAATTTAATAAGTAGTTTGGGACAAAAAGTGGCTAGGATATTAAATTTGTTAAATAAATATTTTTTTTAATTTTGGCAAGAAAGCGGCGGAAAGATTGTTAATTTGTTAAATAAACATATTTTTAAATTTTGGCAAGAAAGATTGCTTTCTTTTTTTAATTTAAATCTGAGTTTCAAGATGGAACAAGGGATTTTATTTTTTAAAATAAAATTATTTTGAATATTTAGATTTGGGTTTTATCCTGTCCTCTTTTAGTTAGGACTGATTTAATTTTTCGGAAGGAAAGGTATCCTGATTTTGTGAGGAAAGTTTTTTTTAAAAAAAATAGTATTAAAATAATAAGAGAATTGTGAAAAGTCAATTTGTCTAAAGCGGAGACTTTTAATGAAGGGCAAAAAGTTCAAACAATATTTTTAAGGTCTTTCACACTTTTAATATATTATTGATAGATTATAGATTTAGTCATTATACATTTTTTTCTAATTCTAATAGCACTTTGATTTAACGGAAATTTATTTTTATTTTAAAGATTTTATATTTTTATTAAAATCGAGGGCATATTATGCATTTATTAATAAAAGCATATTAGAGTTTGATTTGCATTGTACTTTTAAATTTTTCCTTTGGTTATAGGATAAAATATTAGAACTCATTCGTTGTTAGCAAGACACAAAAAGAAACTGTTGCCTCCATTTTTCATATTTATTTATTTTTGGTAAAATTTGACATTTATATATAATGAAATTGATCAATTAGAAAAGTGTTAAGAAAGTTACTAAGCTCCTCTATATTCTGGTCCGTTTAGTAAGAGGAGTTTTATAGGTTTTGATTCTTGCATATCAATTCAGATATTATTTTCAATGTCTTTCCTGCTTCACTCGACTTCTTCAATAATAAAATTATTGTCGGATCAAATTAGCGAATAAGGTGATGCGTGGATATTAAGATAAAATAATTACATTACTATTCACTTTTAAGATTTTTAAAAATCAATTATTAAAATTCACTAACTTGTTTATTTGATTACATTAGTTGGATATTATTAGAAAACTTTCCTAAATCTAATATAAATGTTATTTCTATTTTGTATATAGATATTCAGTTGTATTTTTAATTTATTTGTGTTGACTTTGTACCAAAGCAAATATTTATTTTTGATTATTTTCTATTAAAAGCAAATCAAATATCACAAATTAACATAAAATACAAAATATGAACCAAAATAAACAAAAAAAAACAAGAAAATAAAAGGTACAAAAATTAAGATCCCTTTTTGAAAAGTTCATTATAAAATGTCCAAATACCTCTTTGATGAAAGTTAAATAGGTCATTATAAAATGTTCAACTTCTTCACTTATTCTATTTTTTATCGATGTTTGAGAGATTCTCTGGGTCTTCTTTGCACTGTTACGTAAGCTTTTTTTCTTTTTTTCTCTTTTATTTTCCTTTTCTGATTTGAGCATGCTTGTGAAAACCCGAGCTTGATGTAGCGGAGAGTGAAAATGATCTTGAATTACCAAATATTTGATGATCTATTTGATTCTTTCAGTATCTTCTTGTTCCTTTCTGTTGTTGTATTGTTGAATTCATGGCAAATATCATGTCGTTTCTAACTAAAAATGATGTAATGTGTCATTATTTGTTGTTGTTTTCTTATTTTTGTGTCGTTTGTTGTTGTTTTGATTATCGTATAACCTTGCATGCATTTTAAAATTTTCAATAGTTCTGTCTTTTCAAATTCATTTATGTCTGATCTAAAATATGAAGAAATAACAATAAGAACTGAAATATGAAGAAATAACAATGAGAACAAAGAAAAGAAGGAAACGACAATATGAGGATTGCAAGTTGGACAAAAAATTTATTCATAGATATGTTGTTGTTGACCAGTTTAAACACAGTAAGTTTACCTATTCATATAACTTTTTGATTTCCACTTTTAAAGTGATTAACTAATGTAGATTTTAATTGAAATATATTTTGTAAGCATGTAGTTTTGAAGATGAGAAAGTTATAATTATGAAATGTTGCACTTTGTTTTATGGTATATAACAATTTGGTCTGCTGAATTTGTTGTATATATGTTTCATGTCCTGTAAACACATTTCAATTTTCTATTTATTAACTTCATCATATTTTGTAGCATTCAATTTGTGCTCATGTTGGAGCAAGTATGCAGCATCGTGGCTTTGCTAAATGTGAGCAGGTTAAGAAAATGTTATAGGATTTTGAGAGATAAAAAATGCTTTCTTAGTTTAAAAAAGAATGACCTACTTTGACTTGGCACAAAGTTTAAGAAAATAAAGAAGATTTTTGAATCTTGTGGCATTAAATTAAAGTAGTGTCAAATGTACCATAATACCCTTTAATCTTGTGGTCCTAAACATGTCATGTGGAAAGTTAAAATTAAAGTATTGTCAAAAAAAGGAAAAAGATCATTCCTTTTTAAACACACTAAAAAGAAAGGTAGGTCATTCTTTTTTAAACGGAGGGAGTAATTCTTTTAGTGAATAAGGAACACAATTACAATACCTGGTATTTTTCTTCATTCTTTGAAATGGCTTTTTAATGAGCTTGTTTAAATTTTTGGATTCATATATATCGATTAAGATTATCAATAGCTTTTATGAGTCAACTGAGACTCTTCCTTAGAGTTTCGGTACTAACCTCTCGATCTCCGATTCATGCTTATATGCAACTTTACTTTTTCGTTTGTTAGTTATAAATTAGTCATTTGTTATTTTCTGCAGATGAGTGTAGATCAGTTTGCTTCACAATCTTTCTCTTCATTAAGTCTCTTCATAAATATCCAAAATTCAAGCATAGAATTTGAAAGCAGTGTTTAATTCGTCACATAGAGAAGTGTACCTTACCACCATGGTTAACAGTAAGAATCTTTATCTATGCAATCGATTATATGAATCATACATATGTATATGTCCACACAAATATAATAACTATTGTGTTTTGAATTATGTGGTGCTCAAGCTCCCACATCCACTACAACTTGTGCATTGAGGTTTCAAGCATTCAAAAGGCTTAATAAGAAAAAAATTAAAGAATACATAATTATGCACTAAACAACAAATTTCATTCTCAAATATAATCGATTATTACTAAATATGTAAAAACATACTTGTGTGGAGGCAGACCGCTTGATGTTAGACTTGTGTACTATTTTTTATTTCTTACTATTGTTTTATATTTTTTTTCTTTAAAAAAAGGGGCACATATCAAATATTGACACTTTGCTTTTAATAAAGATCTATTTTTATTCTTAAGATGGCACATTGTTACCATATTTAGTATAGGTTGTTTGTGTTGTATGGACATTTAACATAGTGTATTTATTTTTGTAAGCAGATGAATAATGAAGCTTTATTGCTACACTTATCTATCATTTGAGTGTCTGAAGTGTATGGACTTTTTAACCTTTATAGTTCGTGATAATTTTTTTCTTGCATGTGTTGAATAGGTTGCTAGAATTTGTTTAGAGCGTGGTGTTAAATTTGAGTAATACTATTATCAAATTACTTGTTCTACATGTCAATTAAATTTCTCAATAAATTTTTCAATAGATACAGTAACTTTCTCCTTTCTTTCTTTTTAATTGCAATGGAATTTCTCCATGTTCCTGTTCTTGCTTGCAAGTTTCAACAATGGTTGTGTTCTTATTCCTGTGTATATATTTTTCGATTAATTTTGCTCATACCTTCTTTTATTTTGTATTCATCGGTTTTTCCTTTCTGGACTTCTTCTGGATGTTGTCGATGCTTCTCAATTTAGCAATTCAATGACATTTTTGGGTAAAATTTATGAGTATAACTGAAAGGCGATAACAATAAAGTAATAGATGATGGTAGTAATTGTCAACCGTATAGTAGTTTGGA
>NC_061117.1:182281804-182301784 GCF_002878395.1 Capsicum annuum | reverse complement strand
CGTATAGTAGTTTGGAGTGTTGCATAGCTACTAAGAAAATTGTATTTGTTTTAAGATTGTTCTACCTTTAATGACAAATTTAATATAGCATTTTCAAAATCGTGAGTGATTTGACATGTTATTATAAAGTTATTGATGAGTAAAGGGTTAGATCAGACTTTATTTCTACATAAAAGCAGGCTACTTGGGGGTTCTAACTTCCTATAGAGAATTTGTAGCACACACTTTGATCCCTATAGGGAATGAGCAAGAATGAAATGAGATGATAAGGCGCCTTGGCCTCCCCCATTTTAGAAGAAACTGCATCCAAGACGAATGTTCTATGTGTTCTTTGAGCGGCCTTATTTCATAAATAAAAGAAAAGAGCTAGGATTTCCTGATGCTACATAGGAACAAATATAGAAAGTTATTATAGACCAAAAAATTATTGTTAGTAGAATCTGAACTATATTATTGCACTTTGTTGATCAAAAATAGATAATTTGAACCAAAATATCATCTTGAAAATTGAAACTTTGAAAGCAGAAAGCGCATTTACATAATAAAAAATATTATTAATTCATCATGACAAACTATTTGATGCACACACAGATTTTGAATCGATCAAAATTTTAAATGGACAATAAATTCAAAGTGTACCTGTTGAAGATAGAAAATAATGTGAAGAATAGAGTGTATTAGCGGATACATGGGTTCTCGATACTCAATGATGTGAGCATGTGATATTTTGTGCTTTTGAGTTATTCCATCTGGGTAACTAATAAATTGAATCGAATTGAAAAAGAAAGCACCAATGTGTGGGTTAAAACACAAAGCTAGTGAAGAAGACCTCGAAATTGGAGCTCTTTTTATGGAAGAGTTTGAAAATTGACAAAAGCAGAATTCATAATAATTTGTATTTGGACAAAGAAAGAACTCTGAAATAGTTGTTTTGCCAAAATAAAGCTACGATTTATTTTTTTAAAAAATATAACATTATTATTGTTGTAATGTAATATATTAGTAGTGTTTGAGTATAATTATAACTTTGTTATCAAAATAAGACTGTATAACCTAAAGAACTACGACAGTTGCACTTTTTTTAGACCAAGTATAATTTAGTTAGAAATATGTGTTATAATCAATATTTAATATAAAAAAAATAATAGAAAAAGGTGAAAAGACGATTTTGTCTAAAGTAAATATTTTTAATGAAGGATAAAAAGTTCAAACGATATTTGTAAGGCTTCACACTTTTAATATAACTAGTTTAGGATACGTGCGTTGCACGTGAATTTTTATTCTTACAAAAAAAATACATAAATATATAATTATAAGAATGAATTGTGTGTAATATAAATTAACGCTTAAATAAATATAATATTCATTTAAATGAAGAGATAATATTAATACATTGACACAAAATTTGTATTCCAAGTAAATTGAATATTTTTTGAATTTGCAAGGACAATGAATATATATTATTTAGTTAATTATATAGTATATGTCCCTGGCTAATGTGGAAAATGACTAAATATGTGTGTTATATATTTCATCAAAATAAAATAAAAAAAAGATACTCATATTATTTTCAATATCTCTATCTAAAAAAACAAACAAATATAATAACTAAAATATAAATTATTAAGATTAATACCTTCATCAAATACTCTATCTTGCAAACTTAACAAATTTTAAAAAACAGAAGATTCACATTTACAAAAATCTAATCTAAAAAACTTTTTTTCCTCTAGAAAATAGCTATATAATAAATAAATAAATATAATAATTAAAATATGAATGATTAAGAAAACCTTCATCAAATACTTTGGTTACATGCCTTTTGTTCAAAAAATCTCTATTCAAAAAATAAATAAATATAACAATTAAAATATGAATGATTAAGATTAAGACCTTCATCAAATACTCTGTTGACACACCTTAACAAATTTTTAAAAAGAAAAGATCTAGATCTACAAAAAGTATAGTTCAAAAACTTTTGCTCCTCTAGAAAATCTCTATCCAAAGATTAAAGAAATATAATAATTAAAATCTGAATAATTAAGATTAAAACCTTCATCAAATACTTTGGACACAGACCTTAACATTAAAACAAAAAATGTTCAACTCCTTGTTATCCTTTCTGCAACTTTAGTCTCCAAGCTCCCTTTTGCTCCAACAACTTCTTCGTGACCATCATACACTTTTTTCACGTGAATAAAGAAATATGTTCATTAGTTAGAAGTCCAAACTTTTAGGAAAAAAATATAATCAAAATCGAGTTTCAATTAAACGTAGAAAGAAACAAAAACAATCTATCTAAAAGATAATGTCATAAAGTTATCCTCAACCATTGTTTTGTTTTTCTGCTTTCTAAAGCTAATGTTTCTGTAAAGTTGTAGAAATTCCTTGTCAATTCTACAGTCAATATGTTCACATCCCTAAATATGATTTATAACTTTGTGTTAAAAATTGTAATGCAATACAAAATTAATATTATCAAACTTAATCGATTTACATTATAAAGTACAAGTACAAATCCATTTGAAAGACATCAACAGAAATTGTCTATGAAGTTGATAATAATTAGTTATTGTACATTTCAAGAACATACAAAGATTTTTAAAAACTTACCTCAAATTACAAGCAAATTTAACTTATTAAAAGTTTAGAAAACTTACCTCAAATCACAAACAAATTTGTATCTTTAATCATAAGATATACTCCATCCGTTTCAAAAAGAATGACCTGCTTTTCTTTTTAGTCCGTTTAAAAAAGAATGACCTCTTTCCTTTTTTGGCAATACTTTAATTTCAACTTTCCATCTGACATGTTTATGACCACAAGATTACACATTTTTGTACATTTGACACTACTTTAATTTAAAACCACAAGATTCAAAAGTCTTCTTTATTTTTTTAAACTTTGTACCAAGTCAAAGTAGATCATTTTTTTTTAAAACGGAGGGAATATCAAGATTCCATAAAAAACTTCGCAATTAGCAACTTTCTCAAAAATACATAATGATTTATTTATTGTAAACTTCAAGTACATACTAAAAGTATAGATAACTTACCTCAAATCTCAAACAAATTTATTTCTTTAATCATAGATACTATCAAGATTATAAATATCAAGAACATGCTAAAATTTTAGAAAACTTAGCTTAAATCATAAACAAATTTATCTCTTTAATCATAGATGCTATAGTCACCCTAGAGCCCTAAAGCCATCACTATAGTCAACATATTAGAATTTGAATTCATCAATCAACTGTAAGGTACTACATAAATTGTAAAAATATAACAAAACTTATCCTCCATAATAAACTATGTTTTCTTCTCAATTTAAGCATTTAAGATTAATTTTTAAGTATAGACATACTTCAGGATCCATCCATCTATAAGTTTCGATCTATGTTGTCACAACATTGATTTTTACCTTCACCCTGACAACACCAAAATCAACCACTTTAATGACCTTAAAAGAGACATTAGGTAAAATTTTATGCTATATTGATCTTGACTAAGCTAACAAAAGATACAACATGAATGTAATATTTTTGCGTACTCAATTAGAAAATACAAAGCCTTAAAAAAAGGTATATTGGATAATTTAATACTTAGTCAATCATCATTGAGTGATTCTCTTGAAAAAATTACTACATGATACCATATATAATAGTTGTACCTTTGTTGCACACATTCTTTGTAATGCAAAGGTCTCTTAGTATATCAATATATATTCCCACCTAGTTCTTTTGGCCTTCTCACCATTAAAATAGAGAATGATCATCTGAAATCACAGTACTAAATCACATCAACTCCGATATAATATAGATTTTCTGCATTCATAAACATAGTCAAGATTTCATACATTAAAGAATATAAACTTAAAAAGAAAATATAAATCTTTCCTGAAGAAAAAAAAACGAAAAACAATTCGAGTGCTTTCTATATAAAACAAACACGAGAAATAATTCTTTCTCTATATATATACATAGATATATAACAAATTATAAACATATACTTGATAAGTAACAGGGTAAGAATCAGAGAATGCTCTGGCAACACTTCTGCTGCATCCATTAACGTTATTCCTACAAAATATTGAGCTAAAATAACTTAAAACAGATTAAAAAGAGGTGAATATTTAGAAAACACAAGCATAAGTAAACCAAATAAACTTCACTAACTAAAATAAATTATAACTCATTGAAAATAAACAAATAAGCACAATACTAAAAATTTATAAACTCAATTTTTTGAACGATGATAAAACTAAGTTGTGAGAAAATATTGAGTTGTTGACATAAGCTCAGCAGATCACGAATCCATGAAGACTTCGCCCAATTTTGTCTCTCACAAGACCCCTTGTTCGCAAATTACATTACAATTTGTCAATTATGATAAGTACAGATGTGAAAGACGATGGTAAGCAGACTGTTGTTTTTCATGATGAGATTCATTCAGATGTGAAACACGATGATAGTAAACAAGCTCTTGTTGAGATTCATGCAGATCATGTGAAACACGATGATAGTAAACAGATTCATGTTGAGATTCATGCAGATGTGAAAGACGATGGTAAGCAGACAGTTGTTTCTCATGTTGAGATTCATTCAGATGTGAAACATACTCAACATGATGGAGATGAAGAAGATGAAGAAACTTTAGAGGAGGAGCTTCCTTATATACCTGAGTTGAAAGACTTCTACAATCTGCTTTGAGTTTATAATTTGAATCCGACAGTTGAAACCGCAGACCTGTATACAATCTTCTCGTTGTTTGAAACGGTGATAACTGTTCAAGTTTTTAAAGATGACAAGACTGGATATAGCCTCTGCTATGGTTACGTTGAGTTCCAGGACAAGTTGGACTATGTGCAAACATATTTTACATGAATGATTGGGATTTTATTGCTAGTCAAAAGGTACATAAGGTTAGGAGTTCTTTTTATATTAGGAGACATTTTTTTTATCATTTCTTTCAATATATTTTAAAATTTATATATTTATTTTTTTCCTTATATTTATTTTATTAAATTTATAATTTAAATAAGATATGCAAAAAAATAATTTTACCTAGAGAAAATTTTTTTAATGATAGATAAAATATTTATAAACCCTTCACACTTTAAAGATAACAGAGAGAGATATATATAATATAGATATAGATAGCACCAATGAATAGTCACGAAGGATTTAAAATAGTGTGTTCTATGGATTTAAGGGTTCAGTTGAGTTGACAGAGGTGAGTTCAGAATACAAACAACATACAAGGGTCTACTAAAAAGACTGTTTAAAATCAGTATAAGTTCTTCAACAAGAGGAGAGAGATCTGAATTTGGTGATACTGAAAAATCATGGCTTCAAGTTCAACGAAAAACAGTCCGTTATTACCCATGACGACGGATATCGATTCACCACCGCCGCGGACGGAGGAGAAGCTCTTCAAAGGATCGGCCATGACCAAACGCGGTGCTTATGCTGCTATCTCTTACATGTCCTGTGCTGGTATACATACTTCCTCTTTCTTCCTTCCTAATTTTTCTCCTTATTTATTTTCCAATCTCTTCCCGTTGACTTAGCCAAATTGCGTTTTTCAAAGTATGCTTGAGGAATGTGCGTCCTTCTGTAATTGTTTTCATTTTTCAATTTTCTTCCAATACTTTGAAACTTTTTGAAATTGCAATTTTTAGAGCTAGAAATACAGTTGAATTATCTGTTTGATTCAAATTGAGAGGTTATTTATTGATAGCGAGTTGAGTGATTCGTCGTGGAACCAAGTGTGTTAGTTAAACGGTTGAATTTTGCCCTTCTCCATCACTTCGAAGAAACTAGTATTGCGATCATTTAGAGCCAGCACGGGTATTGCTTCTATCCGTTCTATTCAAATCAAAAGTTTATTTTGTGGATGGCAAGTTGAGTAATTCATCATGGAATAAAGTATTATTCCAAATTGTATTAAGAGTTGTGCTCTGATTCATGTTTGGTGTTACTGATGGGAAGTTCTCTCACTGACTGGGTCATTATTGCTTAGTTGTATTCCACTGTCTGGTCAGCTAGCTGAATGGGATTAAAATTTGTTGAACTAATTAATATTGGTGGAACTTAGATTTGGTTAGGTTGAATCTAATAATTTGTTGACTCATGTAGAAGCTAAAGATGTCAACTTTGCTAGTTGGTTGTAGCCCCATAAATCAATTTTTGGTTAAAAAATGGAAAGTTCAACTATTCTGCTGTCCTTTGACAAAAACTTCTTTTGTTTTATCTTTACTTTGTATCGTTATTCTTTTTGCTATCTCTTCTTTCAAATTTTTAAGAAGACGTAAAACAATAAATCAATCATAAGAAAATGGAAGGTTGTCCACATAACAAATTTATTGTAGAATTAGCAGTTATGCTTATTAGTTGATGAAGATTCTGATGGTGTGGAATCCATTTTCACTTCTGAAGGCTTGGGTGCAATGCTTCAATCTTCAAGAGCAAACCGTTCATCCATGTACCATGTTTAAATTTTCACTGTTATTAAATAGTATTAGTAGCACAAAATCTTTGAAATATCAAGCTTATATGCCTTACACATCAAATGCCTTAGGTATTGGCCAACTCATTAGAAAATACTGACATTCATTTATATTCTTTTCAAGTACTTCTTCCATTTAATTTTATGTCTTAGTTTGACTAGACACGTAGTTTAAGAAAATAACAAAGGTTTTCGGATCTTTATCGTCTTAAATTAAAGCTGTTTATAATTTATCATAGTTTTCTTTGAATCTTGTGGTTTTAAATATACCAGGTGAGATATTGGAATTAAAGAGTTACTAATATAGAAAGTGACGTTCTTTTAAAGACATACTAAAAAGGAAAGTATGATACATCTAAAACAAAGGAGTATATTTCCTTTCCTCTTATATATCAAAATCTCATGCTTGACTTTCTCAGCTATTGATGGCATGATCACATGTTCTTTCAGATGAATTTATCCATCATTATGTAGTGGGGGATGTTCAGGGATTGGATAGGAAAAAGATTTTTACAGAATTCGTTTATACCATCTAAAATGTCACTATCTTTATACTGCACCAAGTGTTCATTAATATGTTCATTTAATCTTGATACTGCTAGGATTTAGACCCTTTGTTTGTTCTTTTTAATTATTTAGCATTTTTACCAACAAATGTGTTGATTATCTTGGGTACTTTATAAATGTTGATTAAATCGTGTCTATTCAAGCATCCTTAAAATGTCATATTTTGTCAAATGATAGACATGTTTGAAGACTCCACTTTTCTTTTGCTGTGCTTTTTCCCAAGTCCAGATTGTTTGGTGTTATAAATGGATGAATTCCAAGGGATAAAAGTAAGTGGATAAGGAAGGTCCAACTTACTCTTAAATTTAACTTAAGATGGACACTTGTGTTATTAGGAATCATAGCATTTATGTCCATTGGAGTTGTCTTTCTAGACAGTATAAGCAACTACTCAGTAGTAAATGTATAGAATTACTAGGTGTTGTATCTTTGCCACATATTATACTATCTGATTTAGACGAATAGACCATATTTGTGTCTTTGTGGATATGACTATTGTCCATATATATGCTACTCTAGTGTATTGGGAGATTAACATATTTTTGTTTTTGTTGGAAATCCAGCAACTTTCTTTGCATTAATCAGTAAACAACACAAAACAGAAATAACTATTCTTTATTGTCACCAACAAGTAGAATAAGTTTTACAAATAGAGAATGAAATTCTAGCATCCAAGGTATTTCAAGGAATCTTAACCTCCAAATCTGCCAGTGAAAATCCTACATAAAAATGATTGTCTTCCCTTCTTCCTAAACAACGTAACTTAAAATAACTGCATAAAACTGCAGTTAACTACTAGAAATACAGGCACATAAATATTATATAAAACAGTAATATTTAGGCCTTATTTTCACCATTTTTCGACCTTAGTAACAGCAGGTCTAAAACTTTCCCTTTTCTTTGTTGGTAAATCCATGTGTAAATGCCATCTTATTGATGATATTCTAGAACTTACTGCAAACAAACTAAAGTCTTTGTTCTTTATCACACAGTTGAAAAAGTAAAGCCAAAAAGTTTCAGTTTTTGACTTCGATTCCTGAATGGAAACATTAGAATGCTGAAGATAAAGACTCAATAAGATCCAATTGTCTGTTGTTGCTTTATTCTTAATGTCCAATTCTGGATGTTTTTTTTTTCCGAGAAGGTAACAATTATTTCTGGATGGTAGTCTTTGTCCAAATTTTGCACTGTCATTGGTTAATCATGTTCATTTGGGTCAGCGGACTCCACTGAATTCTAAAAAATCGTTAATTGGTGTATATATCAGGATGTTTAGTTGAGAAACCAGACACTTAATAATATGACCTCAATGACAAGAACTTAGGGCATAGCCATTGATGACTAGGAGTGATGCACGGTTCCATTAAGCATCACCTAACATAGAAGAATCTCAAATTTGAGTCAAGTGCCGAAGTATAGTTGTCAATCTTGAAATCAATTCTGTCAGATCATTTTGGAGGAATATTGGAACTTCCTTTTTACCTTTCTAAGCATTATATTGCTTAAGTTGATTTATTCCTATTGTTTATGAAGGTACGTCTTGGTTCTCCATAATTTATATTTCCTTGTGGTTTCCCGTTTGCCTTCAAGGATGTTTCAATCATGTTCTTTTTGAGAAGCTTGCTGTAGTCGTTTTATTGCACTGCTTGATGCTTACAAAATTACCTTAAATTTACTTGCAGTTCTCTTGGTATTGTTCAATAAGGCAGCTCTTTCTTCATACAACTTCCCATCTGCAAATGTCATCACATTCTGCCAGGTACCTAGAGACACTGTTTTTAGCAGGGATGCCTTGTGATCTCCGCATTGGACCACACACTATTTGTTCATTTTCCTGGGCTGGTTACAGACATTTGGTCTATAAGCAATTTGTCTTCAACAACAACAAACAACAGCGACGACCACAACAATAACATACCCAATGTAATCCCACAAATGGGGTATAGGGAGGGTGGTGTGTATGCAGACCTTACCCCTACCGTGTGAGGGTAGAGAGGCTGTTTCTGACCTTTAAATAGATTTTCAATTCATCATGCAAAAGATCTGGTACATTTCTTTAGTTTTACATAGTTACCAAATATTTTACATTATTAAAATCTCCATATAGCGTCTTTATATTTTCAAATGAGTTAAGAAACTTGTAATTAACAGGAGTTGTTTTTCTTCATGCTTTTCAAAAGTAATTCTTTGTATCAGTTGGCATCACTGATTTGATATATTTAACCTCTTGTCATCTGCAGATAATATGTTCATGTTGTTTTCTTTATCTCTTAAGACGGCTGAAGCTCATTTCTTTTCATTTGAGTGAATCTCTGGCTACGCCTGACAATTTTAAAACGTTTGTGCCACTGAAGACAGTAATTGATAGTTTACCTGTTGCTGTGACCTATCTTCTCTACATGGTAATTGCTTCATTTAGTATTGTACTTTTATGCTATTATTTCCTCAAAGATCAGGAGTTCGCATCTCACCAAAAGATTTTATGTGATCTCTGGTTCTCCTTGAAAGCTAGTCACGATGGAGTCTGTTCGGGGAGTAAATGTACCCATGTACACAACCCTTAGGAGGACAACCGTTGTGTTTACAATGATTGTGGAATCCATTCTTGCAGGTCAGAGGTACAGTCGTCCTATTATTGGAAGGTAAATATCCTTTTTCTCTTAGTTCTGTGGCGGGAGCTACGTCTACAAACTATGCGATCTTGAGATAAGCAACGAAGAGAAGTTCTTTACCGGGAATCAGAATATTAGAAATGGAAAATGGCCTAAAATGCCCTTCAACTATGTGAAATGATGCAAAAATGCCCTTCGTCTGCCTATTGGGGCTATTTTGCCTTTTATCTAAGAAAAAATTATATAATATCACAACTTATCTTTATTAGACTACATGAAATCCCTATCATTTTTATTAATATTTAACCAAGTAAATAGTGCATAATATCAATTTTTTGTTATTTTAAATTGATCTGATAAATAAAAAGAAAAACAACATAAATAGCCATTTTTAAAAAAATATTACATATACATAGCCGTATTAGTTGGTTGTTAGATATAGTATATAAAATATTTACTTTTATAACAGATTTTAATATATAGAAAAATGATTATAAATTAAATTTTTATATTTCTTATTTATTGCCTATTTTTATGGAAGTCACTGTTCATTCATTTTTTTTATACTAATATCAAAATTTTATATTTTCATTTTTATTGTCTGCTTTCACGATGCCTAATATATGGTATATTTATACCATAAAAATTCATGATACATTTATATATTATACAAATTGTATTTATATCATAAAAATATATGGCATATTTATACCATGTAAATTCTATTTATATCATAAACATACATGGTATATTTTAGATATAAAAAGTTTATACCATGTAATATTGGAAATATATATTTATATTTAATAAATAATTTTTTAACAAGATAAGTACTTCCAACATAATTAGATATATCACGAATATTTATCTTATAAATTATATCAAAAATATAATAATAATCTGACTTTGACATAAATTATATTTATACAATAAAAATACATGGTATATTTGTACTTCCAACATAATAATTTTTTATTCCATAAAATATTTATTCATAAAAAATTATGGTTAACCCATTACATTAGAATTAAAAATATACGATAATGAAATGATACTAGATGATTAACATACATGAAAACAAAATGAAACATACACGAGCAAATAATGGAATACTTAATTTATTTAAAAATATTTGAATTTTGAATATAAGAGAGAGAGATTTGAAAGCAGGGATTATCTTTTTCACTTTTAATTTGAAGATTGAAAATATATCTCTTAAATTAAGGTGAATTGATAATTAGTTATAGCATAGAATTAGGAATTATAATTATCTTTTCTGATTTTTTAAATGGCTATATATATAAAAAAAAACTTTTATTTTTGTAATATTGGAAAAGTCTTACTATTTCTGTAATTAAGTTTTAAGGATGGTATTTCCATGTAATTTGCCTAAATAAAAGGGCAAAATAGGCCCAATAGGTAGACGAGAAGGGCATTTTAGGCCCAATAGGTAGTTGAGAAGGACATTTTAAGCTCAATAGGTAGACGGAAAAGGCATTTTAGGCCCAATCGGTAGACGGAGGGCGTTTTTGCACCATAGGGCATTTTAGGCCCTTTTCCGTATTAGAAATAATGTTTGAAACTTTAAATTCTCAAAGTTTGTTCAGTAGAGGATATTTGGATTAATCTTTCGCTTTCTATTAATTAATCCTGTCCTCTCTCGTATTCTAAATTTTATGAGCGGAGAAGGGCCAAATATACCTCTGTACTATCAGAAATAGTTTAAATACATCTCTTATTATAATTTTTGTCCAAATATGTGTTTTCTGTTATATTTTTGGTCCAAATATACCCCTTCCATTATACCTTGACACAAATTTGCCCTTAATTTTGATGGAGGAATACGTGACGAGGTTTGAATGAAATGACTCACCCCCTATTTCAAAAACACACTCATTTAACACATCCCTGATCCATTCCCTCCGCTAGCTTTGAATTCTTTTCTTTTCATATTTTCTATTATAAATTTCTTTTGCCTTCAAATCATCACATGTTATAATCCGTTGGCTTTTAGTTTTTCAGTTTTCTCTAAGAAAAAGACATATGTACTTCTATATTTGTTTGGTTTACTAATTGCAATTTATAAATATCTCTTAAATACGTTGGCCAAGTTAAACATTGCTATCCCACTAAATGAAAAATGTCAGTGGCTTGGAGGGAAAAATAAAACAACTCACTTTGTAAACAACACTGAACCAGAAAAGCATTATCTTACCAACTGAAAAATTTTACAATGAAAAAAGAATCTTAAACAAGTAACATTTCCTATTAAATGGGTAAATGTGTTCGTTATTAAGTACTTATTTTAGACCAAAAAAATGATACCTCATTGTCCATTCCGAGAAGAATAATTAATCAATTATAAAAACGAAGAGTAGAAAAGGTCATTGCTTGGAAAAAAAGATAGAGCATTTCAAACAAATGTTCAGAATAACTACTCTGATTGAAGAGAAGAAGAAGATGCAAGAAAAGAGCTCAAAGGGAAGGGAATGGCTCATAAATGGATTAAATAGGTGGATTTTGTAAAGGGATCGTTAAAATTTGGAGTGAGTCATTTGATTCTAAGCTTGCCATGTGTCAGTCAAAATGAATGGCAAAATTATGCTAAAGTACACTGGGAGGCGTATATTTGGACCAAAAGTATAACAAAAGGGGTATATTTAGACCTTCAGTATAATGACCGGGATATTTAAACTATTTCTGATAGGCAAGGGTATATTTGGCCTTTTATGCTTTATGAATTAAAGTTGCTTCCCATATTTTCTTATTTAGTCTTCTGGTTCACCAATGGTTTACTTTCACATGAACTAAACAATTCCTATAAAGAAGAAAAATTTAATATGAAAATACAGTGACTAGAGGAACCGGTTTAATGCTTCACTTGTTCCTTTATATTGTTTCTGGAAACAAGACTAATAACTCTGGGAAAATGCAAGTTTTATTGGACTTGAAATGCTTAAAGTTGAAACAAGGCTTATTACTCTGGGAAAATGAGATGTGACAAAATGCATAAAGTTGAAAACTGATTGCTTAACCTAATAGCCTAATGGGAACCAAATACATGGCTGTATTCTGTTGCTTCATTCGTGTTTCTGAAAGCTACAAGAAAGAATAGAAAGTTTGTTTCCTTTTGTCTCTGTTCTGTTATATTTCTAGAAATTAGTATTAAGAGGCTATTAAGGGGGTTATAATTTAAACACCAAAATGGCATTTTTGGTTCATGTATGAAGTTATGCAGGGATTATAATCAAACGATTCTGATACAGGGATTTATAATCACAAAGTTATGCAGTGTGTATGCTTCTTTTGGCAGATGTTTGGTTCATTGCATTAAAATTGGGACATATGGTGTATGATGTAAAATGTTACAATTTTACCGTTATTTTTTAAGTAAATAAAAACTTGAAGACGAAATCAAAATTATTTTTCTTTTAGG
Source organism: Capsicum annuum (assembly GCF_002878395.1). NCBI lineage: Eukaryota > Viridiplantae > Streptophyta > Magnoliopsida > Solanales > Solanaceae > Capsicum > Capsicum annuum. The sequence continues at coordinate 182,288,663 of NC_061117.1, read as the reverse complement.
TGTTTTATCCCCATAAAGCTAATATCGGTATAAGTTATCCAATTTTACAAGTATTAAATTTATCGGTATTGCTTATATCAGAAACAAAGTGCCAACAAAATGCGGTGTAAAATAATTGTAAAATTTGAGAAAGAAGAATGGGCTTTTTTTTAATATCAGTATGTGGTTGCATCCCATGAGAAGTTATGGATCAAGCTCATCTCCATTTCTCATCCTCTCCATTTACCCGAGTTCCTATTTAAATATCAAATTTAAATAGGACAAGTGTCATAAATTTAAATAGGAACCTGGTGAAATGGAAAGGAGATGAATGGAAAGGAGCCTCATCTGGGGCATCCAAAGCTAACCTCTCACCTCCAAACTGGGGCATCTGTGCCCCTCCTCCTCACATACCCAAACCATCTCAACCTCACTTTCTGCATCTTGTCCTCCACCGAAGTCATTCCCACCTTCGCCCGAATAATCACTTACAATAGCAAAAAATATTCTATACCTATAATTACGCCAGAAAAAGGAAAAAGAAAAATGCTAGAAAGAGGAAAAAAAAAATCTCGTAAAATTATGCTAATTCATAACACAATGGACAGTATTATACCAGGATTAGGAAAGAATTTTATATCAAGATCATTTTCCTAATCCTTCTGACCAGAGAAGACCCTTAGGGTGTGTTTGGTATGGAGGAAAACATTTTTCGGAATTTTTTTGTTATTTTCTCATGTTTGGTTGGACAAAATTTTTGGAAAACATTTTCTCTTGGAAAACAAACTCGTAGGAAAATGACTTCCTTAATAGAAGTAGGGAAAACAATTTCTACAAGTAACATTCTATGTTTATGCTATCCTCCCATCCACCCAATCCCTACCCCTTAGCCATCCCACCCCCTCACCCCGAGGCCCCATACCCCACCTCCTCCCACCTCTATAGTTTTCTGCAGATTACATAAAAATGTTTTCGTGATAACTTTTTTTTCCTTGCTTATCTAACACTTGAAAATAAATAAGAAACCAATTTGTTTTCAGAGAAAATATTTTCTTGGAAAACATTTTACATGGAAAATATTTTCCGTCATCCCAAACACACCCTTAGATTCTCCTTTTACACATCTAAATCGACCAATAAGAAGATAATACATTGTTTACCTTCATAAGTTTTTCTATTCTTTCTTCTTCTTTAAAGGGCTCTGCTAACTACATATCATTCAAGCACATATATTAAGTAATATTGAGAGCATATATCTTGCTCCTTCTTTTAACAAAATGTTGCCTAACATTGCCAGTGTGGTGATAATCGTGTTCGGTGCTTTTGTTGCTGGAGCTCGGGACTTGTCATTTGACTTTTATGGCTATGCTGTTGTCTTCTTATCCAACATCACAACTGCGATATACCTTGCCACCATAGCACGTATTGGTAGTGTCTTTTCCTTGTCATGAAGTCTTTTCAGATTGATATCTTTTTTGGTCCTTTCTAATACTTCCATCTACCCAGGAAAATCAAGTGGCCTCAATAGCTTTGGCCTAATGTGGTGCAATGGTATTTCTCTTGTTCTCGTTTGCTCATTCTTGTCATTCGTTATAGTTCTTATTACCTGATTATTGTTTCTCTTGGTTCTTTTTACCTCCAATAGGAATTGTCTGTGGACCTTTCTTACTTGTTTGGTCACTTATTCGAGGTGATCTGGCACTGACAATGGATTTCCCTTACTTATTTTCACCAGGTTTCCTGGTATGTTTCATGATTATCTTGGTTTGCGGTACCTTACTTTCTTGTTATCTCTTCCTGCACTATATAATGTGATAGTCAAATTTTCTCTGTCACATTCTCTGGAGGAGCTCAAACTCATAAGGTGTTCTTTCCCATCCCCCATCTCCCTCTACCTCCTGAGACAGTATTTTGCTGCCCCTGGGTAAAAAGGAAAAGTGAAAAGAGTGAATCCTGCTGCAAACTGTTATGTTGGTTTCAATTTAAATATGTCCTACTATGGTCATACTAGCAGCATTCTGTCACATGGTCCCTTCCACTGGACATTTAATGATACTTATAATTTTCTGAATGGGATGGTATATTGCTGTGTTTTTTGACTCTTGGTACTTTGCAAAATGAGCAGGTTGTAATGCTTATGTCTTGCATATTGGCATTTTTCTTGAACTACTCTATATTTCTCAACACAACCCTGAATTCAGCCGTCACACAGACGATATGTGGTAACTTGAAGGTTTGTTCTGAATCTGATTATCCTATTAATTTTTCTGATTCATCTCACTAGGTCAAAACTCCAATTTAAGAAAGTACAAAGTATCATGTTAAATGGCAAATGATGTTTGTGGAGGAACCCAAGTCCACAATTCAGGTAGTCAAATGCATTTCTTAGTTGCAATTGGAGTTGAATAGACTATAGCTTGCAAGATTGCAAGTGATTGTGAGCATATGCCTTCCCTTATTATAAGTAAAGCATAAAAGAGGAGATGCATGCCTAGCCTCCTTGAGCAAAGCTAAGAGTGGACATGGCTGCTCCTTTATAATTTGATCATATGATATAATTTTGCAATACTAAATTCTTTTCAATAGTGTATAGGCGCTCCCGTTTACGAAGTGACAATTGAGACAGGTTCTACGGTTAGAATACTTTGGCATTACCTACTATAAACTGGAATATTTACATCTCTATCTTGTCACCCGAAGTCCTTGTCAAATATTCCACTAGTCACCTGAAGTGATCTAGATAAAATTGTGTTATGTTATCTAGTCAGAGAAAGCAGTTCTAATTCCCCTGCTCCCCTAATTTTGAAGCACCTCATGGGGACAAATGGCCTTTTATGGTTAAATCCTACATATATTCCCACACAGTCATCTTCGTATTGTAACCTCAATGGTTTATTTTCAAATGTTGCTATAAAGTGTTGTCACTTTTTCTTTTGAGTGTTCATGCTCTGCTTCCCACTTTCTTTCGTCAGTATCTTTTTATAGTTGATGGCTTTAGTTTATAGGGTAATAATTCCGTTCTTTCTTAAATAAAGATGTTCCTTGTTTACCCTCTGCATTTACCATTTCTGTTGATGTTGATGGATCTGTATGTAAATAGAGTCTATTACCTTTGAATTTGTTGTAATTTCTGTTGATGTTGATGGATCTGTATGTAAATAGAGTCTATTACCTTTGAATTTGTTGTAGAGTTTTCTGGGGGCTTGTCTTGTTGCTCTCAAGGTTTGGCAGTCTCCCCCATGACTATTATTGCATTCTATGGTCCCTGCTGTTGATTCTCAGTCTTTCCTTTCTCTTGATCTGTGTCTGGCTCCTCGTGTCTTCTGTTGTTGATCATCATGCTTCTTTCTCAGTGTGGAGGCTTGTTTAGTTCCTCTAGTAGCTTCTGCTGTTGTTTTCTTTTGGTTCTCAGCAGGTGCATAGTTGTTTGGTTTTCTTCTGGGCATCCTTTTGAACATTTAAAGTCCCAGAATGCTCTTCCTACTTTGGCATTTTCTCAAACATCTGATGTGCCAATATGCTCTATGCAGTTTTTCCTTCAGTGTATGTCTCCTTGGCATTTTCTTGAGCATCTTGTCTGCCTCCTCCATATTTTAGTTCGTCCTTGTGATATTTCTGTGAAATTGCTTCCTTATCTCTGCTTCATTTTGCATTTTGTCCATCATACCTTCATCTTGGGATATATACCACCAATCCAGTGCTCGTTTCGTCTCATACGTGTGGTTGCATGTAAATCTACTCATACACATGTTAATCATTCATTTCTTGTTCAAGAATCAAAGGGTACTGTGGTCTTATAACTTCTCACTTAAATTGAATCCTTGGAATTTTAATGGTAGACACACACATCATATGCGGACTAAATACCTAGAGGAAAAGATATGAACTTCTAATGTATGGTTTTAGGTGTTGTGCTGTTGAAACTATTTGGGACTGCCGTAATCTCAACCTACCACCAGCCAATTTCCAATACCCCAAAGTTATGAAAAAAGAAAACAAAATCACTTGGAACTTATCACATGTTTCCTCAGAAGCCAACTTATAGGATAGCCTCATATCACTAAGCTACAGTAACTGATTACTTGCAGATATAGTTCTCACAACATACTGTCCTTTGTCAAAAGTTCTCATTTTTATTTAGATGGATTTGAGCATGCAACTAAATGCACCTTTAGTGGAGCTGATGGAAATTTGATAGGATACTTGAGGTTTGTGATGCTGAAATATCTGAGCCACACTGAACCTTTACTTGAAAATGCCAGATTGCACTTCCCGTCAAAGTTAGGTAGCAAACTAAGGAGGAGGTCTACCAACCTCTGTCTCCCTCTAAAGAAGAGAAGAAAAATTTATCCAAAACTCTGTGGGGCCGATAAACATGATTCAGAGACTCATCTTCTACTGCCCACTACCTCTTTCCCAGTGATTCTGTATATGTTTCATCGACTCCCTGTGTTTTTATTGTGAGGCAGCCGGGTGGCAATGTTAATAGGAAATATGCATAATTTCTCATATGAAATTGAAAAGGGAGGATTATTCACTCTACTGGTTTGGCTGTCAATCTTTATCTCCTTTGTATTTAGCTCAAGTAGTTTGTTAATCCGCCAACTGCATTTTGTAAATATATGATTCTCTTGAAAATGAACACCTTTCTGGATTTTCCCAGAGGATGTTAGTTAGACTTTGGTAAGTGGCTTGTGAGTCCACTTTTTAACCAAGGTCTTATGCTTGGGAGACGTCCATTTAATTTATTATGTATTCTTGAGTATCAAACAAGTTAAATGTCAGTATTTGATTTGTTTCTATCTGTATTATAGTTTTTTCTTCCTATATGCAGGATCTTTTCACAATCTCGCTAGGATGGTTCATATTTGGCGGGCTTCCATTTGATTTGGTGAGTGTATTATATCTGTTTTTGTGATTTCTGTTCTCTGTTGTATGCTAATCGTTGTGGATGAATTTCTTTCAGTTGAATGTCCTTGGGCAGCTTCTGGGATTTGTTGGCTCCGGTCTCTATGCCTACTACAAACTCATGGGCAAGTGATTGTCGAGAATGTCCATATGATCTTTTCCAGGAGAGTATAATTTGCAGCAATCTTTTACCCATTTTTGTTTTGGTGATTATGTGATGCTTGAGAAACATTCAGCTTCATTGTATAATTCCTTTATCGGTAATTCGGGTATCCGGTCTTCTCCGGAGTTGTAATACTGCTAGATGACTTAATATTTGGGAGAATCGATTGAGAGAACTGTAGCTTGATGGATGACCGAGTCCGAGCAGTGCAGGGCCCATTAAAAAATGAAGAATTACCTCCACAAGGATGAAGGGAGCATAATTAGTTAAGATGTACACAATAACGGCAATTCTTTTTGATGAACAAAACTGTAATTTACACCAAGTGCATACGAATTTTCTTCATGGGCAATTTGTGACCCGAGGGGTGTAGCTGTATGACATTATGCAATTCTTGCTATCAATGAATGTTTTGTTGAGGTATTTATCATGCTTCTCTGAACGTCCAGGAAAATGTTGTATTTCTTAATAAAGAAAATTTGATAAAAAGCAGAAAATCAACGAAATTGTCTTAATTCCTGTGCTGGAGTCTGGATGAAACGAGGCTGTCTCGAGCAACTTTCACGAGAACAACCAACCACGTCTCTAGGAAAAAACATTAAGTTGAAACCAAAGTGCTTTCTTTACCCACTTGGGTCGTCTTGCAGTCGGGTGACAATGGGGATAAGAAGGTAACGAACTTTAAAGACACCAACCGTAGATCCTCAAATTTGTGCTCTTTTTAAAGTGCAAAGTGCCATTTTTTATTTTTTTTGGGTGGATTTGCATTAAAGAAAGAGTTGATGAATACAGAGACAAGAGCTCAGTCCCGCTCTATAACAAAAACAGCTGGGCTATGCCCAGGAAAGGAGAATGTACAGGCACCCTTCTAAGGTGACTAGTTCCTTCTATATCCGCCCAAACAAACTGGGCTACAAATGGGATAGCGTTGCAAAAATTCTACAGTTATCAAGAACTTCCATCCTTGCACCATATTTAGCCAACACTTCTGCGATCATGTTTTGCTCCCTATAGCTATGGTAAACAGGTGGACATCCCAATTTGCTTAACAACAACCTGCATTCATGAATGGGAAAAGGACATGGCAAGACCATTTTAAAACAAAATGACCCATAATTGAAAAGGTGGACATGCTGTAGCCAGTCGGCTAAAGTAATCCCCTTTTTTAGTCATTTGGCCCAATTGGGCACGTGCAATCTTTATACTCAATTGATATACTTTCATACCACATTGATACACTTTTATACTATATTGATACACTTTTTAGAAAAAGAGAGAAATTCTATGCAAGCATATGCAGTCCCTATATCCAATTGATACTCTTTTATACCTCATTAATACACTTTTATACTACATTGATACACTTGCAATGTCCATATAGTCAATTGATACTCTCTTATACTAGATTGATACATTTTTAAAATGCATGTAGAAACTATATAGAGTCGTATAAAATACGTATCTAAATATAATTGTAGTTAAAAATTGTATAGAATGTGTATGCCTATTTTCTTTTTGATGTTTGAGTTGTTTTATTTATAGTTCCTCTTTTGGACATGCAATAATGTTGGAGGTTGATTTTTCTATTTGGGGAATTGCAGTTGAACTGTTGAAGAAAGTTGGAGTTATGTTTTCCATTTTGAGTTTGAGTTGCATTATCTGCTCCTCAAAATCCCATGTATTTGTTTTGATCAAATAAAGTTTCTTATAGTAAAGCTTTCACATGGCTTTTTTAATAGTCAATGTCATCATTCGATAGATATACATAATGCATGTTTCAACGTATAACAATTGTGGTTATGCTAATTT